>NC_138882.1:17978639-18347940 GCF_965194825.1 Balaenoptera physalus
CATTATGGAGGTTCCTTAAAAAACTAAAAATAGAATTACCATATGACCCAGCAATCCCACTCCTGGGCGTATATCCGGAGATAACCATAATTCAAAAGGATGCATGCACCCCGATGTTCATTGCAGCACTATTTATAGTAGCCAGGACATGGAAGCAACCTAAATGTCCATCAACAGAGGAATGGATAAAGAAGATGTGGTACATGTATACAATGGACTATTACTCAGCCATAAAAAGGAACGAAATTGAGTCATTTGCAGAGATGTAGATGGACCTAAAGCTTGTCATACAGAGTGAAGTAAGTCAGAAAGAGAAAGACCAACATCGTATTGTATCACTTATATGTGGAATCTGGAAAAGTGGTACAGATGAACTTATTTGCAAAGCAGAAATAGATCCATATGGTACATTTTAAATCCCTCCACAGTCCAAATGGCTACCACCCAAGACCTGTTGCCACTTGCACTTTTCACTTCCCTTCATTCACACTAGACTTGTGAGAAAAGCTGGTTTGATTGAAGGCTGGGGAAAAAGGACTGACTCTGTGCTGTGTCTCTATATATTAGACTCGTAAAATGCTTTTAGGATTCTGGGATCCTTCTCTGGGATATTTTATGTTACTGAACGTGCTGTGAAGTTCGTGTGTCTGTATGTGCACCACCAACCCCCGTCATTCTCCCCATCGGTGTTACCCTTCATGGAAACAAAGCAGCCCTGGAGGCCCACCAAGAGCAAGGCCATGTTTCTGTCCTCTGCAAGATTAGAAGCTGTAGTGGAGGATCCCAGGCACCCACAGAGCCATGGACATGAGCTTAGACATGTGTATGATTATAGTAGAGCTACGGAGAACACATATTTGCCTCTGAGAGCCCCTCAGCTTCCTTCTTACAATGAACAAGGAGTAATTAATGTATAATCAGTTGGTTTCAAAAAAAAGGAAGCAAAGGGGTCAGCTGGCATTTGTAAAAGTCCATCTGTGTTTGGGCTGCACTGATTGCCTGTTCAAGGCAGAATGACTTCTGTGAAGCCATCTTGAGGGAGGGGAGGTCACAGCTGATCCCCTACATCCAGAGGGAAAATTTTAAAAGTTCAGTAAACTTCTGGGCAATTGTGGACTCGCTTTATACACCAAAAAGTGATTTTGTCATTGAGGCTGATGGTCAAAAAACATCTCTGAGTCTTTCTTCTTCTTCTTTTTTTTTTTTTTTTTATTGCTTTTGTAATTTTTATTTTTGACTGAGCCACGCGGCTTAGGGGATCTTAGTTCCCCGACCAGGGATCGAACCCATGCCCGCTGCAGTGGAAACCTGGAGTCCTAACCCCTTGACTGCCAGGGAAGTCCCTCTGAGTCTTTCTTATGCCCACTGCTGTGGCTGCCTGTGGTCCAGTCTCCCCCTTACCCAACGTGGAAGAAACAGATGGCCTGAAGACATCTTAATCTCCCGCTGAAACATGGGGGAATCTGCTCCCTCCTTCTCTCTTGAATCTCTCTTGGCGTCATTCCCAAAGTACCAGTTCCAGGGAAGGTCACTGAATGTCATGATCCCCAAGGTAGCTGCCTGAGCATAAATCACTTCTCCATCTTGGTCCCTTCTAAGCGCCACCCTTCTGAGGCTGCTGGGCATTTAGAGGAAGATGCTTCTGCCCTTGGCACTAGAATAGCTATTCACAGTAACAGTGAAAAGCGCTCTCACCAGAGCATCAGAGCCAGTGGAAAAGACAGAGTGTTTATTTTAGCGTTGCTGTATCTCTTCAAGTCAGAATACTACGAAGGTCTCAGAATTGGTCTTCCCAGGCTTCACTTGAGAATGCACAGTCTAAGAGATTGTGCTGCTTGCTCTGTCAGCTGCTTTATATCTTACAGGAAGGGCAGGTCCCGAGCCTGGTGTCAGAGGTTAGCACTAAGAAGTCCCCAGACTCATTTAAATAAAACCATTTGGCTTCTGAACTATGGTTTCCTCAACAGTAGAATGGAGATAACACTACCTAGGAGTTACCAGGCTCAGATGAAGTAATGTATGTGAAAGTACATTGTGAGGCATTAAAATCCTAGGAAGATGTCAGGGCTTGTGATTTACACTGGTCCTCATATGATTTAGCTGTTTGAGAAAAGAATTAATCTTCTTCGCCTTTGTGATAGTTACTGAGCACTTACTATGTACTAGGAGGCCTTGGAGACAGAGAAGATGAATGATTCAGCCCCTGTACTTGTGAGACTTACAAAGGCTTCTCTCTCCAGTACAGAGCCAGTGTTCCCAGGGTCGCTCCTACAAGTGTCGGTCCAATGGGTGGCCTGGTCAGGAGGGTCTAAAAAGGAGCTCTCTGATGGGTGAAATAGACGTGCGCAGATCTCTTCCTGGCTCTCAGGGATCTCCAGTCTGGTGCAATAGCCCGGCAGCCACAGGGCTTGCTCCCTGCTAAGGAGAATTCTTGGGGTGTCTAAGAGCCCTTGAAAGGAATTGAGAGGAGTTACCGAGTTTCCCTTGTCAAACCTCCTCTGGCAGCAGCTGTCCTCAAGACCGTGTCTCATGGATGCTCTGTTGTACAGTGTTCTTCATTGGTAACCTTCCTTCCCTTGCACACACAAAAGCTCAATTAATTTATTCAGATGAGATTATGGAACTGACTATTTTCCCACTTTTCTGACATGGGGAAATCTTTCTGATGTGTTGTCTAGGCTTTAAAAATAGTCTAAGGAAACAAATGTAATATGACAAGAAATGGAATATGGTGTGTCAAGGACATAACAGATGCACCCCAACCTGGTGAAAGTTATTCCCCTGATTTTAGGGCATACCTGCAGTATTCCCCGAGTACATGCGGGTAAACCCCACACTGGTGTTGTAGAAAGGTTCCATCTCTCTACCTTAGTTTGCTGCTTTTTTTATTCTGGTTATGCATGTGTGTATATATCACTATGGTGCCCTGGGAGTTCTATTTGCTTTCACCCTAACATATTTAAGAAGTACTGGCTTATTCAAAGAGCTCTTCTTTAAAGGGGACTTAGTAAATGCTTTTTAAGAAGCGTAGGAGAGCCATTGGCTTGTAACTAAATAAAGGCATTTGTCCTGTGCCATCTACACAACCGCCAGTGAGAAGAGAGAGTGGGGAAAGCTTCAGAAAGCACCTGAGTTTTGACCTCTGCCACTAAGGCTCCTGAAGCCTTCAAAAGATAGTAGAGAGAGAGAGAGCTGTAAGACAGAGCTGAAGCTTCCCCAAAGAGGAGAAACTCTTTTTTTTTTTTTTCTTAAGAATTCTCCTTCCATTTTCAAAAATGACAGTGCCTTCTTCCTTTGCTGGGGTGTAAAGTAACTTGGGACCAGTTGGACTCACTCTTTGGATGTCCTGGCTGCTACCATTTAGTCAGTTTTCTCTCCCAGTGGCCCTAAGAGCAGAGGAAAATTTGTACATGTTATACACCAAAGTCATGAGATTGAAACTAAAGGGTAGGGCTTGCTCTCAGATAATTAAATAAAAATAAGATACACTCAAACATTTCAAAGTACTTAGCCGTGGTCTAGTTTTGCTGTGGGGATTGTTACTTTAAAGACTGTTTTTTCTCCTCTCGCAAGTGGTGTCCCCACCTTGAACAGAAAGCAGCTTAGCACCCAAATGAACATGAATTCTTAAAACAAGCATAACACCTGTGGCTCCATTCCAGAACTCGGTCATGCCACAGTTCATCTGGATTCCTATAATTCCTGTATGTTCCCATATCTTAATTGCCCATAGCTGTGTTGCCAGTACAAACAGGATGGAGGAAGAGACCACACCCTTAATGAACACATCTACTAACCCTAAGAAAGCACCATCTTTTGAAACTCTAGTATTCTTTTTAAGGTACTGAATGACCATCTACTGAAATGCTAATAAAGCTATCTGATAACTAAACATTCCTTTCAAGCAATTCTTACTCCCTACCATCTTTCTAGCTGAGGTTCAGGACTGGCATTCAGCATAAAGAACATTTCTGATTTTAAGACTCTGTCCTCTGCAATGTTATTTAACAAATGAATGCTCAGGTTCACCAAATCAGACATCAAATCCATCTCAGCATATTTGAAATGAGGAGTCAAATCAAATAAGTACATATTGGATAGGGGTATATTGTAAAATTTGCACACAAAAAAGCCTCAGGATATAAAACATAAGATAATGACATCTGTAAAACAGGTTGTGTGGAAAAGACCGAAGACTTCTCATTTATTATGCATTCAAAACATAGAAAATATGATACGAGTACAAAGGTAAAAAGAGAGAGAGAATGTGTGTTGTGGGGGCAGTCAGGAGGGAGAGAGAGAATGAAAATGAATGAGAATCATTCACAATTGGGATGTATTAATAAAAGTATAAGTTCCACAATGAGGAAGGTGATAGTTCTACTCTATTCTGCCTTGAGAATTATGTTCAGATTTAAGGGTCTGATTTTAAAATTGGAGCAAAGAGGATACCATCCATGAAGGTAAAAGGCTCTCACGAAAAACAAGAGAAGGAAATAGGAATGTTTGTTTGCTTAGAAAAGAAAAGAGATGGGGGCAGGGAGACGTGAGATTTGGCTTCACAATTTCTGAGTAGGGTCAAGTGGAAAGGGGGTAAATCATCTTGTGTGGCAGAACCAGACCCAGCGGGCAGACCTTGTAGGTAAGCAGATCTCAGCCCAAGATGGGGAAGAACTCTGTACAGTTGGAGCTGTCAGAGACTGCAGTAGGTCATCTGCCTAAGTTTGAGTTCTCCGTCAATGAAGGAGTTCTGGGAGAGACTGTCTTGTCTTGTCTTGTAGAGAAAACTGCAGTAAGAGGAATTCGATACCAGTAACACTGAGAGAGCACATAATAGGTGCCAGGCAAACCCTTTATGTGTTCTCATTTCTCAGTGCAATGAAAAGTTTCAGAGAGAATGAAGATTAGCTGTATTTGCTTTCCTTTTCAAACTAGATAATCCAGACCATCTCTTCCTCTTCACATTTACTCACTCCCAAGTCATAAATTTAATACATTAGCAATAATAGCCTGTCCCACTTGGTGAAGTTGGTAAATAGCTTGCAATCCTAGCAGGGTGTGCCCTGTTGCTTATTAGTTTAGCTCCAGGGCAGAGCAGGAAAGCAGCACAGTGCCTCAAAGTAATTAGGCGATTGCCTGACAAAGAAGTTAGGCCACAAGCAAGAAGCTTACAGACAACACAGAGACAAGCTTACAGACAACACAGAGACGAGCTCCCGGTACAAGACACGCAATCACCATTATGTGCATCACTGCTATAATTTTAGAAAGATTTTCAGGCTAACAAGGAGCCACTACACCCATTAAGCATGTCAAACAGTCCACACCAATCATCATGGAGCTGCAGGGAACATGCAGTAGTTTCTGGAAAGGGGAATGTTGAAATTTGTCTGTTCTGGGCTAAGAAGGCTCTCTGCAGCAGTGAGCAAGAATTTCCGAGAGGGTACATTTTCATCTTTATTTTGGCAATGTTTGGTGTAAGTCTGGCAAGATTTTACTCGTTTCTCAATCTGTAGAAAGAGATTAAAAATAAAGGGTGCTTCTCATCCATTAAGAGATTAAGGGCGAGATCCTACATTTCCAAGTTTAACTTGTTGTTAGCGGAATCGATGCATATTGCCTTCTTTCTGTTGACCTTGTTGGGAGCCATTGCTGGGTTCTAGAATAGCTGTGTGGATAAGTATGTCATGAGGTCATTGGCCTCTTTAAAGGCCATTAGTGGACCAAACTCATGGCGATTTTGCCCCTGCCCCCTTTTTTTTAACATGTAAAAAAAACTTATTTATTTAATTTATTTATTTTTGGCTGTGTTGGATCTTTGTTGCTGCGTGCGGGCTTTCTCTAGTTGTGGCGAGCAGGGGCTACTCTTCCTTGTGGTGCGCGGGCTTCTCATTGTGGTGGCTTCTCTTGTTGTGGAGCACGGGCTCTACGTGCGCAGGCTTCAGTAGTTGTGGCTCATGGGCTCAGTAGTTGTGGCTCGAAGGCTCAGTAGTTGTGGCTCGCGGGCTGTAGAGCGCAGGCTCAGCAGTTGTGGTGCACGGGCTTAGTTGCTCTGCGGCATGTGGGATCTTCCCAGACCAGGGCTCGAACCCGTGTCCCCTGCATTGGCAGGCGGATTCTTAACCACTGTGCCACCAGGGAAGTTCCCCCCCCCCACCCCTCTGCTTTTTTTTAGAGAAAAAGAAGCACAGATTGAAGAGAAGTAAGAAAAGAGAGAAAGAAAATGGAACAAAGGAAGGAGAGAAAATAAGGAGAGAGAGAGGAAAAAAAAAAAAAAACCAAGAGAGTTGTATGTGCTTTAAAGAATGAGACAATGGCAGAGAAGAGTGGCTTCAATCACCTACTCCAACCAAGAGGACAGCCTCCCACTGCGACGTCATTCCAAAGGAATATGTCCCATTCGTGGTCCACCTGCCCGCAAAAGTGGGTCCGGGTGCCCTCTCCATACACAGTCCTGAGCACGATGAGAAACGTAGGAGAATCAAAACAAAATAGGTGTCTCCACATAAGTGGGGTTTTTATGAAGGTGATGGCAACTTTGGAGTAGACACTAGAAACACCGTGTCTGTCATAGTTGAAGAAAACCAACCACTGTGGGCCAGCATCACTGTGAATTTACTTTTTCTTTTTTGGTTTTGTGTAAGAAGGGGCCAAAACGGTCCTGCTGACAGCGTGCACAGTCTCAGATAGCAGCTAGATGAAGGCCAAGTCACATAAGCTGATGCTGACACAGTGACTCCCAACCGCCAGCAGCACATTAGGTCTGTCCCCTGCTCGGAGACACCCACTTTCCATCACAGATGCTCCAGTGCTGGGTTACATTTAATAGGAGGGATGGCCGGGGAGAACATCAGAAACCACTGGTGATGGGCTCGCTGTTTATTCCTCAGTCACTTTGTGTTAAATTGCTGTGACTTGAATGTCAGCAGTGTTTGGGATGGGGTAGTGAAATCCAATCTATCTCCCGTGTGCCAAGACAAATTTGAGGAAACCCCCAAACACAATTGTCTTGGTTTCTTGTTGGCTGCGTCTGCGCACATACAAATAGCAGCTCATTTCTTGCCCTCCAATCATGTGGCGGGTTGCTTGTCTTGCTGCTCTCTGGGGAATGTCTAATGAACCCCAAACTACTTCCCTCAAAGCTGGGGATGTCAGGAATGAGGGGCCGCTACACCCGTTAAGCACTGTCAAAAGTCCACGCCAATTACTGCAGAGCTGTAGGGAAAGTGCAGTCATTTCTGGAAAGGGGAATGAAGAGTTTGTTCTGTTTGTTTGAGGAGCTTGGGGATGAGAGCCAGTGAATGCTACTGAGGATAGAGGCACCAGGCACATCTTGGACGGGCGTCCAAAAGGTCCTGGGCAGTCCTAGTATTAGCAAAGTGCCTCTTGGGGGGAACTTCCGCCTGAACAAGCCCCGGATCTCCAAACCAGAGCCATTCTTTTAAGGAGTATCAGTGAAAATACTGGGCCTTGCATTAAAGTTTCTGGAGCTTTACTGCAAGGTCAAACAGATCTCTAGTTATGCAGGAGCTACTTCTTTGTGCCCGTTTTTGCAACAGTGCTCCAGTGAGGGAGTTGGTCTTTCTGCCTGGGGTGGGATTCATGTCGTCGACTCAGGGGACTCTTTTGCACGGAAGGCAGGATATTGTGGTGAAAAGCCAGAGCTTTTGATTGACAGGCCAGCTTCACCTTGCCCTTAGCCAGGAGTTATTTCACTCTCCTTGCTCTTGATTTCTGAATCTGTGAAATGGGGATTAAAAACACCTTCTTAGCAGACATGAAGCATATAAAACTATCAGAAAATGGGAGGGGATTGTGAAGTAAATTCTGAGGCTGCAGTGAGACCAGGCCATTCTTTTTAGGGTGGGGATGGTGGGATAGACATATTTTATTCACCCCTAACCAGTTCATAACACTGAAGGGAAGAGAAGCCTGGGCCAAGTTCATTATGGCTAGACATTGTCTAGGGCAGATGTTATCAAATTTGGATGTAAAACAGAATCACCTGGGATTCACACAGTAGATCTGGGATAGAGGCAGGTAATAAGCATATTCATAAGCCCCCATGTGACTCTAAAGCAGGTGGTGAGGGACAGTCATCTAATGTAAAATTTAGGGGAGAAAAAATACTTTTTGGAGGCTCCATCCGTGGAGAATATCAAAATGAGAATGATGGAATGGCAGAGCTGCAAGTGAGCTGGGTGGCCATCTAGCTCAACCTGCTACCAGATTCAGGATAGATGGTCGAAGCCTTGCCTCCCTAAAGGCTGAGCTCTGGACATCCTTGGGGTATTTCTTTCAGGCTCCAAATCTACACTTTCTGTCAGAGCTTCTCACGTATTGGTGATGCTGTAAGACCTTTCTTTGGTTTTGGTTCAGAGTCATTTATAAACTGTCCCAGGACACTTAGCTGCTTCTGCCCCTTCTCTACTAATTAAGTTAGGTGGTAAGAGAGTGTTCTCTCTCGGTGGGACATTCAAGGAAGGCCCAAGAACCATTTAGCATCTTTGTTGCAGGATGGAAAGGGGGATAGGAAGGGACGTTCTTGAGGGGAAATTTGTGTGAGACCCAGTGCTTGAATGTTCTGTCTGCTCGCTTGTGTGAACTGACAACCTGAGTCAATACATATGAGCTAGGAAATTATTTACTTCCTTATATAGATGAGGAAACAGCCTCAGAAAAGCCCACTGATGTCCCTGTTGCCCCATAGCTAGGACTTTTTGATTTGGGGTTAAAATTCAAATGGCCTTAAAGGTCCCACTGCATTCAGATCCTATAACTGTATGTGACTGTGGAAGGACTAGCTACTTTCTCCCACTGGGCTGCCTCTGAATATGCTGCCAGCCTCAGCTGAAACAGCCACCCCCATGCCCTGCCCGGAGATGTTCAGGTGTGGGCGCCTGATGCCGGCTCTCCTGGGGGCGAGGGGCAGGGGGCTGAGCGCCAATCCCGGGGAGGCCTGGAGGTGACGGGAGGGTGGCCCAGCACATGAGTGAGGCCCCACGCCCCAGCACGTGCTCCGTTGTCCCATCAGACTTCACGTACGAAGCCTAAATTCAAAGGTGAAATGATTAAGGGTCTCAAGATGGTGACCACAGAGCATCAAACTCCAGTGTGAGGCTTTTCTGAGCTTGGGACCCGGTGCCACCACCCTGGTCACATGCCCATGAAGCCATCCCATGGCCATGGGGAACCAAAGAACTCTAAGTGAAGATTCCTGACCGCAGGGTGCTAACACAAGGAGAAGATGATTTACAAATGAGCTAATCAATAATTTGGAAGAGACGACAAGTCAACCTAGAATGCTTATAAAAGTAGCTTGTGTTCCTATGCTATCACAGGTTTAAGCATCCTGTATATGATTACTTTGTAAATCAGTAGCTAGATTTCCTCCTTTTCTTTTTTTCCTCTGTCTGTTCCCCCAAGTGGGATTTAACAGGGATGTGTGGCCAGGGTTGAGGGGAGAGGAATACCACTCACTGGATGGCATTCTGGAATCTCCCATGTGCAAGCTTTTCCACGAGAGGAAGGCACAGGGGACAGAGGGCGGCAGGGGAGGGGAGGAGCAGAGCAAGCCCGGTGGTCTGAAATCCACAGGGCTAGAGGAAGGTGCATCTGATCGGACCGAAAAAAGTGGGTCAGACATCGAGGGGAGAGCGCCAACTAGCGTGAGCGTGGGCAAGTTGGCAAAGGTCAAACACAAGTCCCCGACTACCTGGCAGTGGGGTAGGAACTGGATCGCAATTCCAGAGGCCTTTAGAGAGATGTCCCATTCCAAAGGGGGAAATGAGTTCTTGGAGAAGGTGGAGAAAAAAGCTACATCCCTCCAAGGCTAGATGGGTGCATTAGGACTGCCCAAGCCGTTAACTACCTACCCAGCCACCCCGAGCCCAGGAAACAAGCCTCAGCATCCAGGCTGGGTGTAGAGGGGCCACGCTGAGCTCTTTGCACCAGGCGTCCAAAAGCCTTTATGAGGTAAGCACAGGGTCACAGGCTAGGCCCCAGCACTTTGCTGTGATTTTTATTTTTTTCCCCCAAATGTAAGGATATTTGGCAAGTCGCTCAAGTTCCTCAGCCAGGCAGGGGACTGGTGACCCGTAGCAGAGGGCAGCCAGGGACAGCTGGGGCTGACCCTTAGAAGTGGTAGTCAGTTCTTTAGTTACCAGTCTTTATCCAATGAGCTCCCACTCTCGGGTGCTGGAGCAGGGGTGTGGGAAAAGCTGCTGTGTCCTGCTGGCCTGGTCCCTTCACTGTGGTCACAAGACCAAAGCTGACGCGCTGATGGGGAATGTTCAGCTGCCATTTCACCTCCTGTGTTAACTGCTTCGACTTATAAAGCAAGAACCAAAACTGTGGATTTGTATTATCAGGCAGTTGAAACAGCCAAAATGGTTATAATGGCCAGAGGGGAGGAGGGCTGTTTGCCAGGGTATAGGGAGCAGAGCAGAGCAACGTACTTAACTATCAAGCGATTCCTGTAAATATTTGCAAACACCCCTTCAAAGCTCGAAAGCCTAGGACAGGATCATTGGATGATTTGCTTAGAAGAAGGAGAAACAAAATTGACCTCCTGGTCCAAAGCGGCCATAAAAAGAAAGTGTGTTTATGGGCAGAGGACCAGAAAGGGAAAAAAATTGTTCAAAGTTTAATAAACACACAAGAGAATAAAAATAAATCTCAAGAGCACTTATTTACAAACTTGATGGAAGGATAAGGTTGGGGTTGGCGGGTGTGAATGATGGGTGTCTGTGGAAGTAACACAGGCCTGAAGGGGGTTCCAATAAGAGGGAGAAAACCAATGAGATGTTTACTCTTGCTAATGACAGGAAATGCACTGAAGCAGCTTTGCGCTTTCAGGATGCTCTTTCAAAGCATGTTTGAAGCTTCTGCTGTCTAATGGGGGGGCCATGCGAACTTGAATGCAGCCACTAGGCCTGTGGAAGGTTCTGGCCAAACTAGAGAGTGTGTGAAGCCAGGAGGCCTGGCCCCAGCCCTCCCCAGGCCTCTCTACCTGGGCCCCCAGACTGTTTTCAGCTGAGCTGATCAGGATGGGACAAGCCTGTCCAATCACCTGGGCTGGGCACGTTCCAGCGGAGAGAAAGGTCAGTTTGTTCCTGCAGCTACCTTTGCAAATTGCTAAGCTAGGGGGCTCCCCAAACCTTTCTGGCTGGGTGAATGTTTGTCTGCCTGAAACTGTCCACCAAGTATTTCACGGTAGTGATGCAGCGGGCCATCCCCGTGTCCGCATGAATACCTTCTTTTCTCTGAAACGTGGGTGCTTTAGATTTGGGGGGTTTTGTTTGCTTGCTTGTTTGTTTTTGTTTCTGAGGCTTCTGAGCTACAAAGCCTCAATTCACACAGTCCTTTGTGAAGCAGTCATGGAGCAGAGCATGGTTTGAAATTCACCACTTCCCCATGAGCTGCTTTCCAGCAGGCACAGGACATGGGAAAGGGATGGGGAAAAGCCTCTACGAGGGAAAAAAGTTCAGAGCTCTTAAGATGAGGAAATGTTGGTGTGTTCCTAGCATTTTTTTTTTTTTCCAGTGTAATTGTCAGGGCATGGATTTCCCAGGAAATCACAAAAGGTATTTATTTCTATTTTAAGATCACCAGGATGGTTCATTTATTTAATAAGAAGCTAGTATTGCCAATAGCCAGATGCCTGAGTCTTTCAAGACTCCTGTTGATGACCAACTTCGTAAACAGTGGATATTTGGTGAACTCCATGTGTGCAGAACCCTGTCCTAGGTAGATGGGGAAAAAGAAAGACCTGGAAAATATGGTTAGTCCTCAAGATTCTTAAAATTTCATGGGGAAAACAAAATAAGCAAACATAATAATGAAGTAATAAAAACATTTGTAAGAAGCCATAAAAAAATGAATGGTTATGTTGCAATGAAGTGACACAATTGAGGAGGGGGTAGAAAATCATGGAGCCACCAGAGTTGGATGGAACATTCCAGAATAATGAAAGTAAGTTTGCAGGAGATTTTGGAAGAGTATTGTAGAAATATACCTATTCTACCTATACTGTAGGAACGTACCTGTAACAGGTGGCCTGCCCAGTGTAGGTGCTTAATAAATCGGTGTTGTATATGAAGTATGGGGATAGAATTTGGACTTGCTTTGGTTTGGGGGTAACCTCAAGTTGCATATTCAAAGGCAATGACAGGTTACTACAAAATAACAGCAAAATTCTAGCAGCCCATGAACTTGAAATTGCTGTGGGCTTTCTGCATCTCTGTATTTTTCATGGCTCAGAACAGAAGGCGTTTGTGTTGATTTTTTTTTTCTCTTCATTAGCTAGGATTCCCTCCCACCAATGGACATTTATGCCGAATAAAGAATTTTAAGACTGGACTGGTATAGCCAGTATCTGTGTATTTTTATTCAAATGTCCTCACCCTAACTTGTCTAGAGGGTGTATTTGGTCCTATGTGTGTGAAAGACCAAATTATCAAAGCCAAAAAAGATGCAGTCCATGAAGCTGGAGAGAACAGAGTGTTTGAGTGCCAGAATTTCAAGGAAAAAAAATACATGGGCAAACTGCTTGCCATTAGGAGCTCTTTTCCTGGCACAACTGATGAAAGTGTACGCAAGCCCGACGGCTCTCTCCAGGCATCCACTGTCATGAACGTGTTCCAATTTATAACCATCTAGGGTTTTCCACCACTCTGTCAGCTTTCAAAGGAGAGGGTTAACTTTATAGCCTCAAATGGAGTTGGAAGTGGTTTGTTAATCCCTATTAATCGGTTGCTCCTGTAACCAAATGCAGATGTTTATATTTTTTTTTTCTGGTTCAATTGTTAATGATATTAAATTGGCCATTGGAAACGAAATCATTCTGTAGATATTTCCCGTATGGTTTCTTAGACTATCTCATGCTGCGTGGTCTTTTGTGAGAGAACAATGGATTTTTATCATTTTGAATGATTGCCCTAACTTTTTACAGATGCCATCCCGCCCACTTTCTACAGACCCTACTTCAGAATTGTCCGATTTGACGTCTCCGCCATGGAGAAGAATGCTTCCAATTTGGTGAAGGCAGAGTTCAGAGTCTTTCGTTTACAGAACCCGAAAGCCAGAGTGCCTGAACAACGGATCGAACTGTATCAGGTAACTTTTGTTTGGGTTGTTTGAATGGACAATCAGTTTGAAGTCTTAGGATAAAGGACTTCCTACAGACTGAGATTTTCTGAACTGAGATACGCCGTTTTCTACACTCATCATCATGACATAGACCCTCATTTATTATTTCTCTCACAGTGACAGTTCATTCCTCACTTGCTCAGGAAGGCAGAACATTTAGAGTGAAGGGGGGAAGCTCTGGGCATGAATGGCTAGAGTGCCCACCCTCGGGAGGTCTCAAGTCCAGAAGTCCACCCCCTACTCTGTAAAGTCAGATGATGTAGGACCAGTCCCATCCCAAGGAGGGAAGTCAGCTACCTTTCTTTTCTCATTCGATGGCCATCCCTTTCTCCTTTTCTTCCCTCGTCACTTCCTTCCTGTTGTCTCTCTCTCTATCTTTTTCACTCTCTTTTCTTCCTCTCTTTGCTACCTCCTGTCTCTTCACTAACCTCATCCTGCCTCCTTTTCCTCTCTGATTCTACCCGCACTTTCTAGTCCATCCCACACCAGATGCACATCCTCTGGTCACCACTGTCCACCACGAGTTCAGGCAGCCCTGACATCTCATCTCCCTAAGTACAGTTGCTAGGCAGCTGCGTCAAAAGATGATGATGGTGGTGATGATGATGATGATGGTGATGATATGATGATGATGATGATGGTGATGGTGATGGTGATGATGATGATGATGGTGGTGGTGATGATGATGATGTGATGACGATGGTGATGATATGATGATGATGATGATGATGATGATGATGATGTGATGATATGAAGATGATGGTGATGGTGATGGTGATGATGATGATGGTGATGATATGATGATGATGATGTGATGATGGTGATGGTGATGCTGATGATGATGATGGTGATGATACGATGATGATGATGTGATGATATGATGATGATGATGTGATGATGATATGATGATGATGGTGATATGATGATGATGATGTGATGATGATATGATGATGATGATGATATGCTGATGATGATGTGATGATGATATGATGATGGTGATGATATGCTGATGATGATGTGATGATGATATGATGATGATGGTGATATGATGATGATGATGTGGTGATATGATGATGATGGTGATATGATGATGATGATGTGATGATGATATGATGATGATGATGATGATGATGCTGGTGATGATGATGATATGATGATGATGATGATGGTGATGAGGATGATGGTGGTGATATGATGATGATGATGATGATGATGATGGTGATGATATGATGATGATGATGATGGTGATGATATGATGATGATGATGATGATGGTGATGATATGATGATGATGATGTGATGATGATATGATGATGATGATGATGATGCTGGTGATGATGATGATGATATGATGATGATGATGATGATGATGATGATGGTGATGATATGATGATGATGATGATGATGGTGATGATATGATGATGATGATGGTTAGGGTAATAATGATGGTGATGATATGATGATGATGATACCAAGTTACTGAGATGTGAGAGATGTTCTTAACAGCTTATTACTCACGTGGGTTATCGGGCAGTAGCATCAGCATTACCTAGGAGCTGGGAGAAATGCAGAATCTCAGGCCCCAGCCCAGACTTACCAAATCAGAATGCACAGAATATAGATCAGAATCTAGATTTTTATCAAGATCTTTAGGGGATCTGATACACATGAAAGCACTGCTCTGAAAGCCCTGAGTTGGGCAAGGGAGGCAGATCAGGTCATAGTGAATATGTCATAGTGTCATATGAACAGTGTCTGTAGAGGGCAGAGTTGGAAAGATTTCACCAGGGACTTGACGTTTGGGTGGGGCCTCAAGAAGCATCTGTTAAAACAGGATGAGGGATGGTCATTCTTGACAGAAGGAGCCACTTGTACCAAAACAGGGTCTCCTTTGAAGGGGCCTGTTGAGGGTACCAAAGAGATGGTACTCAGTGCCAGGAGGTGAGGAGAGACTAGGGCGGAGTGTTGCCCTCCAGGGAACATATGTAGAGGGAGACTGAATAAGAACAGACCCAAGAACCCCAATGTTAAGGAGGAGGCATGTGAGACAATATGACTAAAAAGCGTGCTTACTTGAGGGAATGAAAGGAATTGACATCTGCATGTGGAGACCTCTAATTGTCCTGGATTGTAAACATTTGGAAATTTTGGTAATCTGGATAAGACTTTTCTTTGCATTTATTGGGAAAATGGAAAAATTCCCACACAAATAAGCATTGTACCTGGAATCTCAGAGAATGAGTTTGAAGTTGTTAAAACAGTTTTCAAGTACCAGTTTACATGTGTGTTCATGAAAAGTAGTTCTTGCTTAGTTCCTCAGGGACCTCTCCGTGGAGACCTTAAAATCTTAATGCGCGTTCTAAGAGTATCAGACAGGGTCGACTTTCTGTGTACCAGCCCCTCTGCTAAGCCCTTTATAAGTATTGCCTCCATTTGTATACACAGCTCTCCTGTGAAGTTTGCATGATGAGGTATCTTTTTTTTTTCATTTATTGACATATAACAGACGTATAACATTGTATTAGTTCAAGGTGTACAACCTTGAATAAGGTTTTGATATATGTATATATTGCAAAATGATCACCACAATAAGTTTAGTTAACATGTACCACTTCACATAGTCACATTTTTTTTCCCTTTGTGTAAGAACTTTTAAGATTTACTCTCTTATTTCAAATATTTAATACACTATTACAAACTATCGTCACCATATTGTACATTACATCCCCAGAACTTATTCATCTTACAAGTGGAAGTTCGTACCTTTAGACCACCTTCACTCATTTCAAATATTCTTTCTACTACTGGATTCTTTCTCCTTTTTACAGAGAAAGATGCTGAGTCACAGAGAAATTAAGTCACTTGGCCAGGGTCACATAGCTAGGAGGAGGCGGGGCTGGGATACAGGTCCAGCTCTGATTCTCAAGCACTCACTCCTCACCACATTTGCTGTTTGTAGCAAATCCTTCCCTACCTCTTTGCCTCAATATCAGCCGGAATAGAAGAAAAATAAGAGAAACTAGGCCGGCCAGAGGGTGGAGTGGTATTAGGAGGGAAAGCAAAGACTGAGTTCTCTGAAAAAGCAGCTTGATCAAAGGTAGCCAGAGATATTGCAAGGTGATTTGAAAAATAAAAACAAAAACATGATTCCCTGTCCTCTTTTTTCTTCTTTTTCAATTAAGTCTCTCGTACATGCCTCTCTGTGCAGATAGATTGTTCTCTCTGGCCCTGTTTCAATTACGCGACTTCAGTTAATTGAAGGCAAGGTCTGTTAGGTTTTGTTGCCTGTAACGTAAGCTGCTAAATCACCGTTATTCTTTGGCTCCTGACCTTGCTCCGAGGAGTGGCCTCTGATAGCGGGTTACTGATGGTTGGTCTTCCTCCCAGAGGCCATCCCATCTCCGGGAGGGGATCTGTCCCTGGAGGCTGGTAATTTAGAGGACCTCTGTGAGTCCTCAGTGGACGTGTACCTTCCCAGAGGTTATTGCAGCACTGGCCACCCCATGACACAAGCCCCAAACAGAAGCTCATCGTCTGGAGAACGTGACCTCGGGCTTGTTCAGTGACACTGAACACGGGATCCAGGAAGGAGGTAGTTTTAGAGGAAAATAAGGAAGAATAACATCTCCTTATCTATCTGGAGCTCAGCTATGCGGCAATCTAACCTCCTGAAACACAGCCAAAGTCCAGGTAGTAAGTCAGAGAGGTCCCTGAGCACCCTCACGGAAGGCACAGCGCACACACACAGCTGACTCACCGGAAGGGCAGCCTTTGGTCCTCTCTGGGACCACAAGAAATTCGAAGCACTGGATCAGAAGGAGTGCTGGGGGAAGGCACTCTGACAGGAGGAGATGACCCTTTAGACTTGAGATGTTTGCCTGTGCACCCCAGTGATGCCAGCCCAGAAGATCAAGTCATAGAATGCAGTGCCTGTATGGACAATTCTCCTAAATCTTATCCTGTTTGTAGTTAACCCAATCTTTATCTCTGTGGCACCCTATCTGGATTCTGACATCTGCTTGTGGCCTTTTTATTTGGAGTCCCATTTTTGGCTTGTTCTTCTCCAACTTGCCACTTGCCTTCCATGCATTTGGAAGTCTTTGTGGCCTTCAGTGATAAACTCCCTCTTCAAGTCCCAGGACAGAAATGGATGCTTACAATAACGGCTTTCAGTTATGCAGGTGAGGCTTAACTATATTCAGGTAACTGAACACGTGCCGTAAAGTACTAGAGAGTTTTCTATGCAAAATTGCTGAAATGTTATTTTGAAAAATAAAATACTCAGTGCTTAAATGGGCAGCTCTGTAGCTATGTGGAGAGCTCAACTATTCAGAAGAACAAAGCCTCTGAAGTTGCTAGATTCCCTTTGACTACCTTATTACTGGACACATGGTTGACAATCTACTTCCTAGAGGAAGAGAGATAGGATGACTAGGCCTAGGTTTTCAGGGTGTTTAGATGATTGTATGGATGATTTATTAGGATTCCTCAGGACATCGATTTTAAGCAGGAGGAGTGTGTGTGTGTGTGTGCGTGCACACGCGCGTGAGCTCACACGTGGGTGCAGGAGGTTCTTCCGCACCTCTAAATGCCCTGGGGGAGCTTCTACAAGGCCTGTCCACAGTCCCTTTCCTGGAGAGTCTGATTCTCCCTGGAGAGGAAAAGATTTGCCTCTGGACAGACGTGGTTTCGAAAAGCTCTCCTCATGATTCAGATATAATCATTCTCCATTCTCCATTGGGAATTACAGATTTAAGGCATATCCCAAGTTTTGGGGGTCATTCTGTCCCATAAAATGTATATGGGTCCTCTTTCTAGAGTCCGAATCCCAGGCTAGAAAGACCTAAGATAGCATTTCCGGGAGTGAGTTCACAGTTAGTTTTGTCCAGGGCTGTGCATCTGTTGATTTCTCCCTGCCTGGGAGAGTCAGGATACCCGAGCTTCTGTGGAAATCATGTTTAGTTTGGCAAGGCGACTCTCACTCTTCTCCCCTCTACAGAATAGTCTGTCAGAGCTGTGATGAATGGTGGTAATATAAAACCACACTGTCCTCCTGCTACCTCTGACTTCTGTTAACAGGCTCTAAAGAGCGTATACTGGTGTGATCATAGTATGACTTCAGATGTACACCAGTATCGGAGGGAATACAAAAGGGATAAAGCCTTCTGATATGAAGGGAAAGAGGGCAAAAAAGAGGAAAACCGAACATTTTTCCAAATAGGAGTGACCCTTACTATATTTTTAGAGATTTATGACAAAGGCAGCCTTTATTGAAATATGCTCCGATAAAGCTCCAGTGCTCTGGGAATGCTTCTGAACCTACTAATATTTAGTAGAGCTCTCAGCCCATTTGGAGAATGGAATACATCTTTCTCTGATTAAGTTGTGCTTGTATTTATGATTAAAATCATGCCCAGAGTTATGAGAGGGAAAAAAAATAGGAGAGGGGAATCTTCTTCAATTGAATATCACCAACAAGAGCAAGGGTATCTGCCATCTTGGAGGGGGCTAAGTCCCCAATTTCACAAGCAAAGAAATGAAGCACCAAGAAATTAATAACTTATGTAAGGGTGCCCATGACCTCGTGGCCACGTGAGACCACCAAAAAATACTTATGTTTAGGGGTGCTGACCTCAGAGGGCCTTGGAAATCCCAGCTATGTCTAGCTTCCTGTCACCAACTTACGCCCTTTTCACACTTATTTCCCATTTCTTTTTTTTTTTTTAATTGAAGTATAGTTGATTTACAATGTTGTGTTAGTTTCTGGTGTACAGCAAAGTGATTCAGTTTTATATATATATATATATACTTTTTATATATATATATATTTTATATATAATATACTTTATATATATATATATATACTTTATATATATATATATATACTTTATATATATATATATATATATATATACTTTATATATATATATATATATATATATATATACTTTTTCAGACTCTTTTCCCTTATAGCTTATTACAAAATATCAAGTATAGTTCCCTGTGCTATACAGTAGGTCCTTGTTGGTTATCTATTTTATATATAGTAATGTGTATGTGTTAATCCCAAACTCCTGATTTATTCCTCCCCCCCTCCCTTTCCCCTTTGGTAACCAAAAATTTGTTTTCTCTGTCTATGGATCTCTTCACTGTTCATTTAAAACTTTACCACCTCTAGGATAATAAGATTTGTACCTTTGTAATGTTTCGATGATCTAGTCACTGTATAACAAACTGCCCCCAAATTTCATCGCCTCAAATATCAATTATTTTATCGATTTTTGAGGGTCAGAAGCTTGGGCAAGACTTGGCTGGGCTGTTCTGCTCCATGTGACTTTGACTGGGGTCACTTGATGCTATTCAGGTAGCAGCTGGTCTGGTCTGGAGGATCTGTGATGAGTTTGCTCGTAAGCTTGGAGCTTGGATGGGATGACTGAGCGCCTCCTCCTCTCTAAATGGTTTCAGGATGTATCCATGCAGTCTTCCCAGAAGAGTAGTCAGGCTTTTTACATGAGGCTCAAGGGGCCAAGTGTCCAAGGCAGAAGCTGCCAGTCTGCTTAAAAACAAGGCCCAGAACTAGCAGAGCATCGTTTTCACCTTATTCTATTCATCAAATGACCTACAGCCCAGCCCAGATTCAAAGGGAAAGGAAATAGACCCCAACTCTTGATGGGAGGAGTGTCAAAGAAGTTGCAGCCATCTTTAATCTGCCACGCTAACCCACTGTATGGAGTCGTAGTGAGCAAACTCCAAGTGAGCTCCTCCTAGTGTTGGCACCAGAACTGGTGCCAGCCATCTAGAGATAAATCAGACTCAGACTCTGCCTTCCAGTTGCTCAGGGTCTGGTGGAGGAACAGACGTGTAAATGGTGTCTCAACAGTACCGTCTTTCCACTAATAGAGGTATACCCGAGGGACTCCTAGAACAAAATTTGGAGAATCCAGAGGAATGCCTCAGAACTCATTCCTTCCAGAAAGGGAGCTGTGAGAATTTGGGGGCAGTCTGCCATCTTGTTTGGACTCCTTGGGTGGACAGGCAGATAATTCCAATACACCATGTGCCTGACTCAAGAGATTTCTTTGAGCCCAACAATATTTATAGCAGGAATACCTGAATGCATCAGATTGAGATAGGAGCAGGTTTGGTTAATTACTATGCACAGCATTTTCTTTTATTCACTCATTCACTAGTCACCCTTAATGAGACAGCATGGTGTAGTGTTCACTGGTATGGGCGTTGTGATCCAAGTTTTTTTTTTTTAATAGTTCCAATTCACTTGCTGTTTATTGTAAGGGTGAAATAAAACAGTGTATATAACTGTCGGATGGAGAGTTGGCAGTCAACCTAGGTTAGTTCCCTTCCTTCCTCGTCATCTCTTAGATTTTGACTTCTAAGTCTTTGATTCCTCCAAGAGGAAGAGCTCTCTACAGAATTACCTGCCAAAGGCAGTTGCCAGGTTATCATTAGATTAATTTATTAGCTTGAGACCACTGAAAAAACCATGCAAAAGAACTCCCTGGGAGGCAATGCAATATACTGGGTTCATACATCATACATCGGGAGAAAAATGTCACCTTCTCACATGGGGCTGGTGTGAGGCCACAAATGTTGGTGTCAGATCTTGGTAGAATACAGTCTGCTGGTAGTTCCCTATTAATCAGTAGAAGATAAAGGTGCTGGGATGAAACAAGCTTGGTGGATTTCCAAGGCACCTTAGATTTCCTGACCATGGCCTTAAGAGGGGCAATGGTGGTGTTTATTTTTGTAGAGGTAGGATGTCCAGCTTCAGTTGAAGTCACCTGTGCCTTAACAAAGGAACTCCCCCCTCTACAGAATACTCTGTCAGACCTGTGATGAACAAAAGTAAAATAAAATCTGTCCTCCTGCTTTTTCTGACCTCTTTCTTTAATCCTTGGGATTGATTGATTGATTGATTGATGTATTTATTTATTTTGGCTGCGCTGTGCAGCATGCAGGATCTTAGTTCCCCAACCAGGGATCAAACCCGTGCCCCTGCTGTGCAAGTGCGGAGTCCTAACCACTGGACCACCAGGGAATTCCCAATCCTTGGATTTTAATGCCTAGTTGGATTTGCATTTGTACAGTAATGGGTTTGTCAAATGTGATGAAATCTCATCTTTAGAGATCCCTTGCAAGGTTATAAAAAACAGCGGCTAAATCCTAAGTCATTTATATCCATTTATCTTTGGCTTCAAGCTGTATAGTCCATATGAAATGATTTTTCAGATTTGAGGGTGAAAGAGTGAATTGATGTTTACGGAGCAAAATAAGTAAACAAAGATTTTAGTGGGGAGGAGCGAATCCCCAGCTACTTTTAATGGACATTGTATCTCATCTCCGCGAAAGATTTTAAACGATGCACACCCCTAAGGCTTTACAGTGATAATTCAAGGTAGATGGCCTTGGCCTGCTTTTTATTTATTATTTATTTATTTATTTATTTATTTTTGGCTACACTGGGTCTCTGTTGCTGTGCGCAGCTTTCTCTAGTTGCGGCGAGCGGGGGCTACTCTTTGTTGAGGTACGTGGGCTTCTCATTGCGGCGGCTTCTCTTGTTGCGGAGCACGGGCTCTAGACGCATGGGATTCAGTAGTTGTGGCACGCGGGCTCAGTAGTTGTGGCTCACGGGCTTCATTGCTCCGCGGCATGTGGGATCTTCCCGGACCAGGGCTCGAACCCGTGTCCCCTGCATTGGCAGGCGGATTCTTAACCACTACACCACCAGGGAAGCCCTGGCCTGCTTTTTAAGGGACTCTAAAGCTGCAAAATGAAGGGTGAGGTTCCTGTTATTGCAAGGACCACAGCACTAGTGGGGTTAATGAAAATTAACCTTTTCCTAATCCCAAACAGATGCGCATGCACATGCGTATATGTGCCATTGTACACGTGCACGCGTGCACACACACAGAGTTCAGCTTTCATTTCTCATATTGCCCAAGGGTGTGTAAGATATAAAGAGGTCAGCCAAGAAACCCTACTGTCTGTTAAATTTGACTTGCAAAAAGTGCTACTGAAAAAAAAAAATTTATACTGTGCTCCTGTTGTCCAGAATTTTACAACGTACAATCCCCTTAATACTGATCCTAACTCTGGCGCCACGTTGGAGACACACGAGGTATAGTAACCCACTTTAAAAAAAGCCGTGAGGTATAATAAACACTTTGTTTGTACAAGGCTATTAATATCTCAGGTTTTTGCAAACTGATCGAATGACATGCTCGCCTCGTAAGGAAATTGGATGGTTATCATTTGCATTAGGTTATGACGTTACCCGAAGCCTATGAACCCTGTGAGCAGACAGGACCCCAACAATGGTGTGAACAGTAGTCCTTCCCCACTGTATTCAAAGAAATGTTAGTAATCGTGCAACGGAAACTAATAATTCTCTGTTCTTTTGCGTAGTGTGGCTCAGTAGCCGTGTTGAGAATTATCGCTAACCCATGCCGTGCTTACTGTCTGCTGGGCACTATTTTAAGTGCGTTATAAAGATTGATTCATTTAATCCTTATAATAACCTTATGAGGTGGTTACTATTATTATCTTCATTTTACAAATGAGGAAACTGAGGCACAGAGAGGTTGAGAAACTTGCCCAGGCCACACAGCTTGGAAGAGGCAGAGCCAGGATTCTAACGCAGGCAGTCTGGCCCCAAAGGCCATGCTGTTGACTGCTTTGCCCTACTGGTAGGAGGAGCCCAGGCTTTGGAGTTGGGCTAGTGTGAGTTCCAGGTGTGGCTTTCCCCCTTGGGGAGTCTGAGGAAGTCACATCACCGAGATGATTTCTGTATCAGTAAAATGTGGATAAAAGCACCTACTTGGCAAGCATTTTGTAAGGCATGGAGAGAATGCATGGAAACTCCTAGCACAATATTAGTCGACTCAATGGTTACTATTATTATTATTATTATTGTTCCCAAAGCATTGACTTTGAACTTTTATCAGAAACAATCTCTTAAATTTACGACCTGCTCCAAATCTCTTAGTAATGAAAACTCACCTTAGCCCCTAGTGCTGTGGGTCCTGGGTTTGCAGTGGCTGCCCCAGAAGTTAGCTTCAGGACTTCCTTAGATAATATTTTCAACTCACTCTGTGTGTGGTGGTCTCATTCAATTGCTGGTGAGTAGCTCTGGGGAGGAAACAAGAGGAACATTGCAGCCGGTCAGTCCTGGGTTCACCTTTCACCTTTTTTATTTAGTAGCTTTCTGGTCTTACAAGTCACTCATCTCTCTGAGCCTGAGATTTTCTTCATCCACTGGAGGTTGACAGTTCTTGTCTAATGAGTTGCTGTGAGGAGAACACAGCTGTAAAGTGTCTGGCACGTTGGCTGCGTCAGGAGTGGATTATTTTCACCAGGGTTTTGCTGGTCATCTAGAACATGGTTTATACTTCCCCTAGAGTGGGTTTGTGGTTGTAAAACTACTCCATGATGATGTCAGTCACCTCTGGTTGGATGATGCCATTCATCTCTGATTGGATGAGGTGTCATCTGAGAGCAGGATTATGGAAAGAGCTATGGTGTTAGCATTCTGGGTGTTTGCTTTATAAAAACTCCAAGGGCAGCTGTGATGAGTTGGGGGCTGTGATGTGCCTTGCTTTTCTTTTTGAAGAAACCATTACAGAGTGACTGACCCCAGTGGGGATGTCTTTTTACCTCATCCCCGGCCACATAACTACCTCTCCCTGCCTCACCACCACACGATTAGGCTTGATACCTGCTTCCTGGATTGATTTCAATAGTTTTATTTCCATCTCGTAAATGTCTGTCGACTTTTCTATAACTCCACCAGGGCAAAAGTTGTTCCAAGGGAGGATATGTGTTTATTTCCTGATAGCAACAGTAATCAGAATATTTTGGGGGAACTTTGGGTTCTAGAACTGTGTTCACAGCCTACAAATATATAATTGAGAATTCCTCCAACGGGGACAAATCTGGATTTTTTTGAAAGGTACTATTGGTTTTTTTAAAACTGCCAAAGTTCTAAATAAGAGGAACATAAAAAGTAATTAAGTTGATTTTCCTATTTAATGGCAGTTTTTAAAAGATGGAACCGAAATCCAACCACTTCTCACATCTCTGCTGCTACTACCCTGGTCCCAGGGGTTCTTGTCTCTTGCTTGGGCTTTTGCAGTGGCCTCGTCTCGCTGTTTGCACCCTGGCCACCTTCGAGGCTGTTTGCAACACAGCAGTGAGGGCAATCTCTGCCGAGAGGTTGATCCGATCCAAATCCCCTGGTCAGAGCCCCGTCGTGGCTTCTTACCTCACTCCGCGTAGGAGCTGAAGGCCTTCTTGTGCCTTCTGAGGCTTTCCCTGGCCTATTGCTAACTCGTCCCCCCAGCCGTGACTTCCCCCGCTCAGGGGGCTCCCCCATCCTGGCCTCTTTGCTGTTCCTCACCCTGGGCTCACACCCTCCTAAAGCCTGCGGCTGCTATTCCCTCTGCCTGCGGTGCTCTTCACCATTCTCCAAAAGCCTCCCTCTCTTCATTCCTTCAGATCTTTCCTAGAATGTCACCTGCTCAGAGACCTTCCTAGCCAGCCTGACATCTGACATCTCAGGGTCCCTCTTCCCAAAGCTTCCCGTCCCTGTTCTCCACGTTTCTCCTCCATACTCTTGTCACATGCTATACTTGATCTTCTCCATCTTCATCTTGTTTATGGTCTTGTCTCCACCTCTAGAGATAATCTCCCAGAACAGCACCTGGTGCATAGATGATGTTCAATAAATGTCTTTGAATACATTGAAGAAACATTTCAAAATAAGATTTAAGTACAAGGATTATATACATTTATGACTGCATCACTTTGTTGTACACCTGCAACTAACACAACATTATAAATCAACTATACTCCAATAAAAATGTTTTAAAAAAGAGTTAAGTACAAGGAACATTGTGGAAATAAGCGTGTACCATCATCAGGGGACTCTTGAGAAACATCAATTATTTGGATTTGGAAATTCTGCTAGATTTGTTCTAAAGATACCTCTGTAGCTATTAATGAAGAAAGAAATGTTGATAGCTACCCATTTTCTGTTACTTAGTCAGAGCTACTTCTGGTTAAGTGAATAATAACCATGTAGGAAAAATACATATATATATAATACAGTAATGAAACTGATGCTCTTGGATAACCCGTAAACACGGTAGAAAAACCACGCTCTTTATTTTTTTAGACTCATTACTTTAGAATCACACCCTCTAAATTAAAGGGCTCAGCTGAAGGTAAGCAGGGACTTGAATTACAGTACAGGTCATATGGATTGTTGGGAGTCAGGAAGAAGGAAAAGGGGGGTGGAAGTGTGTTCCCGAAGTATGTGTGTGTCTGTGTTTAGTCAGAGCAGAATTGGAAGGGGATATCAAATGAGAAAATCAGAAGATATGGCAGCTCGAAGTTTTGTTGGGGACACTCATTCCCCCCGTGGTAGGAAACAACTGGGTAATTATTAACATCCTTAGGACTGAGCTGTGTGGTTTGGTCCCAAGGACTGACTTGACCTGTGGTCATGACTTCATTTCTCATCAGATTCCATCATTGACTGTTGTATGGCACATGCCTCTTTCCTTGTCTGTGCGGATGTGACTTGTGTCTGGCTGAATCGTTTTCTCTGCTGTGTGATTTATATCTGATGCTTTTGTGAATGAGGTCGAGCCGCAGCATCACAGAGACTTCCGTTTACACAAAGGACTCCTTCATCCCTCAGACCCGTAGAGATGCATTTGCTTGTTTATGCACATGTGCAGTCAGCACAGAGGCCCGTGTGTGGAGAATGAAAAAAGTGAAGGAAAAAATAGGGAATTATGAGGTGTTTTCATCACAGAGGAGAGGCTTTCCTGTGTGTGTGTGTGTGAGGATGTGTGTATGTGTGTATGTATGTGTGTGTATATGTGTGTATGTGTGTGTGTATGTGTGTAAGTGTGTGCATGTAGCTTGGTGGTGTCATTTCCATAAAGGTCATTAAAGACCTCTGTATGCCCTACTTTTACTGCACATGGATCTGTGTAATACAGAAACATACCAATGTGCATTACATTGTACTGTAACAAGGAAGAGTTAATATCGGGACATAATAATGTAGATATCTCAGCTCCAAAGAGACTGTATTTTTAACGTGAGTCTTTCTTTTGAAGCTGGTGTGTATTCCATAGGTGTGTGCTATGCAGGCTTTTGTGAAGCTCTTGGGAAGTATGCATTCCTTACGACCTCTTAGAGGGATGCAGTCACAAAGGAGCCACGGCCACTTTCCGAAGGATAATCATGCAGTGTGTCAGTTTGTTAGACACGCCAAGGTGACCCAGCGCTGTTCAAGGAGACTGCAATTAAACAGGGACAAAGGGCTGGGTTTATGCCTCAGTGGAAGAGAAGCTGTTTACCCAGTTCTGATTCTAAGACCCCACTTTCCAGTACTTGGAAATTCTACTTTCTTGCTTTTTCTCGTCATTTTCATTCCCACAACAAAATATGTTAAGTAGAAAGGGTAAAATATGTATAAAATTGTTTACATTGTCAGGTGATTCTTTGTCATCATAGATAGATAGATACAGATATGGATATACAGATATAGATGTCTGTCTGTCTGTTTATCTATGAAGTCTCTGTGAGGTGTATGTCCATGTGTATGTGTAAAATTCTGAGAAGTAGTTTCTATCACTATAAATGACTGATTGTTCAGGGGCTTGTATGTCACTTGATCATATATGTCCTTCTAATGAAGTCTGTTAGTCAATAAGAATTTACCAAGGATGGACTGTGTAAACTACGGTGGAAAAAACTCTGTGGAAGAACAAGAAAGGAGTGTTTTTTGCTTTGAAGAACTTCCCCGTCAGATCAAGCATCAGAACATACACAACCCACAGAAATGCATGAACACCTACTGTTATAGGTTGAATTGTGTCCCTTCAAAAAAGATATGTGGATGTCCTGACCTTCAGCATCCCATAACGTGACCTTATTTGGAAACAGGCTCGTTGCAGATGTAATTAGTTAAATTAACATGAGGTTACACTGGAGTAAGGTAGGCCTCTAATCCTATGTGGTCAGTGTCCTAAGAAGACAGGCATGTGCACATGCAAAGATGCTCAACACCCCTAATTATTAGAGAAATGCAAATCAGAACTACAGTGAGGTATCACCTCACAGCAGTCAGAATGGCCATCATTAAGAAGTCTACAAATAACAAATGCTGGAGAGGGTGTAGAGAAAAGGGAACCCTCCTACACTGTTGGTGGGAATGTAAATTGGTACAGCCACTATGGAGAACAGTATGGAGGTTCCTTAAAAAACTAAAAATAGAGCTACCATATGATCCTGCAGTCCCACTCCTGGGCATATATATGGAGAAAACTCTAATTGGAAAAGATACATGCACCTCAGTGTTCATAGCGGCACTATTTACAATAGCCAAGACACGGAAGCAACCTAAGTTAACACTGACAGATGAATGGATAAAGAAGATGTGGTACATATATACAATGGAATACTACTCAGCAGTAAAAAAGAATGAAATAATGCCATTTGCAGCAACATGGATGGACCTAGAGATTATCATACTAAGGAAGTGATGGTTTATGTTTGCCTGACTTCAAAGCCTATGAGCCTTTTCCCTACACTAATGATTTCCAAAGTCACTTGGCAAGCGCCATGGGTTCTTCAAAGAAACCTGAGGAACCACAGAGGGTATGGAATGGATCGGCAAAGATGGGCAGGACTCTGGCTTAAACTGGGCCTCACACCTTACGTACACTAGTGAAGTTCTACTTTGTTCTGCTGTATACAACACAAGACAGGGTGTTGACTAAAGAAAACAAGGCCAACCAGAAAAGAAGTAACTATGGATACAGCACCAGGTTATGGCTTTGGCTCTATACAGTTTAATACTGTTATCGTCAAGCTGATGAAGACATTGCATGCACAGTGGCTGGTAGTATGGTGAGGATAGTTTAGATGTTGAAGAGCAAACAAGGTTCAGAGAGATTCTAAAATGCTAAAAACCCAGCTCAGATAAGAAGTTCAAAGTTAACGGAGATATATGTGGAATTTCCATTTAGGTTCAAAAATGAATTGCGTCAATATAGACTAGAACAGTAGTTCTCCTAGTGGCCCTTGGACCAGCAGCTTGTGCATCACCTAGGAACATGTTAGAAATGCAAATTCTTGGGCCCCAGCCTCACCCCTATTAAATCAGAAACTCTATAGATGTTTCAGTAAGCCCTCCAGATGTGTCTAATGCAGGCTAAAGTTGGAGAACCACTGGTGAGAAAAACCAACCTTCCTTCTCTCTTTGCCTTCCTTCATTTCTTTGTCTTTAGTCCATGTCCTTCCCAAGAAAGGACTTGGGGTGGAAAATCTGACTTAATGATTTGTGTAAGAACAAAGGTTTTATTTTACAAAAAGTTTGGAATCAATGGTGTGATGTGGCTCCTGCCAAAAATAAATAGTTTGCATTAAAAATAGTGACCAGAACAAGGGAAGCATGAGGCTCCCCCGTCCCCATTTGGCATATTCTGTGTATTCGCCATATTCCGCTAGACTGTACCTAGAATTTGTTGAGGAACTGATTTTAAGAGGGACATTGAAAAGGGGCTTGACAAGGGTGGAAAGCACCACAAACCTTGTCTTGAAGGAAGAAGTTGGGGGAAGCCATCTCCTGTGATGGGGGACTGACATAGAGAAGAAAGAGAATTTTTCATCTTGTTCCAGAGAGCAAAATACGTACAATGTTCAAAAGCCCCCTCAACTGGTATGAACAGGGCAAGATGTTTCCAGGCTTTTCCTACAGGGCTTTGGTAACCCAGGTAAGTCCTTCAGGCTTCTCCTCCTGTTGTAGTATTCAGATAATAAGGGCTAGGATGTCTACCTCACAAGGTTTTGTGAAGACTGAAAAATGTGAAAATGTTTCACATTTTTGAAAAGCTAACATCATTGTGTGAAGATGAGGCAATGGTACTATTATTAACTAAAACGAGTTGATGGAAAGTTTAAATCCAAGATAAAGAAAAATTTCAGCCTACCAGTTGGCCCAAAGTGGGATGATCTTTCTCGACAAGTAGCAAGTTCACTGTCGTGAGAGGTTTTCAGATAAAGCCACAGATGTTAGAGGATAAATTGTTTTGGGTTGGAGAGACGGCCCCTAAGGGCCTCTCTCACACCAGTGTTTCATGACACGGACGTTAGTGCGTGAGATGAGGCAGATCTAAGAGAATGGTGCTCAGAGCCAGCGGAGTGAACGTTTAATTCAGCACTTCCTCATCACTCCGTGCACACCACGGCAAACATTTTAAACACTGAAATATATTTAAACATTAAGTACATTAAAAACATTTAAAAGGAACAAGATGCGCCCACACTTGTTAACCTGGTGTCAGTTTTTCTCTCCAGCCCTATTGTTAAATTTCTCTTTCCATTAGAAGTCTGGTTGAATGGGCCCCTGGGTCCTTCTATAGATCTGTTGATGTCTGAATATGGAAAGTAAAATCGAATCCCCAATGCTTTCTTATACCTTTTTGCGATGTCTCATAGGAATGGAAGAGGTGTCTTTCACAAGGTCTGAGCCAAATCCTGAGTTGATTTATAGCATTATTCCTTTAAGACTAAGCTCTCCTCTGGCTATAATTTTGCATCTAGAGTTCTGTTTCTTTTTTTTTTTTCTTCCTTTTGGCCCTAAACTATTGGGTAACATCAGTGACTTTTGCCTCTCTCCACTCCCTGACTGGCTGGTTTCCAGTGGCAGAGAGATGAATGGATCCTTTTGTGTAGGGAGTTTTGTAATTCAGGGAAGAACTGAGAGCTTTGCCAAAGGCGATATGTGGGTATTTTACACATATTACAGATAATGTGTATATATCAATAACGTAATGAAGGTACCATTCAAGCATGGCTGTGGGTGGTAGCTAAGCAAGAGACAGCTAAATCTCATTTTTAATATACTAGAAGCTCTCTTCTAATTCAATCAGGAACAGTTGTTGTTCTGTTATTTAAAGACAAAAAAGCCAGTTAAAGCAGGGAATTATAAAAACATGAGTTGGGGGGCAAACTTTATATTTTAATTTAAAACATATGTATGTGTATATATGTGTACAACACACACACACAAACACAATTTAAATGCTGAGTTTTTTATAAAATACCGAGGACTTTTCATTGACTGTGGCTCTGCCTATTGCCAATCCATGTCTTATTTTTTGCCTAAACCACATCCATAGTACATCATCAATACTTTCTAGTTTTTAGTTTCTTTGAAGAAGAGAGAGACGTTTCAGGACAATTGCTAAGCAAACCGAGTGCAGGATCCTTCTAGATTTTTAACATATTATTTCCTTCTTTGATAGTTGTCCCTCCCACATCTAAAATTAGAAAAAAAAATATATTGTGGTAAAATATACATAACATAAAATTTACCTTAACCATTTTTTAAAGTATACTATTCAGAGGCATCAAGTAAATTTACAGTGTTGTACAACCATCACTGCTATCCATTTCCAGAAATTTTTCATTATCCTAAACGGAAACTCTGTGCCCATAAAAAATAACTCCCCATTCCCACTACCCCCAGCCCCTGGGAACCTCTAATTCTACTTTATACCTTCATGAATTTGCCTATTCTAGTTATCTCATGTAAGTGAAATCGTACAATATTTGTCCTTTTGTGTCTGGCTTATTTTACTTGGCATAAAGTTTTCAAGATTCATCCATGCTGTAATATGTCAGCATTTCATTACTTTTCATGGCTGCATAATATTCTATTGTATGTATATACTCCATTTCGTTTATCCATATATCTGTTGATGGATACTTGGATTGTTTTCATCATTCAACTATTGTGATTAATGCTGCTATGAACATTGGTGTACAAGTATCTGTTTGAGTCCCTATTTTCAATTCTTTTGGGTATATACCTAGCAGTAGAATTGCTAGATCATATGGTAATTTCATGTTTACCTTTTCAGAGGACCCACCAAACTGTTTTTCCAAAAAAAATTTTTTTTAAGCAATTTGTCTTTATGAAGACTTTCTAAGGCATTCAGCTTGGTTCTCACAGAAGCAACAGCTCTCTTCACGTTTGGTCCTATATTTCATCAGTTTCTAGACCATCTACTTAACTTGTATAATTACAATATCATGGATTCCCTGGTGGTCCAGTGGTTAAGACTCCGCACTTCCAATGCGGGGGGCGCGGGTCCGATCCCTGGTCGGGGAACTAAGATCCCGCATGCTGCGTGGTCAAAAAAATACAATATCAAGTCCAACTATCATAAACAGGTTTAGAAACATATACAATTGATACTTGCTAAGCATGCAACTCAACTGCTAAGACCAGAAGTCCTTGGAACATACTAGAGAGTAGCTTTCTGGCAATAAACCCTAGGGTGCTATGGGCATCAGCCAATACCTATTACAGAACAAATGGAGAATATTGGTTAATCTGTCCAGTCAAATGCAGGCCAGTTAAGAGAGCTTTTACCATTCAATTAAATTACCTTTGTCATGATAAGATGTATAAAGGAATTTAGAAATGACTGTGGCTCTAGAAAAAAACAAAACAAAACAGCTGCACATCCAGGACTGTTAACATTCAATACACTTGTTGTTGGGAGACTGCAGAAAGGCACACAGCAAAGGCTAAAATAGAATGAGAAGTTGACCAAGGTGGTCATTTTTGTATCAACTCTTGGATTTAATAAAGTTCTAATCGATAACAGCCGTAGGTTAATTTCCTTCCCTTACAGCTTCACTTGGCGTGGGTGATAAATGGAAGATAAACAAAGAATAGGGAGATCGTGCCTGTTCTTAGAAAGAAAATACCTTTCAGGTTAAGATTCAAGACTTTGGGATGTGATTAGAAGGTTTTCTAGCCAGTTCCGAAATGAAGTCACCAAGCTGTAGGAGGAGAACTTTTATACAGCAGCGTCCATCCTCGTTGGCGACCCAAATGATTAAAGGTTTGGGAAATTGCCCCTCTAAATATGGGCTAAAGGAACTGGGTTTATTTAGCTTAGAGAGGGAGACTGAGCATGCTGAGGGGGACTTAATAACAGTCTCCAAGAATATGAGGGATATTCTATGAGTGATGGAAAGCAGCTGTTTCCTGTTTCCACTGAGGGCTGGATAAGAAAGAATGGAGTTAAATTGCAACAAGTGGGTTTAAGAACTACTTGGCCATAAAGTTCAAGACAACAAACCCACAAGACCAAAGTCACTTCTCTGTTTCAGAATTATGTAGCTCACTAGCTATCTTTCTTGGGTGGTTTCAACTGGCCTGTTCTTGAACTAGTAAAAAGATATGGAGGACCTTTCACCGGTGTGAGAGTATGAAGTTGTCCAGTGTCAGAACCTACCAGTGTTCTGTGGCTGAGGAAGCACTTATCTTCTAAGGAGATTTAAAAAGAAAAAAAATTCAGAATCTCTTTGCTCCCCCTTCATCTGCTTTTAAAGCCAGATAATCTAGATTTACTTCTTCTGTATGAGATGAAAAATTTCCATAGATTTGCCAGTGTGTGTTTTTTGCTGCCCACTTGGTCAATGTGGTCACGACTTTAAAAATAAAGTTCTGTGTTTTTAGTGAGATGGTGTATACACATACATGTGTATACATACATGTATATAGGCGTGTGCGTATATATGGTGTCTTAAGATATGAGATATATACACATGTATATCATAGATATTGCAGATATTTGATATATGATATAGATATATATTTATCATATGTAATTAATTCAACAATGAAAGCAATGTTTCATTCTAGACAGTGTGTCTGTGTGTTAGGGATATGAAGATGAATAAGATATACACCATGCTAATTGGGAGCAAAGCAAATAAATACACAAAGCATTATGAAATAATGCATCATTATAGAAAGTCATCTAGGGGAAGAAATTTAAAGACAGAAAAGTGAGTTTGGGGAATGTTCCTAGTCTTTAGCCAACGAGGCAGATGGAAATGCCTGAAACTTCTTCTCAACTATTGTTTCACCATTGTTATCCTGTGTTAGGTGAATTTTACTGTTTATTCTGAATTGGATAAAGGGGTGTCTTAGTTGCCCAACTAGGAGTGTTTTCAAGGCAAGGTCTCATTTCCAGAGGATTGACCGCTGTTAGGTGATATCTGGAAAATTATAGGTTTTTATCAGCATTAACTGTGTATGTGTTCCACGTGGGATATTTTCATCTTGTACCAACATTTACTATAAGCTTATTAGAGATGTTTGCCTCTATCGTTGAGTGTTCTCTGGCGTCTGGGCAGGGGTGGGGTGGACCATGATCCAGCCCTGACTCCCACGGCTCTTTTGGTCTTCAAAAGTCCAGCATTGAAGGAGGAAAAATGACCTGGGGTTGCTTTAAATCACTCATTCACTGTGAAGCTTTGGGCAAGTTACTTAACCTCTCTGAGTCTCACTTTCCTTCACCTACCTGACAAGAATGTTTTCAGGACTAAATTAAATGCAATAGTATGCTCCAAGCTCAGAGCTCATGTGCCCAGCCCTTAAGGCATTGATTCACAAAGGGCATCTCTTGCCTATGGTAGCATCATGATTGCCTCTAGACTGTCTTCCCTCGTGGGCTTTGCTGGACCTTAGGGGCAGGTTTGTAGGGTAGGGTTGGTCTAAAATTCATGAGGGCACCTGAAGTCCAGTTGTATGATTTTTTTTCCCCTTTTCTATACTTACTCAATCCAGAAGAAAAAAAAAAAAGAGTCCACTATAATGCCAGATGTTCCAGGAAGCGTTTGTTGTCAAACTACTTGAAACAAATGATGTGCACACATGGAAGGAAAGTGCGTTGTAAAATCAGCAGGAAGATTATGCTTTTTTTTTTTTTACAAGGTTTAAAGGAGAATAAATCAGTCTTCTAGTTACGCAGGTAGTCATTTAATAGACATTGATTAAATCGAGTGCTGTGCTTTGAAATGATATCAAATTGAAGACATGATCCCTGCCTTGGGAGAGTTTATGAACTTGTTGGAGAGACCAAACATGTATATATGAAATGACCACAGAACGGTTAGACTCAATCTCAGGAAAGGAAGTATAAAACAACAGGGCTTGAGCCCATAAGTACTGAGGAAAGGCAGGATACAGGTTTGGGTAGGGATTTAATATAGTTCTTGGAGACTTAGGGTCGTGGTTTGACGGGTTCATAAAACAGTATCATTTAAAGACAGAGAGAATTAAAAAAAAAAAAACAACCTAAAATGTTCACTTCCTATAGAAACCTAAGAACATACTGCAGTTACTCTTAACTTATTTGAAATAAATGCATCCTTCTAAATTCTCAGCGTTCAGGCTGATTTCCTTTCAAACTCTCCCTCCACACTGTGCCAGACTGCTCCTGCCCAAATTTGTTCTTCGTCTGTGGGATATGGAATATCTTTATAAATCGAAACAAGTCACAGGGAGGGTAAAAATCCCAGCTAGAGACCTACCTCAAAAGCTGAGGCGTGCCACATATTTTAATGGCGGTGGATCTAGGAACCAAGGTTAGGACCTTTCTCTCTCTATTAGAAGAAGATTTATAATTCAGAGCCTTCTGAGGGTGAGCCTGGATCCTCTGACCTGGACCCATCCTCCAGCCCCTCCCCACATCCCAGCTCCCCAAATGAAGTAAGCAGGGAAGCAGGACAACAAAACCGTTAACTTAATAGCGTAGAATTTATGGCTGAAATCTTGCAAAGCTTATGTCAGCAGAGGAAAATAATTACTGTCACTTTCTTCGAGACACTTGGCTTTATGGTTCCTGTCACCTTTATCATAACACACAGCTGATTTAGTAGCTCTGTTTTTCATGGCAAATGGCCTGGTGTTATGTTTTTACGCATGTGGACATGCTAGTGAGATGACAGTACATGGAGGGACTGGAGTGGGACTAAATTTAGATAATGAACTGGAATACTGTTAATGGTTTGGGTTTAGTCATGCTGTCAGTATGCCAGCTAAGCTTTTTTCACTTGCCCTTTCCTCCTCTAGATTCTCAAATCCAAAGATTTAACATCTCCAACCCAGCGCTACATCGACAGCAAAGTCGTGAAAACCAGAGCGGAAGGCGAATGGCTCTCCTTCGATGTCACTGATGCTGTTCACGAATGGCTCCACCATAAAGGTGACCACCGCCCTCTGTTCTCCTCCTTCGATGTTCAGTGACCCTAAGTTATTGCAAGTCGATTGCAGATTGAGGGGTAGTAGATGCATAGACAAATGACCTCCTTGACTTAATGTTTTCCAGACAGGAATCTGGGATTTAAAATAAGTTTACACTGTCCCTGCTGCACCTTTGTACCATCGAATAATTACATCATCCCCAACAAAAGTGAAGAACTAGAAGCGCGATTTGCAGGTAACTGAAACTTGGGCGTATGAGGTGGGGGGAGGGAAGGGCCTCTGTTGATAATCTCCTGGGGGGATGAGGTCAGTTTGCATGTGAAAATGAGATTGCTGGGTGAGGCCCGGGGAGTTTCATTTGTTTGGGCAAAGATATGGTTGGGGAAAGATATATGAAGGCAGAAAGGATTGGAAGAAAGGGATTCCTTCCCAGTATACTCTGCTCGATGCCCCGTGATGACTTGGCAGTACTAACTGACAGACTTACCAACCTTCCAGACTCTTAAATAGCCTGTTAAGCCCTTTATTCTTCACTTGAGCAAACCAACATTCCATCTATGCTAATATTATAGAAGAAGAAGGTCACATGCATTCAAGGACATCCATTGATTATCCCCCCAAAACCCAACGTCGTCGGGAAGCCACCACTATATCTCACAGAGGATGTCCTCTCCCACCACAGCCTCTGTAACTAACCTGACCTGTACCAGAACACACCCCCTGTTCTAGCTGGTGCCCAATATTCCAAGTGGCTTCCTTATCAGACTTTCACAATAAACACATAACAAGGTTTTAGTTGCCCCCCTAGTCTTGCTCACCTTTTAGTGAATTAGCCAAAAGTCAAAGAGGATGAGGAGATGCCAAGGGTTCAAGTCATGTCTTACGTTAGATAACAAGTCGTTGGAGGATGAGAGGTGAGGGGGGAGTCTGGATCAATTGCGGGTGCAGCACTGGCCCAACACCACCAGGTTAGGGAGCTAATGGCCCTTTCCTAACTCACCCCACCTGGGACCTCCATCCATTGGCAGAATGCTCCAGTGGGCCTTGCTCATGGAAAAATCCTCCCAGCGGTCTAGAGGTTTATTTCAGTCTCTAACCTAGTCATGATTCTCGAGAGTATGGAGATTAAATGCTTAAGCTGGCAGTCTCCTGAGTGCGCTTTGGGGAGCTCGAGTCTCTCCATCTCAGATGGAATCAGGAAGGCGTGGAGGATGTCATAAAATCAATGAAAAAACCCTTTCTTCACAGCTTCCCAAAATAGCATTAGGTAAGGGTGGGTGACTTCTGTTTCACTTGAACCTCATTCACTGCAGTTTAGTGTAAGTGTCAGTTTAGGTTCATCAGGGAAGTCTTTGACTTGAGCAGTCCTAGGAAGAGAGGGGACCAGCGGGTGACACGTCCTATGGCCATGTCATCAGTCGTTGAGGGGTTGAGCACAGCCCACACTGAGGACTGACTAAAACAAATAGTCGAGATTGCCCTTGGACCAGAGGTCAAAGACTTCTTCTGTAGTGACTTTCATAACCAACAGGCCCTGCCTTGGACACGGAACTGCCTTCTGACAAGAGCCCCGTTTAGCCGTGTTCCTTGTCACCTGCACTAGTCCTATCCGTTGCCGCGGGGAGTGAGCCAGCTGCTGCTGCTATGTGGTCATCACTGCTATTTGTGACAATAGACAAAGGAAAAAAAAAAAAAGATATGGCTGATTCTATTTGATGAAGGTGAAGCTAAATGTTTATTACCCGAATGCATTTTTTCAAGGTATTGATGGCACCTCCACATATACCAGTGGTGATCAGAAAACAATAAAGTCCACTAGGAAAAAAAACAGTGGGAAGACCCCACATCTCCTGCTAATGTTGTTACCCTCCTACAGACTTGAGTCACAACAGTCCAACCGGCGGAAGAAGCGTGCTTTGGATGCAGCCTATTGCTTTAGGTAAAGGAAATAAAAAGAAAACAAAAAGTAACTGTGTTTGTTTAACTTTTGTACTGCCTATGCCCCCCCCTTTTTTTTTTTTTTTTACTAAAAATGAACTTGAACTGCAACTCATTGCGTAAAACCAGGACTAGAAAAGTAGAGCCATAGTATTTCGTAACATCATCCTTTCCGGAGGTTTAAACAGTTATTTCTATGCTGTATTCATCAGTTCTTTAGCAATGAATCTACTGTGAAGGGAGAAAACTAGCCCCCTGAACTTTTTCCCCAGATCCCTCCGAAGCACTTTGAGGCTGAAGAAGAAAAGGAGCTGTCTGCTCCCCAGAGCAAAGTTAGGTTTCTTTGAGGTGCAGGATGGGGGTCCCTAACTGGGGAGACTCACCACCTGTAGAAGCCTTCACTGTCCCTGCAAGGTACCCATGGTCAAACCTTCTTCACAGTAACAGTGGTGAGAGAGACAGAAGAAGGATGCTATTTGTCGTGCCTTTTACTAGAGAATATGAGAAGGGGGGGTAACATAAATGTATCTCCCATTTCCACATGAATTCATGGAGGGAAAGCGTGAATGTTCTTCTGTATTTTTTTCTTTTTCTTTTTTCTTTTGGCCGTGCCACAGGTGCAGCTTGCAGGGGCCTTAGTGGCTTGCGGGGATCTTAGTTCCCTGACCAGGGATTGAACCCGTGCCCCCTGCATTGGGAGCGCGGAGTCCTAACCACTGGACCACCGGGGAGTTCCCCTTTTCTGTGGTTTCTTAGCAAGCATGGTAGGAGCTGTGGGGTGGTGAGGGGTCCTCACTGATAAAGTGCTCAAAGTGTCTGAGTTCACAAGAAAAAGGGTGTTTTTTGGTTGCCAGATCCAATGGTTGCTCTAAGCAAGACTCCGTGTTTCTTGATCCCTGGTTCATTCCTAGATCCAGGAACAGGAAATGAAAGAAAGGATTTCTTCTCAAAGGAAAATGCCTTAGATTGTTCTCTGTAAATAGCTATTGTACTTCATCCATTTTGCATTTGAAAAGGCAATAGAGGCTGGATGGCAAAACTGTGCACTGTAGGTTGGAAGGGGCTTGGTCTCCATCTGCCATATCTCTGCTTATATCTCATCATTCAAGGGAAGGGTTTGATTTTTGAGGTCCCAGATAAACGAGTTGGGGCATAGAACTCGCAAGGGAGTCCAGCGAATCACCATCACACCTCATCATGACAGTGTCTTGAGATTGCAGTTCAACCATTAAAACCTGGCCCGTGGTATTTGCTCATACATATTTGTTGAATAAATGAACGAGTCATTTTCCTGGTTTGGGATGAGGGGCGGGGGGATTGGGGTGAAATCAGCTTTAAAATCTCCATTGCTTTTTCTTTTATCAGAAATGTGCAGGATAATTGTTGCCTACGCCCACTTTACATTGATTTCAAGAGGGATCTTGGGTGGAAATGGATACATGAGCCTAAAGGGTACAATGCCAACTTCTGTGCTGGAGCGTGCCCGTATCTGTGGAGCTCAGACACTCAGCACAGTAGGGTAAGTACGGGCCTCACTTGTCTCTTCTATTCTTGTGCTGCTAATATGTACCTGCTGATAGTATTTCCACATGAATTCTAAATAGCCTGGTGCCCTTTGGTCATCACACGTAAATGGGTGCTGGAGACACCCTTTGGAATGATGAGAAAAAAATGTAAGCTGTAGGTGAACTCAGAAAGTAACACTGATGAGTTTGGACAGTAGGTCTGGCCTTCCCAATTAGATTACAAGCAACTTGAGGACAGTTTAATTTTTTCTTTGTTTTATATTCTTAACAGCTGTAAGCATAAATAGGTAGGGTCAATATATCACTCAGTGTCATGTGCTGTTAAGATGTGCAGGGACCCAGGTCTCCAGCTAAAAAAAGGATCCGTTATCACCTCCATCAGGGACTGTCATATTTGAAAGAACATAGAGGACTTCAGTAGATGCTTTGGCAGAGTGATTCACTAGTGTATGGCAGTTATAAAATCATTTAACTTCTCTGAACCTCAGTTTTCTTATCAGTAAAAAGGAATGTCTGTATTAAAAATTATTTTTGAAATAATAATGTCCAACTTGAGAGTGGACGTGAAGAACATAAAGATGATATATGGAACAGTGATTTGAAAATCAGTATCTCCCAGTCTTTTTGAATATAACCCAAAGTAAATGAGAATCTGAATATTTTGTTAAGTTACTTCAATGAGGAATGAAGGCTAATTCAGAAGGCAGGTCCTAGATTGGTTCCCAGCCCAGATTAGCAAAGACTTTTTCTATGTAATAATGATATTTGTCCAAATGCTTCTTCCTGGTGCCTAGTCGTGTAGGATTTTTAGAGATGGAAAGGACTTCATAAGTTATCTTGTCCCATCCTGTAGTACTATATATAAAATAAATAAACAACAAGGACCTACTGTATAGCACAGAGAACTATACTCAATATTTTGTAACAACGTATAAGGGAAAAGAATCTGAAAAAGAATATATATATATATACACACACACACACACATAACTGAATCACTTTGCTGTACACCTGAAACTAACACAACATTGTAAATCAACTATACTTCAATAAAAATATAGAATAAAATGAAATAATAATAAAATAAAATACAAAAAAATAATAGGCTCTCTTCTTCAAACCCTTCATTTTTTTAAAGAAATTGAAGTCTAGATCAAGCAGATGACTTGCCCAAGAGCAAACAGCTGGTGACAAACCAGAGCTTGGAACGCAGGCCTCCTTGTTTTATAGCCAGGCCTTCGTTCACTTCGTCGTAGAGTTTAATTCCTGAAATGTGACTACACATCGCGGTTATGCCTCTGTAAATCTCCTTATTAAAGAAACATTAGAAAAATTGCCTTCACTGCAGGATAGGAAAATGAATCTCCTGCCAAAAAGGTCACATAATGCGTTCAGCTGAACTCAAGAGTTTGGGGGATATCAATTATTTTAGATAATCTGTATTCTAAAATTCCTCTTGAATTCAGCTGAAAAAATCTCGTGTTGGTGGAGTGTGAAGTCTATTTATTGATAAACGCTTACATATGCTACACTTTCAATTGACAAATACGCCTCCCCTTCCTTCAGCTGTTTTCCGGACACCCCTGGAGATTCGGGCTCTCTGGGCTGACCACGTGCTTGGCCACGTGAGGGACGCTTGCTCATGCCTGTCCCTTGGTCTGAGCTCTCTGGCCAGGCTGCTTCAGCTGGGCTGTGGCAACAGTAGCTGTAATGTGGGCAGGACCCAGTTGCCAAGTAGAAACTTAATTCTCCTCCCTGATACACAGAGGGAGTGTGTGAAGGCTGAGACCATGCTTGTTTTTCAAGGAGAGAGGAAGAATCACTGTCATGATCACAAATATGTGGTTTGGACAGTTACCCAAAAAGCCAGAGGTAGCTTAATAAAGTAGTCAGTGTTGCTGTGCTGAACAGATCTTCTGTCTTAGGCTGAAAACATTGCAGTGCATCTCGAGGAAAAGGTCACTCGCCGTTTGATTAACACATTAACGGCATCCTTGGAAATGTCTCTTTATCATCACTGGGGAAGCGCCATACTTCCGTTGGTAGAAGTCACATACCCCTTTGATATAGGATGGGGTTAAAGGTATAGCACTAACCATAGAACTTTCTTTTCATTCTAAGACTGCCTATTCACTCCTCCAACTTAGCCACTACCATTTACCACCTGGAAAGCTAAATGGAGGGTTGATTATTATTATTATTTTAAGAAAAATGTAACAAAGTGAATAATTAAGAATATAGATTACTTCCGAGGTCGTTCTTAGCATGATCGTATTTACGAAGCAATGAAAAATGAAAAGACTTTGATCTTTTTTTATTTTAAATGAAAATTTAGGTGACATTAAATTGGCCTGAGAAGACACTTAGCCTAGGAAGATTTCACATTGCAGACAGATGTCTTTTGCTCTACCTAAGGGTAGATTAAAGCTCTGATGAGAGTTTTAATAAAAAAATGTTATTCTCCTGTTTATCCATGTATTCATTTCTTCACCTAGCATGTGAGTCTTGTTTTGGTTTTGTCCAGAGAAGACTCACTAGGGCTATAAGGTTAAAAAAAAGAGGTGTGTAGAGTCCCTGACCTCAAGGGAACTCTTCATCTAGGTGGGGATTGAAACTACTCACGAAACAACTTCAGTTACAAAGATGTGTAGACACAAGGCGAAATACCAAGTTTGGTATTTGGACCAAGTTTTCTGAGGGCCTGGGAAGTATGGGCAGCAAAGCAGTGATCAAAGTAAAGACTCCTTGGAAAAACTGGAAAATCTGTTGAATGAGCAATTTTGCCTAATCTGACTTTTACAGAATTATTTGTTTACAATGTATGAGAAAAGGATTCTGTAGGAAAATGGTGAATTCAGGGATTCCTCAGGACGCCTACCCATTTGACTATAATTGGAGAATAAGTAAAGGAAAGTGTAAGCCCCAAATAATCTAAATTGCCTACTCAGTGCTGTGACTGATAAGATAACCATGTGCGATGGTTCTATTAAAAAATAATTGCCTGGTGTTTTTGGTCTTTTCCTATGTTTTCTTTCTTCTCCTGTGTCCTTTCAGGTTCTCAGCTTATATAATACCATAAATCCAGAAGCATCTGCTTCCCCTTGCTGCGTGTCCCAGGATTTAGAACCACTCACCATTCTCTACTACATCGGCAAAACACCCAAGATTGAACAGCTTTCTAATATGATCGTAAAGTCTTGCAAATGCAGCTAAGATTCTTGGAAAAGTGACAAGACGATAATCACACAGTGATGATGATGATGATGATGATGATGATGATGGTGACAAAGGCAATGTTTGTAACAGGAAAACACGAGAGAGCCTTGCTTCATCAGTGTTTAAAAAAAATTTGAAAAAGCGGTACTAGTTCAAACACTTCGGAAGTTTGTGTTCTGTTTGTTAAAACTGGCATCTGAAACAAACAAAAAAAAAGTTGAAGGCTTTATTCTATATTTTACCTACTCTGTAAGTGAGAGAGACAAGAAGCAAAACCTTTTTTTCTTGAGAAAAAAAAATAAACACTGGAAGAATTTGTTAGTGTTAATTATGTGAAAGAAAAAAAAAAAACAGGAAAATCCCGTTAAGTGGAGTTGCTGTACATACGTTTTTATCCCACGCCTCACTTGATTTTTCTGTATTGCTATGCAATAGGCATCCTTCCCATTCTTACTCTTAGAGTTAACAGTGAGTTATTTATTGTGTGTTACTATATAATGAACATTTCATTGCCCTTGGAAAATAAAACAGGTGTATAAAGTGGAGACCAAATACTTTGCCAGAAACTCATGGATGGCTTAAGGAACTTGAACTCAAACGAGCCAGCAAAAAAGAGAGGTCATATTAACGGGATGAAAAATGCAAGTGACATATTATATGACCGAGCAAGTCTGCATGAAGAAAAGACCCTGCAAACACATGCTCTCTACCAACTGCCGGAGGAAGCTTCTTGTAAGGTTCAAAACTGAAAAGCCTGTTAATAAAGGAAACTTTCGGTCAGAATAAGTCTGTAAGATTTTTTTTTTTCCTTTTTAATTGTAAATGGTTCTTTGTCAGTTTAGTCAACCAGTGAAATGTTGAAATGTTTTGATATGTACTGGTCAAACTTCAGACCTTAAAGTATTGCTGTATAGCTATGCTCTAGATTTTTCCTTCATTTCGGTGTATGTAACCATACCTATATTACTACAATAGATGGGTATAGAAGCCAGTATAATTGGAAACACATCTGCAGATCTCTTTTGCAAACGATGAAATCAAAACATTAACTACTTTATGTGTAATGTATAAATTTTTACCATATTTTTAATGTTCTGTAATCATGTCAACTCTGATTTAGATTGGACTTAAATTTGGGCGCTTTTTAATGATCGTTCAGAATTGTGTGTTTCCTTTATCTGGCCAGTACTTTTGAGTAAAGCCCCTGTATTTTGACTTGCACTACAAATACATGTTTGATAGTATTTGTTCCACCTGTGCTTTTGCATTGTCCATTATTATGACATAAGCTACCTGAGTCCACTTGTCCTTTTTTTTTTCTTTTATAAAAAGACGTAGTTTTCCTTCCTTTTCTAAGCATCATTACTAATCAATTCAGACATTAACAATCTTCTATTTTAGGGAAATTGGGGATTATAGATACATAGATAATTGAGGTGAAATGTTTTAGTTTTAGCAAGGGCTTAAGGATCTGACTGGAACTCAGAATCTTGGTGACTGGGTTAAGAAAGGTTTCTCTAACTTGGTTTAATCAGTATTTTCACGGAATTCTACTGTTATAAAAGAGCAGACAGTTCATAGGAAACAGCTTTTTCTTTAATCGACCTTTTAGTGTTCAGGGAGAAATGGAAAGATTTACATTTTAGTTGATTTTTTTTTTTTTTTTTAAGCGAGAAAAAAAGCCCAGGTCAACCTAAGTCATTTAGTTTATTTCACTGAAGTTAAGGTTTTTATAGATGTTCTTTGAAGGTTGAAAAGGCGCTAGGCAAATTCTCCCATGATCAAAAAATCCTTTCTTTCCTCTGAATGAGAGTTATCAAATCAGAGGTTAGAGTTTACCTTGCTGAAATACATGATTTGCCACATTTTTGCAGAGGAGGTAACCTTATGTCAGGGTTTGTAGGATATGTCAGTCTGTCAGTTGTCTCTTATTTAGCTTTAGGATAACAATTAATAGTAAGTCAATGGAATATTTGCAGTTTTACCTGAAGAGCAGCACAATGGCGTGTGAATCCAGAGTGAAGTTGTTTGTTTGATATAGTGTTCTTCTTTTTTGGAGTTTCCTGACCATTATTAAAATGACAAATTGGATTTGTTTGAAAACTGGAAAAGCAAGAGATAGGATGCCACAATACCAAACAACCCTTGGGTTGGATGTAACCCAATCCCAGATTGGAGTGTGTTGATTTTTTTTTTTTTTTTTCTCTTCCACTTTTCTATCCATTCTATGTAAATCACTTTTATTTCTGCAGGTATTTTCCTCTCAGATAGAATGACATTTTGTTTTGTATTATTTTGTCTTTCCTCATGAATGCACTGATAATATTTTAAATGCTCTATTTTAAGATCTCTTGAATCTTTTTTTTTTTTTTTTTTTTTTTTTAGTTTGGGGGTTCTATAAGGCCTTTATTTCCCATAAGTAAATATTGCTATGAGAGGGGAGGGAGATGGGAGGGAGTGGGGAAAATGTTAGTATGTGGGGGGTGGGGTTGGCCTGCAGTTTCTCTGTGATAAACAGCAATACGATTTTATGGTTGGCATGATTTTTTTTTTTTTTTAAATGGAACATAAGAATAGCTGTTTTGTATTTTGATGACTGATTACGCTGTATTTTAACACAATGTATGTCTGTTTTTGTGGTGCTCTAGTGGTAAATAAATTATTTCAATTATATGTCAATGTGTTTTTCCTGTCCTGGTATCATCCTGGAGACCAGAGAACACTTCTGATTCAGGGAGCATGATCTCAAGCTAGAAAAGTCATACCAGCTTTAAGATTGTGCTTTTTTTTTTTTTTTCCTTAGAGAGATTCAGTCCAGAGATGTCATGCTTTAGAGTTCAAGAGCCAGGATGTATCTATCAAGGCCTGAAGAAAGCCCTGTGCAGTCTTTTTATTCCCTTGTTTATTGCTATTTGGTAATTGTTGGAGATTTAGTTTCCATCCAGCTTGACTGTCTACCAGAAAAGAAATGCAGAGAGATGTTTGGACCATGCTTTGGCTTTCTGATCCTACGTTCTGCCAACCCCAGGGCCAAAAGGACTGGTCTAGACAGTATCCCCTGTAGCCCCATAACTTGGATAGTTGCTGAGCCAGCCAGATATAACAAGAGCCACGTGCTTTTTGGGATTGGTCTTTGAGAGCAGCTACTTCTCTATTTCTCCCCTACCGCTGCACCAAAAAACCCCTTTTCCCGCAAACTTCCTTGGCTGTTCCCTGCAAAACCAGACTTTGCAAGTGAGTTGCCAGTCTCTCAATAAATCAAAGTAATAAAAAAAGTCGTTGTGGCTCCATCTGGCTGTCCTGCTTTATCTAATGAAAGAACGAGTTTGTGCCTGTTGTCTAAACATCACCTAGAAACAAACCGTCCATTCAAACGTCTAGGTAGAACAGAAAACGGTTCCCTTTTCTACACTCTGTGTTTCATCTTTTATACTCATCTTTTATAGACAGAGGAAGTGTTTCACTTGAAAACAATTCGTTCGTGCTTCTCTGCAGAGGGCCAGTACCAGGCCTATCACCCCAGCCCCCATCACCTTTATTTGAAGTGTGAGAATAAGAGGATATCACAGGGTCATGAAAAGAGTCACCTAAGAGCTGTATCAACTTGGTAAATTTGTCAGCCACTCTGAGCCTCCGTTTCCTTATCTTTAAAATAAGGATGAGATTTACCTGCTTTATGGGGCTTTGTGTGTTTGTTTTTGTGCCCTTGCTATTGTTAAGTAAATGGACCTAGGAAAAGTACTTTGGTGTTTGGCCTGTAGATGATGGTCAGTAAATCGTAGTCTTAACAGCTCTTTAACGTCTATTCAGGCTGTAACCAGGGGCCACGCCCCTTCCTCTTGACATGGAATGTGTAACCTCCAGACCCTAATCTCATCAATGAATCAGGCCATCAGTTATTCCTGAGAATATTCTGTCACTCTGTTTCTTAACTTTCTGGTTACATGACTGACCAGAAACTGTTTAAAATCATAGGGAAATGTTCAGGTGAAGCTTTGCTTCCAGCCCACCGATGAAATTCAACGTAACGGAGACAAGGCGGTTAGTTGACGGTCCCATTTTCTAAGATGATGATACTGAGACATCCCCCACCCCCCGTTTGTTGAGCAACCACCAGCTACTGTTCTCTGTTATCCTACTTAACCTCACATGTCACCCTACGATGTAGGCTTTCTTGATAGAACTCCATTTTACAGGGAAATGAGCAGACTCGGAATGGTTAAATTACATGTCCAAGATCACCCAGTTTGTAAGAGGAAGGTCGAGAACTTCATTGTTCAGTACGCTAGCTACTTGCCACGTGTGGCCTTCACGCCACTGAAATATGGCGAATCTGAACTGAGACATTCCAAGGTGTAATATCCAAACCATATTTTGAAGACTTAGTACAAAAGAGAAAGAATATCTAATGTCTCATTACTTTTTTATATTGATTACGTGTCTAAATAATACTATTTTGAATATATGGGATTAAATAAAGTATATTATTGAAATTATTTCACCTGTTTCTTTTTTACTCTTTTAATACAATTACTAGAAAATTTAAAAGTACATATGGGGGGCTTCCCTGGTGGCGCAGTGGTTGAGAATCTGCCTGCCAATGCAGGGGACACGGGTTCGAGCCCTGGTCTGGGAAGATCCCACATGCCGCGGAGCAACTAGGCCCGTGAGCCACAACTACTGAGCCTGCGCGTCTGGAGCCTGTGCTCCGCAACAAGAGAGGCCACGATAGTGAGAGGCCCGCGCACCGCGATGAAGAGTGGCCCCCGCTTGCCACAACTGGAGAAAGCCCTCGCACAGAAACGAAGACCCAACACAGCCAAAAATAAATAAATTAATTAATTAATTAATTAATTTTTAAAAAAGTACATATGGGGCTCGTATTCCTACCCTATTCTATTTCTCTAGAATTGTTTTTTCAGTACTTTCTTAGAATTTCCCCATCTCTCTGATTACATTGCCCATCTATTCTTGTGTGCTGTCTACTTTGTCTATTAGAACCCTTAGCATATTAATCACAGTTGTTTTCAATTCCAGGTCTGGTAATTCCAACATCCCTGCCATGTGTGGTTCTGGTGCTTGCTCTGTCCTTTCAAATTGTGTTTTTTGCCTATTGGTATGCCTTGTAAGTTTTTCTTATAGCTGGACATGATGTTCTGGGTAAAAGGAACTGCTGCGAATAGGCCTTAGAAACATGGTGGTGAAGTGGGAGGGGAAGCAGTCTATAGGTCTATGATAAGGTCTCAGTCTTCCAGTGAACCTGGGCCTCTGGATTGTGACATTCACAGGCGGTGCTCAGATTTCTTCTCCCTCCTTAGCTGGGGCAGGATGGCTAGTATGTTGCAGAGTTGGATATTTCCCTTCCTCAAGGTCAGCAGTTCGTTAGTCTCTGATAATACTCCAGCAGGTTGGCCTCTGCTTAACTGGTTTCCCCAGAGGGCTTGATAAGAACAGAATGCTCTGGTGTATTGCAGAATGATTCCTTTGCCCCACCCCCTGCAGAAAGTCCTAGATTTTTCTCTGGTATTTACTGTGGGAATCTGGTGGATCTCCTGGAGGTGAATCTCACAATATTGTGTGTGTATGTAGGGGTTGGGAGGAGGCTATGGGTGGGTCCCCCAGAGTTTTTAACTCTCAGAGGTGTTCACACTGAGCCTCCAGCAATTCGTAAATTACCATTCAGCTTTTCCTGTCCCGGCACTAGTTCCTGCAGTGGTTTCTTTCTTTTTTTTTGTCTATCAATAATGTGATGGATAAAGCATAGTCCATTCATACAATGAAATGTTGTCTAGTAATTAAAAGAAAATGAATTAGATTTAAATGTATCAACATATATACATCTCAAAAATATGATGTTGAGTGAAAAAAGTAAGTTACAAAACTACATGTGCAGATGACCATCTTGAAGTTGGATTTTATCTTTATATCTATTGCTTATATTTTAATATGTATGTATTCACAAATAATATATTAATTTGTTCTTGAATTTTATGTAAATCATATCACACACAGCAGTTTCTGCTTATAAGTCCCTGCTCTGATAAGTGGTGATGACCTCTATTTACCCATCCGTCTCTTCAACCTTGGGGACAGTGGTTTGCCTTGTGTCCTCCCCTCTCTGTGGATCCAGGAAGATTTGTTGATATTTTTCCAGTCTTTTCAGCTTGTTACTAGTTGTTAGGACAGAGTGGTGACTCCTAAGCTCCTTACATGTGGAGCCAGAAGTTCTTTCTACTTCTGTTAGACAGCTCTGGTGTAGAATACGAAAGCAGTTCTCTTTAAGGGCTAAACTATTCCCTTAGCCCGCCCCCTGCAGGAAGTCCTAGATTCCAGCTTTTGTTTTGTTTTGTTTGTATTACCAGCTTTTGTTTTTGTAATTAACCTATGATTGAACAATATTGAGTCAAACTCTACGAAATTGTTCTTGTAGGTCGTGATTTGTTGAAAGTTGCCAATTCTTTAGGGTTCATCCTAACAGTTGGAGCTGATTGACAGATGTGGTAATGAAAATACATACATTCTACAAGCTCCACTGGCAAAGCTCTTGATAAAATTTATGGTTACTTACCAGCAAAGCACTACTGAGACAGTACAACCTATTTCTAGGGTAGCTGGACTATCGTACAAATCTTTTCAGTCCATAGAAATCTTCATTTACGCACCTGTGACAACATTTTCTACTGTGTTGAAGGGGGGAAAAAAGCCAGAATACTCACTGTGCTCTTTCAAGTCACTGGTCCTGAGAAGACACTGCTTTTCTATCTGTAAATAAGCTGTGCTCTCTTTACTAACAGGTCTTAGAAGGGTGGATCCAGGCTTTGTGTTCCGGAAGCTTATATAAGGGAGGTTTTGTTTTTTGTTTTAAAGAATCAAAATTACAAATACAAAATTAGATTCAGAGCCTTAGAGAGGGCCCATAAAAGTGAGAAGGTGGGATATTTTGAGCTTTAAGAGCTTTACTGCAGGGCTTCCCTGGTGGCGCAGTGGTTGAGAATCTGCCTGCTAATGCAGGGGACACGGGTTCGAGCCCTGGTCTGGGAAGATTCCACGTGCCGCGGAGCAACTGGGCCCGTGAGCCACAATTACTGAGCCTGCGCGTCTGGAGCCTGTGCTCCGCAACAAAAGAGGCCGCGATAGTGAGAGGCCCGCGCACCGCGATGAAGAGTGGCCCCCGCTTGCCGCAACTAGAGAAAGCCCTCGCACAGAAACGAAGACCCAACACAGCCATAAATAAATACATAAATAAATAAATAAAATAAAGCCCCACTTTCTCCCAACCCGGAAACCTAGAGCCTTTCTGAATTTCTATGTAATGTGGATTGGAGTTGAATAGCATAGGACCCCAGTAATATTAGTGCCACTTGAAATCAATCAATAAAAAAAAAAAAAAAGAGCTTCACTGCAAACTGGCCTCTGGGCTTAAGCTAACACATACCTTTGTTACTATCAGATGGTCAGCTTGTAATTCTAGCAAAAACTATAGCCCATCTCTTTATTGATAATCTTCTAAATCACATCTTATGTGCTGAACAAAGGAAAAAATGACCTTGGTTTTTCTAACATTCAGAGTCAGAGGCAGTAGAGGCGATGTTATTTTTATACCTCTTTTGAAACACCCTATGAGACTGGAGACATTGTTAATATAAATATTAGGCAATTGTGTCAGTAAATATGAATAACTTCACCTGAAGTTGCAGAAAGAATGCTTTTCAATTACTTTTTTTAAAGGAAAGTATTTCTCTGGTCCCCTGCCCCTCCTCCCCAGTTGTGATGATTGTGATTTTGTCTTTATTTCCCTGAAACACTTTGTAGTTGGTTTCTTTATTTCAGCAAGTAAAGGCTATTTGGAGAAGAGATGAGTGTATTCCTGTAATTGGGCAGAGACCTAGTAAAAAGAACAGAATGTACTGAGGGAGACAGTGCTCTGTGATCAAAACTAGGAAAATCATTCAGCCTAAGAGAAGAGACATAATTAAACAGCAAAGCAAGAAATTAGTGGTCCCCAAAAAGGCCCAGTACAATCTCTCAGGCTTTTCCCCCAAAGTGGGATTTTATCTCCCGTAGATGCCAACCCAACTGAAAGAACACAGATGTATGACTCAGGTGACATCAGAAAGGTCTAGCCAACTCTAGAGATGGAAACACTCTCCTCAGGCCCAAATCTCCATTCTGATTCATATAGAAAATCCCCAATCTCAGGATGTTGGGAGCAAACAAGTAAAGAACTTATGCAATCCCATCCAGCTCTGAAGGCAATGTGAAGTCATGTAGCTTGGCTTGTCCTCAAACATGGGTGTAACATTAATTTCTTCCTTTGAAACAAAATTAAGTTAAACAGTACAGAAAACTGAGGAGAACTTTCAATCAAGTGGTCGTTTTTCATTTCATGAAATATCAGATTTCACATCACCATACGTGTACATCTTCCCCTTGCTCACATCCTGGTGTCCCCAAAAGCCACTGGCTACATTCAGATTCCTACAAAGGTGAAACACAGAGAGAAGGTGGCATGGCGACCTAGAGGAGGTCCAGGGACGTCTGGCAAACCCCTGAGTACAGTCAACCATAAGGAATTATTCCTGTAGAATTTTACCCGAAGAGATGAGATAGATAGGTAGATAGATAGATTTTTAAAATTTTTATTTTAATATCCTCAGGGGTGTAGTGCAGGAAACAATTCCAACCAAGGGTGCTAGGATCAATTTTTATTATTTCCTCTTGTTCCAGGATTTAGAACAGTGAGACCAATGAACACTCAGGACACAATGGAAGGGGAAGTGGGGAGGGGACACAAGGAGGGGGACAGGAAAGGGAGTGGGTTATTCTGAGCACCAACTTTATGTGCATCGCCCACTGAGTCAAGAGCATGATGTTTGCATAAAACACCAAAGCAACTAAACAAATATAGTGAGAAATATAAAACAACTGGTCAACCGGCTTAAGCTCAAGCAAAAGATTCAAAGGAAGAGTCCCACTGTGCCATTGTCTTTCAACAGGCATCTTGGAAAACCAAGGAGCTGGTTGCATAAATGATGTGACTGGAAGAAGTGGTTCTTTGTGCTCTGTCCCTGCCCCACCGTGATGGGTGTTTAGGATGGTCACATCGACCCCCAGGGGTCTCCCTCAGAACCGTGAGCTATCCCAATCCTATGTTTCCTATTCTCTACCCATCCTCGTTTATCTTGTATTCTCAGCCCCTACTATACAGCTCAGCTCATGGCAAAAATCAAAGAAAGGCATGAGATGGGATTATAGTCCCAACTCTGCCACTGACACTATCTGGGACGCAGAGAAATCATTTTCAGTGTCTCCTTCAATAAAACAAAAGGGTTAGATTAAGTGATCTACAAAGTCCTTTGTAAATTCCTTTTTTCTGATTGATCGGATGCCCTCGTGTGTTTTTCTATGATTGCACCTGTGAGCATAAAACATCTCTCCACTATAATTCATTCAACAAATAATTACTGAACATATCCTATGTAACAGATTTTGTTTCAGGTTTTAGGTTCTAGGTTCACAAAAGTGAACAAAACAGCCTCAGTCTCTGCCTTCGGGAAGTGATGCTCTGGGTGGGTGTGGGGGGGATTTCACCCCAGTGAAACCCTAAAGAAGATGCTGTAACCCATTCTTTCGCTGCACCTTCCTTGCTGTGGGCGCTGAGACTTGGTTGACCATCACTGGTGGAGGCAGAATCAGCAGGCACTTCTTTGGCTGATTTTAGAGGTAATGGAAAAGGAAGAAGCCCTGCTTCCCCCAATACTTTCTCCACTAGAGCAAAGCCTTTCGTTTGCCAATCCGAGAGGTGGCTGGTCTATAGCCCCCTTGCGAGAGAGAGACCAACTCTGAAGTTCACACAAAGGAATTGTTGAACTGCTCTTCATGATGGAGAAAGACCGGAACCATGTTGCTTCTGCAAGTGGAGGCTCAGCAAAGAGGGCTTCAGATGCATATTCCACCACCTATAATCCTTCTTACCAGTGAACAGTAACTAGTTCTGCACCCCAGGGGCTCACAGTTTAGAGTGAAAGAAACAGTGGACCCAATTATACTTATCCTTCGTTTTGTTGCTAGCAATATCATCATCAACAAAATCATCACTACAACTTACTAAGTGTGTGTATCTTGGTTTATCTCCCATGGCTAACTTGTTCCATCTAAACCAACAATTCTGAACCAGGAGCTATTTTGCCTCATCCCTCTTCCCCTGTGGGACATATTTGACAAAGTCTGGAGACGTTTCTGGTTGTCACAGCTCAGGAAGTGCTGTTGGCATCTAGGAGGTAGAGGCCGGGGATGCAGCTAAACATCCCACAATGCACAGGACAGTCTCCTTCTGTAAAGAATTATCTAGCCAAAAAATGTCAGTGCTGCGGAGATTAAAAAACTCTGATCTAGATCAAAACTTCTGCAGCATTTGGTAGTTATCAAGTATTTCACAAGACAGTAAACCATGATGAACACATTTGCAGAAATGTAGTGTGAGTAACTGTAATGGGTTTCTGAAGTAACACAGTAGCAGAAGTGAGGATATCTCCAAAAGCACTCATCACCTCAACCTGAGAGTCTCTTAAAGCAAGTTCTGCATTAATTTGTGTCTATTCTAAGGCTCCAATCATGACTGCATATATTGGAAGGTCATTTCACCCTCAGTGTGCTTAGGAATCTTAGGTCTCTGGAGAGAGTAGGCTTCTAGTGAAACAGAGCAGGACCCTGTGGGGCTCTCCCAGGTACAAATCTTTTCTGGGTCCCCCGTTTCTTGTTTGCAGGAAATGGGCTTCGTTCAGCCTCCTTGACCTTACCTGGGTTCCAAAGGGCGGATTCAAACAGCTGCTTATCAGGGAAGAGAGGGGATGCAGAAACAAAGGTGGAGCAGTCAAGAAATCATAGTGCAGCCTTGGGGCAGGGTCCTGGTTCCTCCTCAAGGGATATGCATAACAATATATTTGAGTTCTTCTGCAGGAACTAAGGCCCTCCTCCACCCCGGGGGGTGAGGAATGGGGGGAGGATGGTAACTTCAGGCTGAACACATGATTCCTGGAACACCACCCTCTTACCTCACTACCGGCCAATCAAGAGAAAATCTGCACACAGTGGAAGATAACAGACCCCCTCCCCAAATGATTCTCCCTTCAAAAACGTCCATGGTCAAGCAGAATCTTCGGAGTTGGCTTTTGGACACGGGTCTGGCTTCTCCCCAGGTTGCCAGCCTCCTGAATAAGGCATCCTTTCCTTTCCAATCAACACTGTCTCTCAAGTATTGGTTTTCAAGTGAGGAGAAGCTGAACTTGACTTCTGGTGACAATAGGAAACTCTATTGGAGGGTATATAAAGTTGTCCTCCTCAACTTTAACGAGCAATATCAACCAGATATTGCTCAAACATTTAAGGAAGGTCACTTCTGGACTCCTAAATTTAGGCTGTTCTGAAAAGACTAACAGATCTCTCTCCCTCTTACCTTGTTCCCTCCAATAACATCTCCGCAGTTTAGCAAGAGAACCTTTCTCCAGCAATGATAAATATGTCAGTCCCTGTGTGAATCCCTTCAGAGCATTCCCATTGCATAGAAGACAAATTTAAAACCCTTCACATGGTGGATAGGCATTTTAACACTGGGTATTTCGATATGCAGAAAGGACTTTTATGTTTCTATGACTGAATCCACTTAACTTCTGAACCTCTAGTTTCATTTGGGTAGCAGAACAATTAAGCCTGCCAAGCCAAGATAACTATGTCACTTCAGTTTAAAAGCTGTCTCTTTTGGCTAACCGCTCAGTCAGTTTTGGATTTGTTCTGCCCACTCCTTTTCCTTTTCTCTGTTGCTTGGGTAGCATGTGGGCCCTAGGAGAGTCTTCCTTACCCTATGGGGACTACAAGGAGGTATATATATATTTACATGTGTATATATATATATATATATATATTAATTTTTATTTGAGTATAGTTGATTTAAAATGTTGTGTTAGCTTCTGCTGTACAGCAAAGTGAATCAGTTGTATGTATACATATATCCACACTTTTAAAAATTCTTTTCCCATATAGGTCATTACAGAGTATTGAGAAGAGTTCCCTGTGCAATACAGTAGGTCCTTATTAGTTATCTATTTTACATACAGTAGTCAAGGAGGTATATATTTGGCCTGTGGTACTTTTCTCTCTTCACTGGCCTTGGGGGTCAAATCTTGGGCTTTGCTTCATATCAGATGGGGTCTAAGCAGGAAAATAAAAACCACTAGTGTTTGAAACAGGAATTTTATGTACAGAACTGGTTACCCAGGTGATGGAAGGGCTGAGAAACCAAATAGAGGACTTCAAGGCAACCCTAAGATTAGTAACAACAAGGAGCTGGTAACCACACCCAAGCCAGAGGGAGGAGAGAAGAAGCAGTTGTTTCCAGAGCCCAGGGGCTGGTGTCAGAGGGGCCCTGTCTGTAGGGAGCTGGCACCTTGAAGGACACATGACCTTTGCTGGAAATGTTGCCTGAGGCGAAGAAAGAGAGAAGTTCCCAAGTTTCTTTCTTCCTGTTGTCCTCAGTGTTCAGCCCAGGTCTTCACTGGGTAAACCCAGTGGGAAGCCAGGTGAGATGGGAGCCTAGGAGTCGTGACATGCAAGAGTTAGCCTTCCTATGTTGCAGGACAGGGCCGGGGGACGGTGAGGATTGATGTCATGGCCAACACACCATGTGTGCTTGCTTCATGTGCTATTAATGTCGGAGGACTTGCTGTAGCCGCCCTCTTGTCAGGAAGATGTGCTTTACGTTCGCCTCATCCTAATGCCCATGTCTCCTCTGGTTGATTGAGCCTCTCACTTCTGAGCCTTTCTCAGCGAGGTTGGGTACTCTTGCCTGTTTTTCTTGATTTTAGCTGAGTTCATAAAGCTCTCTGAAGCTGCCTTAGGTTCATCCTTTCAAACACCTCCTTCACTCATTGTTTTCCACAGCTCAGGTCCCATGTTCGACTGCCCTATGAGGCTTGCTGTCTAGGGAACTGGGACATGGATGTTCCTCAAACATGATCAAGGTTATGGGACTTTGGTCCCCTTCTCATCTTCTAAACCCTAATCAAGTTGCCTCCAACCTCCGCTTTCTTATTTACTTGTGAAACTCTTATTTTCTTTGAGGAAATAAAACATTCTTTCTGTTCCATATTGGGCATATGGAAGGGGCAAACACTTAGTTCATTTGTCTCCAGATCAAGGGAAGCAGTACTTGGGGTGGTGCACCTGAGGAATTTCACCTAAGCCTCACGATATCTAGATCTTATTCAGATGACAAGATCCTGGACTTTGAGTTTATGGCATGGGACATTGAGGTTTGGAAGGAGGAGTTAAGTGCATGTGGCATGTGGGAAGGATATGATCTATTGTAGTCAGAGGGCGGACTCTGGCAAATTATATAATATTTTTCAAAAGTGACTGCCACAGTGTATCCCATCCCACACGCCCATCTTACAGCATGAAACTTATACTCCTTCCATTACTTGTGGGGTCTATGTCTTGTCCCCTTGGATCTGCCTGGGTTTGGGACTACAGTGGGAGTGCTGTTATTTGATATCCAAGGATAGGTCACAAAAGGCAGAGCTTTTGCCTTGTTCTCTTGGGATACTTGTTCTTGGAAACCAGCTGCCATGCTGTGAGGAAACCCAAGCAACATGGAGAGACCACATTAAAAGTTTCTGGCCAACAGCCTCAGCCAAGATCCCAGCTGACAGTCAATATATCAACTGTCCAACTTGTGGATTAAGAAGGCATCAAAGGGCCCTAGTTGCAGCCACTGACATTCTTCACAAAGAACCTCAAGCAAGAATTGCTTAGGTAAGGGACTTCCCTGGTGGTCCAGTGGGTAAGGGATCGACCGGGTTCGATCCCTGGTCAGGGAACTAGATCCCACATCCTGGCACAGCCAAAATAAATAAATAAATAAATAAACTTAAAAAAAGGAGAATTTCTTAGCTAAGTCCAATTAATGCCCAGAACCATAATAGTAAGAATAATTATTGCTATTTTAAGTCACTGATTTGGGGTGATTGGTTATACAGCAATGATAACTGAAACCATGGTTATTTTTGACTTTGTAATTAAGAAGTTAACTGCATGACTTTTACTAATTAAACTAAGAGCCCCTGTGAAATAAGAAAATTTAATTAGATGGTCTGCATGGACTCCTTTCTCTCAAAAAATAACTTTGTGTGTTCAGTCACTCAGCAACTTTTAATATTACAAGGACCTGCATAAATTTCTGGAGATGCAGAGATAAGAAATCCACAGTCTCTGGCCACAAAGTTTTCACAGTCTTCTGAAAGAGCCAGATATATAAATATGTAAAATACAATCTGGAAGTCAAAAGCAATGAATTTATCAAATATTTATTGAGCACCCGTGATGTGATAGGCACTCTACAGGTATTGGGAATATTGTGGTTTTGAGAAGACAAACACATGGAAATGATACTAATGGGTTATAATAATACATGTGTGAAGCACATTGGAAATGTACCAAGGTTCTTAGTAACAAACAACAGAAAATAAGTCTAGTAAAATTATTAGGTCAGACCATATGAAATTGGTTTATTGTAGGTCAAAAAAGATTGTCTAAGACTTCCCTGGTGGCGCAGTGGTTAAGAATCCGCCTGCCAATGCAGGAGGCACGTGTTCAAGCCCTGGTCTGGGAACATCCCACATGCCGCGGAGCAACTCAGCCTGTGCACCCAACTACTGAGCCTGCGCTCTAGAGACCACGAGCCACAACTACTGAGCCCGCGTGTCACAACTACTGAAGCCTGCATGCCTAGAGCCTGGGCTCCGCAACAAGAGAAGCCATGACAGTGAGAAGCCCACGCACCACAACAAAGAGTAGCCCCTGCTCACCTCAGCTGGAGAAAGCCCGTGCGCAGCAACGAGGACCCAACACGGCCAAAACTAACTAAATAAATAATACAATTTTTAAAAAAATTAAAAAAAAAAAGATTGTCTATTGATACATTTATATGACGCTCACAGAATCAATAGGATTCAGGGAGACCAGACTTGAGGATTAGCGGGGATCAAGGAAACCCTGGAGGGACCAGAGACAGGGAGGAGGAACAAACCTCCTATTGCAGGAATTGCCATTGGGGCACTGCTGAGCCAGCCACCACCGCTGCTGTGGAGGCTGTGAGAATGGCCTGATGCTTCCTCCATCTGTGCCTCCCTCACTCAAGATGGAAAGTTCCAGAAGAAAGCATCCAGTTGTCTGAGCTTAGGTCATGTGCCAATTCCTATGCTTAGAACATGGGTTTATAGAGGCGGAATCTGGTTCCCTTGGCTTCCATGGTGGGTGCAGCAACAGGAAGTTATCCTTCCAGCACGGCTGCTTACACTGGGGAAACATCATTACACAGGGGAAAAGGCAGGTTTATTAGGAAGGTAGATGGAGGCTGGACCACTAAATACTGACTAATGTTTATGTATCAGTTTAGTAGGGCTGCTGAAGCAAAGCATCACAAACTGGGTGGCGTCACAACGTAAATTTATTGTCTCACAGTTCTGGAGGCTAGAAGTTCAAAGTCAAGGTGTCCGCAGGGTTGGTTCTTTCTGAAGATTGCAATGGAAGAATCTATTCCAGGCCTCTCTCTTTTGTTTATGGATGGCTGTCTTCTCCCTGTGCTTCCTCACATCATCTTTCCTCAGAGATATGTCTATCTCTGCATCCAAACTTCCCCTTTTAACAAGGATACCAGTCATATTGGATTAGGGCCCACCCTAATTGCTTCATTTTAACTTAATTACTGATGTAAAAACCCTGTCTCCAAATAAGGTCACATTCTGAGGTTCTGGGAGTTAAGACTCCGATATTTCTTTTGGGAGGAACACAATTTAACCCTTGACAGTTTAAATCAGAAGTGCAAAGGAGAATGAATAATTATCCCTGGGGAAGTTAAAGGAAATAATAAATTGTATAAAAAGTGGGCTTCACCCATCAGCTAATGGCTAGATATTTCTGCCAATAATAGAGAAAGATTTGGGCCAATTTAGACCAAACTCTGTTACCCAGTCTCCTTTGTGAAACATTTCAAAAAGTCTACAGTTGCAGGGTGGAGAAAAGTTCACATTCTCTTATGGATGGGCTCTCTGTCTACCCTCAGTGGTCCCAAACCGGGGTACACAGCAGAGTCATCTGGAGGGATTTAAAAATTAGAGATTCCTATCTCCTTCCCAGGCCTACTAAATCGGGTCATTTTTGAGATGACAAGGGGATTTTGTAGCAAAAAAAGGAAATCTCTTCTAAGGAAATCTGATGCAGTCCCAAGCTAGCATTTGTCAATTACAGTTGACCCTTGAACAACAGGGGCTTATACGTGGATTTTTTTTCACTAGTAAATACTACAGTACCATTCGATTTGCTGTCGGCTGAATCCATGGATAGGGGAGGGCCAAATGTAAAGTTTTTTGTTTGTTTTATCGAAGTACAGTTAATTTACAATGTTTTGTTAGTTTCAGGTGTACAGTAAAGTGATTCAGTTATACACACATATATATCTATTCTTTTTCAGATTCTTTTCCCTTACAGGTTATTACAAAATAGTGACTATAGTTCCCAGTGCTATACAGTCCTGGTTGGTTGTTTATTTTATATATCAACCATATATATTATACGGGGATTTTCAGTTGTGGGGAGAGTTGACGCCCTTAACTCCTGCATTGTTCAATCATCAACAGTACTGCCTAAACAAATGGGTATAAACTTATGAGAAAATGTTCATAAAAATAGGACCAGTTCAATGAGAGAGTTTCCAGACACTATAACTATTTGAAAAGCTATCAGTCAGAAGATGAGTATTGATAATGTCATGTGGTAATTGATTCCCACTCACGTCTCCAGGGATCTGATTGTCTCGGCTCCATTCTCTGTTAGGAGATGCTTGTGGTTCTGTCTAGCTCTCCAAAAGCAGTGTTGCCTGTCTCTAAAAAAAAGAAGCATCTTTATCTCCAGTCCATTGCGTGGTGAGGATAGGGTTGGGTCTCGGGAAAATGTCAAATATCAAACGTGAAATGTTTAGAAGACCACAGTTTGTCATTTCCCAGGACAAAAAGGAGAATTGTTTCTTCACATGATGGTGCTGCAGGAGGTTGAAATGGAAGTTTGGCAAGTGGGGCGGTCTGTGATCCATCACCTCAACTAGACATTTCCTGTGGGCCTGAGTTTTTCTATGGGAACTTTCTTGAGAGTGTCTCTGGTAGAGAGTCCTTCCTTGATGGCAGCTCTTGATTGGGTCTCCCCAACTGATACAGAGTTCCGGCTTTGCTATTGGTCTCCAATCAACTCAATCTCTCATGATAAAAAGTGCAACTCAGTTTTGCTAATTTTTCCAAAAATTAAATCAGTCAACTAGTTGATTCATCATAGGTAGCTAACATAACTAGTTTTTGGTTTGTGTTTTGTTTTGTTTTCCAACAATGCTTTGGTGTCTGCCTATGTGCCTTTAATGAGGATTGTTTCTGAGGCAAGAGGAACATTATCTGGACTTCTGGCATATAATGAATGCTTTCCCAACTATATTATAGTATTTGGTTCAAGCCTCTGTTTTCCTCTGCTAGCACCTGTCTGCCAGGTGCAGAGGGAAATGGAGTGGAGAAGCAAAGAAATGATTTGTCTGTGTGACCCAATATTTACTACTTAACTGGTTCACAGGAACCAGGTTGACACAATTTATTTCTAAAGAAAGCAGACCCTGCAGGAGAATGTGAGTGCTTGACCTTAAGAGTCCTGAGATAAAATTGATAAAAATGCCAACTCACGGGGCCTGGCACATAATAGGTGCTCAAGATTTTGGTGTCCTTTCTTTGTCTCCCTAATCACATTATGTCCTTACCTCATGGCATCTTTCTTCATGGCAAAACTCCCTCGAAGACCGCTTCCTTGCTTTCTTCAAACCTGTTCCAACGAGGCTCGCTTGACAGCTATTAGCTGCCCATCAGGCAACACTCGTGTAAAGAGATCATCAATTAGGAGGCTCACCCCCAAAGCGAGCCCAGGTCTGTAGATCCCCTGTCTGTCTTCACAACTCTCCAATTACCCACTTCTTTTGGAAAGCTGCCCTGACTCCAGTGCCAGGGTATCCCCCCGGGAGCAACTGGTCGTCGTCCCTGTCCTTGGAGGGAGGAGGAAATCTGTTCTGTAGGGGCCGGGTGAGGTAGCACTGCCCTGACATGTGTTGAGCCCCTTCGGCATCCTGGGAATTGGCTCAGCGGTTCTGTGAAGGTTGTCTGCTCCTCACCATAGCAGAATGCAATTGCTTTTAATGAATGTTTGGGTGAAACATTTTCCAGGCCACATTTATCCCTTCGGAGGACTATATGTGACAACATTCCAATTTTGAAGCATGACTTGTGCCAATCCACACAGGCAATTAGAGCTGACACATTCCATGGGCTATTGGTCAAGCCCTCAGTAGACCAGAAGGAAAACCCACAAAGAAAAACTTTACCAATAAAGGAAACCAGTTGGAGTCAGCCATGGAACCTTAGAGCAGAAATTTCTTCCTCAGTTTGTATGCTGGGCTTTTCTGCTATTTCACCCTTTCTCCTGCCTAAATATCCCCAAGGCTAGGTGTGTTGGGGATAGTTAGGGGGATATTGCTAAAGTGATAGGCAATGCTTGGACATGTCCCACCTGAGACATGCAAAGCTCCGTGACCCTTTCAGATGAGTAGAGTAGTTTTACACTTGGTCATCTCCGATGCCGTCACAGTCAGCCTGAAAGTGGCCCTCACCCCATGGAGGTACACTGCAGGTGGTATGAAAAGAATCTCCTTCCCCACCCCAGGACCACCGATCACCATCAGAAAAGCTGGGAAGTGCACAAATGATGAAGTAAACCAACGTCACTCTTGGTAAAGTTGTGACGTCAATTCCTAAATACAAATCTTGTCAACTCTTACTCAAATCTTTCTTTCACACAAAGAAAATGCTATCTTGAGGTTTCTGCGATCTTTTGCAAAATAAACTAGCTGTTCAAAAAGGACGCCTGTTGGTTTTGGAAATGTCTACAGCTCTAGGGGACTGGTTCTGATCACTGACCTATTTTTATGGTTAATCATGCTGCTTTAAATTGTAGGAATGTATTAATTGAGCCATCTGAGTTCATAGAAAATCGAAATATGAGAAATCACTTAAAAATGCAATATTAGGGCTTCCCTGGTGGCGCAGTGGTTGAGAATCTGCCTGCCAATGCAGGGGACACGGGTTCGAGCCCTGGTCTGGGAAGATCCCACATGCCGCGGAGCAACTGGGCCTGTGAGCCACAACTACTGAGCCTGCACGTCTGGAGCCTGTGCTCCGCAACAAGAGAGGCTGCAATAGTGAGAGGCCCGCGCACCGCGATGAAGAGTGGCCCCCGCTTGCCACAACTAGAGAAAGCCCTCACACAGAAACGAAGACCCAACACAGCCATAAATAAATAAATAAATAAATGCAATATTAATGTTTTCAAGAGGTCAAAGAGCACTGATTCTAGGATAAAGAAAGTGCTATGTAATAGAGACTTTGGGAGACAAGGATGAATAGATAAGACACAGAAGAGCTCTTTTTAGCTGTTGTCAGTTTGAGGTATGTAAACAGCTTATGAGGAGCTTTCAATGATTCTCAAGTATGTTTAATAAACTCGGTACCATCTTGTCTTTCTCATTCATTTTCTCAAGCTTTGTAAAAACATATTGTTTTTTGATACCATAATCAACATACTATGCTGGCACTTACTTTTAATTCATGTTTTCTTCTCAAGGAGAATGAATTCATGTACTATCTCTACTGGGCTCAAGATGAAATCTCTCATGCTAAGCTCCACGTCAACAAACTAAAACTTAGCTAAGTTTCTATACTCAGCTCTCCCAGTATATGAAGGTGTAGGTCAACCCATCAGTGTTTGCTTGCTCAGCACAAGTTACCTGACAGAGCGCCAAGATTTCCCTTCACTCCATATGAGGAAAGTAACCTTTCAGTAACCAGTCTGCTTCTGCCCAAAATAACTTCCTTGTTCCTGCTCACTGTGGTTTATAAAACCCTCTCAAATTGTACAACTCTTCCGAGCTCCTTTCTATCTGCTGCCCAATTGGATGCTGTATGATTTATGAATCACTGCATAAGGCCAATTAAGATCTTTAACATTTACTTGGTTGAATTTTGTTCTTTCACATCTCTATCAAGAAAGAGTGTAAGTAGGAATTATCTATAGCTGTAAAGTGAAATACGACATTAAGCCACATGGAATTAAGATAGAGCAAGTAGAAGCTACTAAATTAAGGGCAATCTGTTGTATGTGGGGTGATTTATGTTTGTTTTTACAAATATTATCCAGTTTTAAAAGCAAATGATCATGCAATTGGAGAGCCTCACGAGAAGAGGAGAGGTGGTTGCCTGAGAAATATCTGTGTTTTTAGAAAATATTCAAAATATAGCCCCTAATATGTTCTTTATAGTCCCGTATAGAAAAGACCATACGATAATTCCTCTTAGAGTCAACTGCTAATAGAATATGTCTTTCCTGATGTAATAGGAAGCTTTCTTTCATGAGGTTGCGAGAGAATACAATGTATCAATGACCATTTTTATTCTGGCTGCCAGTGAACTCAGAGCTAAATTTTATAATCAATCATAGGAGCTTCCTTAGCTTAAGTTGCCAGGTATAATTCCCCCTCCTTGTGCTCTCCTGCTCTCTGCTGCTGAGATCCCTCTGTTATCTCTCTTTTTGCTGTGACACATCCTTTCTGAAGATTTGTTTTTACAATGACCTCATGAGATTGGTTCTTTGTCCCCTGACCAATCATGAGATTGGTTTTGTTATAGTCCACATCTTCCAGATAAGGCACGTGGGTTGATGTGAGGTTAAATCGATTGGCCAAAGTCACATAGGTCACTGTGTGACCCAGCAATTCCACTCCTGGGTATATATTCAAAAAAAAACCAAAAACACTAATTCGAAGATACACGCATCCCAAGGTTCATAGCAGCATTATTCACAATAGCCAAATATGGAAGCAACCTAAGTGTCCGTCCACAGATGAACGGATAAAGAAGATGCGGTATGTGTATAAAATGGAATACTACTCAGCCATAAAAAAGAATGAAATTTTGCCATTTGCAGCAATGTGGATGGACTTGGAGGGCATTATGCTAAGTGAAATAAGTCAGACAGAGAAAGACAAATACTGTTTGATATCACTTATATGTGGGATTTTAAAAATACAAAAACTAGTGAATATAACAAAAAAAGATCAGACTCACAGATCTAGAGAACAAACTAGTGGTTACCCGTGGGGAGAGGGAAGGGGGGAGGGGCAATACAGGGGTAGGGGGTTAAGAGGTACAAACTATTAGGTATAAAATAAACTACAAGGACATATTGTACAACATGGGGAATATAGCCAATATTTTACAATAACTATAAATAGTGTATAGCCTTTAAAAATTGTGAATCACTATATTGTACACCTGTAATTTATATAATATTATACAGCAACTATACTTCAATAAAAAGAAAGTCATATAGGTCTCAAATGGAGGAACTAATATAAAAGCAGACAACTCTCTCCAAGTCTCTTCCTTTAAGCTCCATGTAATTCAGCAGAGAAATGTATCCAAATGCTAGCAGTTCTTATGTCCAAGGGGTGGATCATAGTTCTTATTTCTCTGAGTTATTTTTTATTTTTGCCTTATAATCATCATGTAGTAAACATGTATTACTATGGTACAAATAATTTTTATTCAAAAGGCAAAATCATTAAATAATATTAACAACAACGCTAGTAAACGTTGCCTACTTTACAGAGTTCGGTGAGGATGAAATACAAACTCAGGCCCTCACTTGATAAGGTAATGCAACGATTTTGCTAGGATTGTTGTCTGATGTGGGCCTTGGTTTTGGCTGCTGACTTTCTGAAGAGCCATGAGACGGAGGGGACCGGGCCTAAAGGGACATCTGTGGGGTGTCCTTAGGCAGGTGGCCAAAATGGCGGCTCGGCCAGCCCGGCAGCACTGACCCCAGAGGAAAGGGGACCCAAGAGATTTGGTCCAGTCGCCCTGAGTCCCTTGCTTTGAGCTTTCAGTCTATTTCCCTTTTGTCTATTTCCTGTCATCTGCAAAGGGTCTTGTTCTGAAAACATTTTATTCATTAAAATTAGCCCCACCTTCTCCTTTAAAAGCACATCCCTGCCATCCAGCTTTCTGATGAGCTCCCCTTCTCCTGGAAGTCCCCCGGGCAAGATGGGAATAAATGTAGTTGCTGAGACCTTGGCAGCCAAGGTGACCTTGTCTGTACGTAGCTCAGCTCCTTCCTCGCCACAGAAATGGGATTCCAAACCAGACCCAGTAATTGCCAGTTGAGAAGCTTCACAGAATCCCAGCAGGGTGTTCAGCCTCATGCATAGTTTTGAGATGACTCACTACCCAACGCTTCCTAAAAGAGACTCATTAAGTTACGGTAACATTTTAGAATGGTATTTATAGTGCCAATAGAAAATAGGAGGGGGCAAGTTATTTGGACATTGCCACTTTCTATGCACCACCACCCCAGCTATTTCTCTCTTTTTCAGTTTTCAAGTCTTCTTTGTCCCCTGACCAAAGGCAAAGCCTGCGTGTGAGACTGCCTTCTGATGGCCTTGGGGCTCCACCACTGACCCCTCACAACCTCTCAAATACTCGTGTTCCCATTATATCTCCCACTATCAAACCCTCGTCCCAGTCCCACAAGCTGGACCCTCCAATCTGCTCTATTCCTTCCAGCAGTTCGGTTCTCTGTTTATTAACAATTCAGATGGACTGTCCTGAAATGAGTGGAAATGCCAGAGGTTATTTGTTCTGGTTTCCTTCCACTGTGTATGCTCCGTTTCCGTGGCTGTCGGTTGGTTACCTAGGATATCGCCAGGAGAGGCAATGGATTGGCTGGGAGCTTGGATGGATTCCCTGGGAGGCCGGGGAACAGGGCTTAGTGGTCAGTAGCATGCCCTATTTGAGTGCTTGATTAACCACTCCATGACCCCTTCTGGGCTGAGTCCTTAGTGTCCTGTCCAGGGTTCCAAGAGTTCTGCATAGATACCCCTGTTGTGGCTTTTCCCCAACTGGTGATAGAAATTTATACCTTTGCCTACCACTAGGCTACAGAATCCTCTAAAGCAATGATCATGTATTAATTCTGTACTGTGCCCAGCACAGTTCAAATCACACAAAAGTTGCTTGGTATATGTAGGTCGAATACATGCCTAAACGAATACTTGGCCTATTTCTTTGGAGTTTGAAATAAACTCAGCATTTGATAGTCCATCAGTGGTTTTGTTGAAAAATAAAACTAACATGTATTAATCACCTATAGTGTCAGGACCCTTTTGGATATATTAACTTTTTTGAACTTCACAACAATTCTGATAAAGTAGGTATTATTGCCCTCAATTTTAAAAGTAAAATTACGGAGTTCAGGGACGTTAGGACATTTTCCCTGAAGTCTCTCTGTTAGTAAGTAGTGAAATCAGGATTTGGGGCCCTCACTGTCTTATTGTTTACATTGTTTTATAATGCCCCCCCCCAACTAGGTTACCGAATGTATGCTTTAACTGTGTGAATTAAACTGGGAAACTGTGCTTTTTTTGAAAGAGTCACGCAAAGAGTTGAGATGGAAAATAAATGAATGACTGCATAAAACTTTAAAAAGCTTTTTATTATAGAAAATGTCAAACACGCACAAAACTAGCAAGAATAGTAGAATAAACCCCCTCCTGTACCCTTTATTCAGCTCTGTTTTATCTACATCTCTTCTCATTTCCCTCTTCCTGTCACTGGATTATTTTGAAACAAATCTCAGACATTGTATCTGTTGACTAAGAGTTTACAAATCATTAGCGTAATGATACTCCTCTGGAACATAGACAGACTCAGACAATTTGGGTAAAACCAGCTAGAGAAATTGATTCTCTCCAGGTGCGAGAACCATACGGCTGCTGCTCTTTCCAAAAGGATAAGAGCAAACAGTTCCATTACCCTCAGATCCCACTCGTCCTTTAGGGGATGCCACGTGTTCTGGATTAGTGGAAAACCAAAGATCCGTTCAAGGGTACTCCATATTTCAGATAGAGTCACAGCTCGGGAATAAGCGTGCAATTCTGCATGCCCTGTGCGGAACCCCAAAAGACTGCTCTAGATCAGCCCAAGTGTGGTAAACTCTCAAGTGTTATTACTCTCTTTTCCATTGCAGATTCGATATGCTGTATCATGTGAGGAGGCTTTTTTTCATCCTTTTCCATTTTTCAGAGACTGGTGGTTGGTAGTAACTGCAAGAAGGGTAACATCCACAGCATTTTCCCATGACAGCCACAGAGTTCAAGAGTGGTTTGGAGAAATCACTAATATTCAAATGCTTATAGACACACTTACCACAACCCAGGCATTTTTTTAATTACAGTTTTGAGGGGGAAGCCTCAGCAAGAATGGTCTTTTATCTGCAGCAAACAGTTAAATATTTCTACTCCTCATCATGGTTTGGGTTATGATCAAAATTAGGGATTGTGGCAGTAGGATTTTATGAAGGGGTCTGAGGTGTGTGTGTGTGCTCGTGTGTGTGTGTGTGTGTGTGTGTGTGTGTGTGTGTGTGCGCGCGCACAAATGCAACAGAGCAAGGGGACAGTGGTCTGTGGAGGTGATGGGAGGGGCACGTCCACTAGGATGAGAACCATTTTGGTATCTGTAGCTTTATATACTTCGGAATCTCAGGTCTAAAAATAATCCCCTTTGGAACCCTTGTTGTTTATCTGTATCCTGGGTTTTCCCATTCTTAAAAATACCCTGACATGCATATGGAGACTGTGTTCCAAAGGTTAATGCTCCTTAATCCTGAAGGGAGTGGTGAGTAAATTCCTTATATATCAATCTAAGAATAGGACTTGGAGCTATTCTAGTGTATGTCATAACGTGAGTGATTTCTTCTTTTTTTGAAAGGAAACTCATAGCAATGGCTGGGCAAGGAGAGGATTCAAAGGAAGAGACGAATGAATGCATTTTGACAAAATAAAAATTATCCTTAACATTTGCGTATAGCTTAAGAGAATCATTGCCTCGAAACGGTTTTATCTGAGAGTGGAGGGGAAAGAGGAATTGTGTGAGAACAGTTCCCCTGCCCTCCTCCCCATCACCCCACTGTGGCATTTCCAGTTGAAGCCTAACCAGAAAACTCTGGATATCAGAGGAAAGTCAGCCCTTCAAAAAAAAAAAAAAATTTTTTTTTTTTTAAGGCTGCTTTCCACTCTGATTTTTTTGATTCAGGAGATTCTGATGATTTCCCCTGCGTGCAGGGATAACAGGCTTTGCCATGTCCAGGTTGCCCTCTCCACACTGCATCCTTTCCGTCTTTCTGTTTCTGGCAAACAGCCTTTCTGAATCAGCATTGTTTCTGCACCGCTGCTCCTGACGCGCTGGAGTCCAGGCGAAGAGTGAAATAAAAAGAATTGAAACGAACTCATCGAGGCTGGTAAAGGTCTCTGGTAGATCCCAGGTTCCTCTCTGAAGGGACTGCTCTCTCCCATGTCCCTTTATTCTCCTGTTCACCACCTTCTAGGCTAATGGATCCCTTCTGCCCAACACCCAACCGTATTTCCCCACAGTACCTGCTTTTTGGTGAATTCAAAACAAGCACAATTTTAAAACGGTGTACATCTGAACAAGTTGGATATTTCTTTTTTTTTTTTAAGGATGTATTTCTGCATGACTCACTGGGCCTTCTTACTTCCTGCTAGAATGATTACGAAATGAACCCGGGAGACAATGAACCTGCTGAAAGCGACATGGAATATTGGCGGGTCTACTAGAGTATCACATGCCCCTTTGCCAGTGGGTCTTTCCTTGATTCCCCTCCAGGGTCCCCAGCAAAGTCACAAATTGGTCCGAGATAACAATTTCTTACTCCAAGTTGGCTTGTGACATCAGGCATTTTGGGAAAACTAGTGGTTATTCATGATGCTGAAGACTTCTGCTCATGTGCAGCCCTGGAAAAAAGTGCCCTGGAAAGAGATTATAGGATGGATTGTGATGACATTGTTTATGCTGAGTGTCATTTTGAAATGTGTTCTGTCCTAATTATATATTTTGGCACTCAGTTTAGGTGCCAAGTTCTCAAGCAAAGTCGTATATAGTAAAAAGGGAGCTCTCTGCCCTGAAAAACATCTTGTTCTGGTGTCAGGCCTATAATCATATTTGTTCCTATAGGGTATTTAGATGTCTTCTGAGATAATTAGTTGTACGTAGCCAACCTCTCCCTTTATATGGGGTCTTTTCTTTTTATTTTTAATAAACTTATTTATTTTATATATTTATTTTTGGCTGTGTTGGGTCTGCGTTGCTGCGTGCAGGCTTTCTCTAGTTGCGGTCTACTCTGCTGCGGTACCTGGGCTTCTCCCTGCGGTGGCTTCTCTTCTTGAGGAGCACGGGCTCTAGGTGCGCAGGCTTCAGTAGCTGTGGCACGCGGGCTCAGTAGTTGTGGCTCGTGGGGCTCTAGAGCGCAGGCTCAGTAGTTGTGGCGCACGGGCTTAGTTGCTCCGCGGCATGTGGGACCTTCCCGGACCAGGGCTCGAACCCGTGTCCCCTGCATTGCCAGGTGAATTCTTAACCACTGCACCACCAGGGAAGTCCTGGAGTCTTTTCGAAGGAGAATCGTATATCAAAAAAAAAAAAAAAACTCACCAATTCAGAATAATGGCAGGAACGTTTTAAGCGTTTTCAAAACATCAGTTTAAGTGCAAAAAGTAAATTTCCTAACTCCTGTTGTGTTTTATGCTCGATCCAGTCTCAGGCCCACCTCTTCTCTTAGATTCTCCCCACTCTTCCTGCCTCCCCGATATTATAGATTCACATCTTTGTGATGCTAGCTCTCCGCTCTGAACCTTTAGCCCTAACTTCTCTCCTGGGCACTGGTCCCCCATCTCTAAGGGTCAATTGAATAATTCACTTAGATGACTGGCTACCCAGGGGTTCCAACAGGGGTGATTTTGCCCCGCCTCCCCGCAGGGGATATATGACAATGTCTGGAGATTTCTTTGGTTGTCACATTTAGAGGGGGACATTACTGGTGTGTTGGATAGAGGCCACGGATGCTGCTGGGCGCCCTACAATGCATGGAAAAGGCCTCCACAACAATGTCATTAGTGCCTAGACTGAGAAAGCCCGTCTTAACCTAGGATGGAATTTATGTATTTTCCTCCGCAATTCCACTTCTTCCATTAAACTTTCTCTGGACCATCCTATTTTCTCCCTTCTTTGAACTCCGCTGTGTGTTTGGTACTAAGCTGTGTTCTGCATGGCGTTGCTCTTCTGAATTTATCTATAGCTTATCTCCCTAATTGGATTTGAGGTTTCCCCGATGGCAGGGTTTATCTCCTCTTCTTTTTGTGCCTTCAACTGTACCCAACTTAACACTCTGGACTTAGCTTTTATTCAGTACGCTCCTGATAAATAAATATATCTTCCGTGAACGATTGAATCCTGAAGTTTGAAGATGATACATTGGAGTGAAAGCAAGGGTTCCCCAAGAAACTTAGCGGTGGGGTAAAAAAGGATGCTCTTAGAGATTCAAAGAAATTAAGTAAGCATATAATGGAAGTGGACAGCGTATCTTCTGGCATCCACAGAAACAGCCATTCAATAACTGGTTAACAATCTTAATACCTTTAAAGACATGCAGCACAGAAGAAAAGGGGCAAAAGAATTAATGATTTATGTTAAGTCTTATTGAGTGGACTGAAGTGACCGCATTTGGGACACATAGATCTCTGTAGAGTGTTGTTCCCTGTGAGATGATGGGAATTTCATTGAACCTTATCTTTGCTTAGATGACATGATCCTCAAGGCATTCCCCACCCATGGGTTTCAGTTCCACGCCAACCAAGCAACATTCAGATGAATAACCCATCTTCCTGGCTACTCAGTACATGGAAAGGGATGTCTTAGATGGGAGGGGCAAGCATTCAGCACCCTGACATAGATCTCCCCCATAAGAAATTGGTAAATTGACCTTTGCCTTTACACATTACTCTCTTGTGAACTTAGTGTGTGAATCTCTCCTCAAGATTCTGACTACATCTGAGATTCTCGATTAATTCCAGTTATAGGACTGACAAGGCAAAGGGCCAGACTCTGGTCTGTGACTCATTTACCAAAGCAATGCCATGTTGGAAACTGCTTGACTGATCATCTAACCCCGTTTTCCCCTGTGACACCCTATTCTGCCTCAAGCCTTTCTGTTCAGCTTGAACATATCTTACCATTGTCAGGTTTCACAGCCCATGTCAGATCCTGGAATTATCCTTTTTTCACTTCCAAAGTCCCTTGAAAATTCCATTCATACTTTATTTAGAAATATTCTTATTGGAAAAACAAACAAACAAACAGACAAACCCACATGCAGCTTCTTTTTAATGAAGGAAACGAGATGGGAAAGTAAAATTGCTCTTAGAACTTTTTATAGGCCTGGCAGTACTGGAAATATTTCATCATTAAAGAACGTGTGACAAGTCACTGGGACAATTTACTGAGGGTTTCTCAGGGACAGACAAAGAATAGCAAAAGGGAGCTTTTCTAAAAGACTCCGTGATTTGTCTTGATTTTCCTGAGAACAGCTAGGACTAATTAGACACAACTTACAGCTTGTATTAGTTACATCTGAGTAATTGTTAACAAGCTCTTGTATGCAAAACAAAGATGGATTTCAACTTGATTCATCACTTGAGTTCTCTTTCCATGTTCTGCTCCCATCTTTTCATTTAAATGCAAGAGTTTCTGGTTTAATGTCATTAATTAACAGAGGAAGTTGGGATGAAAATATCTTGAACGCTCCACCTAATTACAGACCCGGTCATGAATGCTGGAGAAAATGTGGCTTCTTAATAAAAAGAAAACAGTCTAGAACAATATTATGCAGTTTATAAATTCCACCAAACCACTGTACAAATAAACAATGCTACTGAATCACACAACATATCATCTCACAATTAGGCTACACAAGACCAGCTGCTTCACAAAGGAGCTTGTGAGCCAAAGAGGAAAACTTTGAAGATAAATATTGCCATATGTGAAAAGAAAAAAAGAAGTTCCCAACAAACCTTAATTGCACGAAGCATCATTTTCAAATGCTATTTGCCGTGGGAATAAAGGAGCTTGTGTTGTGACCCATGACTGTTGTAAGCATCTTCTTCAGTATGGGGGATAGAATTACAGATCTGATCGGAGGCACCGTGCACCTGCCTATATGTGCTTTATGTCTCCTTCTTGCCCCATCTCTTTTTCCCTCTCCTTACCCCACTGGCATTCCTCATCACCCAGCGTTTAAAATCAATTCTCCATTAATCTGTGTGGACTGTCCACTTTGGATCTCAACTGAAGAAAAATGTTAAGTGCAGGCCGGCCTCCCAGAACTAGGAGTTGGTGGATATCCCCAGGGCATAGACTCATTTTAGTATTTGTTAGAGTTCAACAAGAAGGCTTCCTAAATTTCACGATCAGTTCCAAAGCCAAGCATTAATGCTCTTTGGCTTAACTGCAATTCTTAGATTATCCTTGCATTTGACAGTAACTGTAGTTCTTGGATTATCCTTGTCACCACTTCCCTTATTTTTTAAAGCCTTGACAATGACTGCATTTGCAACTTCATTGCTCGTTTATGTCAAAGAGTTACCAGGGTGGGACAATGACCCCAGGAAAAACTAGAGAATTCCCAGGGTGCCAAAAGCAAAGTAGTCGTGCTAAGAGTTGCTGGCCTCAGCCACCATTGTGAAGCCTGGAGAGTCAAAGTCACCCAGAGACTAGAAGGAAAATCCTTGCTCAAATTTCTAAGGGTGTCTCATTCTACTTTTCATATTGTAATCTCTGTAAATGCAATACATGGAGAGCTCTTTGGAAGAAAATCACTCCATCTTTGTGAAATGTCGACATACCTAACATCCCTTTATTCATAGGTGCGCCATGTTTTAGCTTATATGGAATCTTCCTTTGGTCCATGATGGGTGAAGTAGTAACGTTAACATCAAAACTGTGCTTTTACAATGTCCTGTTTGCACTCTGTTTCCTCAGATAAGTTCTTCTTTTCCCTCATGCTTTACAAAGGAAATGCTTCTCTTTGCTTTTACTTTCTCCTTCTTCAGAGATTCAGGAATCAGATCGGTCTGAATCAAATTAGAACCTCTTAAAAGGGCAATCAAGCATATCAGATAGGTATGGTTGATTACATTTGTCAAAATATGATGCAAAATATTTTAAGGTTGATGGTGGAAAAATGTTATATTTTTGAGTAATTACCGTAGTTTGTATAATGTTGTATTTTAGAAAGCCTGAGAAGAAAACTAAAGAGTTAAGAAGAGGTTGGATTCTTTGTTCCTTTGCAATGGGAATGCATCATTAACAGAAAAAGTTTGAGAAGCACCTATTTACTTAAAAAGATATTTAAGATTTAAATTATATATAATTTTGGAGATCTTTTCTCCTGTATAGTTACTGGTCACAGATCATTATCTCCAGGAGTGTAAATCAGGCATCCTCCATTATCATTTTCTCAGGGTTGCTTGGGTTTAGCTCTTCCATTATATCTGCTTTATATCGGAAATCATCAGTGTTAACATAATAAATGTCTGTGGTGATGTTGTAAATAACGATCGTTACCTGACGTTTCTTTCTGTACCAAATATAATGGTTCTTGTTTGTTATGAACTCCAACAGCAGTACATATAGTAGTTAAGGTCATGGGTTACGGAGACACACATATTTGGGTCATAACGTTGATTGTGCATGGAAGCATTCCATTGTTAGATGGAAGCAGTATAAATGAGATTAGGTTAAAGCAGGTCCTGAAGGCAAATGTAAGATGCATGTGCAAATGTACTGATGCTCATGGGACATCTTTCTGCTATATGCCTTTTTCCTTCTCGAACAAACATATAGTCCCATGGGGGTTCCCTATTATCAGTTGACTGAGGAAGGAATCATTTAGGTCTGGTTTATGGATAGTTTTTGGCAATATGCTGGTGCTACCCCTATAGCCCTACTCTGGGGTGGCCCTAAAGGCAGTGGTAAGGGAAAGAACTTCTAGCAGTGTACTTGGTTGTTCAAGTACACTTGCTTAGAAAGAGAGAAGGTAAGAGATATGGTTATACAACAATTCATGGGCTGTGGCTATTGGTTTGCCTAGATGGTCAGGAACTTGGAAGGAGCTCAATTGGAAAATTAGTGACAAAGAGGTCTTGGGAAGTTACTGGTCACAGATCATTATCTCCAAGAGTGTCAATCAGGCATCCTCTGATTGTGGGTGGACCTCTGTGAATATGCATCAAAGGGCAACCTAAACAGAAAAGGCTCAATTATCGGGTGTACAAATAGCCTGTCTTATGGATACCAGTGGATACCCCTATCCTTGCCCAGTTGGCTCTATGAACAAAGTGGGCAGAGAAGTATGGATGGAGGTTATGAATGGGCTCAACAACACAAACTCCTCTTCACTAAGGCTGATTTGGCTTCAGCCACTGCTGAAGATATGCCCTACCAACAGCAGAGAATGACAATTAGCTCCCAATATGGCACCACTCCCTGATGGGCTTAACCAGGCACCTGGTGGCAGGTTGATTCCATTGGGCCAATTCTATCACTTCAGGGACAGCACCAGCACTTTGTTCTCATTGGAATAGATGTTTACTCTAGAAGTAGATTTACCTTAACTTCCTTCAGTGCTTCTGCCAATACTACCTTCTACAGACTTACAGATGCCATGATCACCATACGACATTGTTTTTGACAGAAGACCTCATTTCACAAGAAATTAAGTGCAGCAGTGGGCTCACACTCATGTAACTCACTGGTCTTACTAGGTTCCCTACCACTCTGAAGAAGGTGGCCTGATAGTAAGAGTAGAATGACCTTTTGAGACTGGTTTCAGTGCCAACCGGATGTACACAGCATGGAAGACTGAAGGAATAGCCTCCAAGATGCATTATCTTCTCTAAATCAGTGAGTAATACATGGTACTCTCTCTCCCATAGGTAGGATTTACATTCTAGGAATCAAAGAGGTGGAAATGCAAATGGTTTCTCTTATTATCATCCTTAGTGATAAACTAGTGGAATTTTTGCTACCCGTCCCTGCTCTGCTGGTCTAGAGGTCTTAGTCCCCAAGAGAGTGGATATAGCAATGGTTTCATTAAGCTGGAAGTGAGAACCTGACAGGTTTGCATGCAGTTTTGTGGCAAAATGCACCGGCTCTTGTGCAGGTTATATGCATCATTGGAGTTGGAGTCTTGGAGGCAGTGAGAGGCTAGCATTGGCTCCAGTTCCTCTGAATAGATTCCAGCTTATTCTCATGGATGTAGTTTGGCCTTGCTCTCCCTTACTCCATGTCCATCTTTTCTTTCCTGAAAGCCTGCCCCTGACTTCAGGCCCAACTGTATGTAAACGGTTCAGTCAGTTCCTATAATCATGTAAGGTCAAGTATATACGGCTCCTGGTGATTTTGCTTTTCTGATTGAGCCCCAACTAACTGATTACGTTAGAATCCAATATCTTTCTCTAGCTATAAATACAATAGTAGGCAAATCTCTCTAAGCAAATTTCTTCATCTATAAAATGGGAATAATACTAACTACGATATAGGAGTGTTGTGAAGATTATATGAGCCAAGAGCTCAGTACTCTGCAAGGCATACAGGAAGTATTCAATTAATGGTTACTACTACCTACAAAACTTGACTTTGACTCAATATAATTTTCCATAGTATTATGGGGTTTGAGGACTGGCAGAGATTTTGAGAAGTTATCTGAACCAGTAACTTGACCTAAAAAGGCCAAAACTCCAAGTCATTTTAGGGTAGATATCTTATTCTTGCTAGTTTAATGTCACTAAACTGTAATATCTAGTTTTATTTATAAGATGTATACTGGAGAGAAATTCATTCAACTGTCATTACTTCTGAGAGAGGGGTTTTAAAACCAAATATTAGATTTTACAATTCAAATAAATGCTATTCTTCAAATAAATCTTTCTGAGTCTGTTTCCTTCTTCATCTTCTGTAAATAAGAAAAATTAGAAAAAATTATCACAAAAGTCTCTTCTAATTCTAAAATTGTATGAAGATTGGTCAACTGGGAGGCTATTCATTTACCCAATGAAGATTCCTTTGCTTTTTTCAGGCAGAGGTAGGTGTTTCTGCTTGGACATTATCTTCAGAATTGGCTTTATGAGGTCAATCCAGAGAAAAAGTCTCATTACATTATATCCAAACTTTGTGTCTCGAATGGAGCTCATGTTATGAGACTTGGCATCAAATGATTTGGGGCTCTTCGCAAAAGCCAAATCTATTGTCTAAGGAAAGAGATGGACCACCATTGAAGATATTCTGATAGACACCTCAAAAATGGAATTACAAAAATCTTTTGGGTAATATCAATGTTATCTTGGAATATTATTAGAGTTTAATTTGACTATTTTCCTTGGTAAATCAGAGGAAGCAAAGAATTAGCATATGCCTTAAATTGGAATGTGTAAGAGGTTAGGAGGTACAAGCTTAAGTCCTGGTTCCAGCATTTACCAGCTGTATTCCCTCAGGAAGCCACTTTACTTGTGGAAGTTTTGGGAACTTCATCCATAATATGGGGATAATGTACCAAACTAGATTTCTCATAGAATTATTTTGAAGCACAAATGCGATAGTAGATGTGAGAGCACTTTGCTTGAAAAGCACCCAAGAATACAAGCTGAGGTTGGCACACTATAGGTCGGATTCAGTCTGTTGCCTGTTTCTGCAGAGCCAGTGAGCAAAGAATGGTGTCAATGAATGTGTGTATCAATTTGTTAATAGGGACCGCTAACTGTGAACCCCAGCTATGAAAAATGTTACCACTCTCCACACCCAAGAATTCCTTTTTTCTTGTTAGTAGGTCTGTATTACAATAGAATTGCACCCAATTATTATTATTACATTTTGAATTTCATCAATAAAGATTTTATGGAAATTTGTCTTCTCTTTGGTTATATAAATACCAGCATAATATCCTCTCTTTTGCCTCTTGGCCCACAAAGGCTTAAAATATTTACTATCTGATTTGCACAGAAAAAGCTTGTTGATCCCTGCTATAAAGTATTGTGCAAAGGGATTTCTATTATTGATAACAAGCATAGTCCTTGTTCTCAAGCAAAGGTTGCTGTAAACTATTTGTTTGCTTTTCCTCACGGTTATATTAAATCTCTGTTTATACTTTTAATTTGTATAACACAATGTCTCTTACAGATGGCAAAAAGCGAGGGAGAGAATTCTGTTACCGAGATGAATTATAATCTGAATTTTATAATCTGAATTGCAAAGTTCCAAATTTGTGAAAATTTGAAGAAAAAAAAAAGAAAATTAAATAATAAAAGAGAATCTGAAGAATCAAACCAGGAGTAGAGATGCTGGCTTATCCCAAGCTCTAAAAGTCCCTCTGAGGGCTTCTGTGACTGGTAGACCCTGGGGGTGGTTCTCAGAAAAAGAGATGGGTATTATAATAATGCACCAGGAGGCATCATGTGTGTAGGTGTGAAAGTAGGAGCTTCTTCACTTGCCTCTGATAGAAAACAACGCAGTTCTAGCTATAGCAGTAATAACATCTTTACGAGTAGGAAAATCTTTAAAATGAATCAAAATTTGTTTCATCTGAGCACAATTTCAGATGTGGATATCTTTATCGGAAATACAAAATACCAAAGTCATCTTTGGGGGCTACAGCTTCCCTTGCACAGGTCCATGATACACGTTAATATCTTCATTCAAGAAAAAAGAAAAAAAAAAGAAAAAAGAATAGGAAAAGAAAGGAAGGGAAAAAGATTTTTCAAATATGCACTGCCCGTTTTTAACATTTCAAATATTTGTCTCAAGGTATGTCTGGAGTGCCTTTGTTAGAGATTAATTAGGCAAATTTGATTTTCTAAATGATAGGAGCCAGAAGAGCAAAGGTGGCGTCTCTCTTCTCCTGGGAAGGGGAAGTTGGGGGCAGATGAAAGAGAGAATAACCTTTACCTCATAATTTCCCTTCCCCTCCTCCCTGTGTAAGCCACATTAGTCTCTCAGTAAAGGTACTTGGAGAAACTTGCTAAAATTTTCCCTCATGCTTGAAATTTACTTACCCTGGGTAACAGGAAATGTGGAGTCTTGTGATGTAGATTGTTATACCAGATGGTAATCTTAGCACATGCTATTTATGTAGATCAGCCATGTGTGTGAGTCACCCATTTGAGGCTGACCTCAGCCACTGTGAAATTGGGTTCCATACCACTGTTATTAATAAATAATAACGGTACTGATTATGCATCATTTTGATGCACACTTAATGAGGCCATTCCCTTTTACACAGTATTAAATATGTTGTTTTCTTTTTCCAAGTTGTACTTTTTTTTACCAACTGGCTTCATTGGTCGATTGCTCTTCCTTAATGGTGAGGGCAAACACAACATTTAACTCAGTTGAATTAGATAATTAATATCTGTCACTTGCATTGTACTTGTCATTGACTGCCCTGCTTTTCAAGCAAGTTTCTATTCTTATCCAAATTGTCCTCTTCTAGACCCTGTGATTTGCGTTAATATTTTACTGCTGAAGATGAATTTGAGTGGACTAACACACACTCTCACCTTCTCTCTTTTCAACCAATGGCTGATTTAGCCATGGGAGACAACTTCGCATTTCTTACAACTCCAGTTATCCGCTGGTTGCCCATAAGCCAGGTCATGAAGGCTGGGCAAAGATAAACTCTTCAAAGTCAGGGTGTATGTTTTCTTTGCTTCCTACCATCTGATCATTCAGCCTTTCTGCCATTTATCCTCCTGGACTTTCCTTCCTTCCCTTCTGCTTCTTTTCCTGGCACTTTTCCCATCGTGGTGCCTACAACTGGGTTCCACACAAAATAGTCAACATCCTTTTGGCTTTGTAACTGTCTACAGATGTTTTCTAACATGACACTTGGCTGTCCTCTTGCTTGAAGGGCTTCCCACTGACGTGCTGTCCTCTCGTTGACATCAGATGCCACTTTCCTGCGTATCCGACTTGCCCTCACACTTCATAGCACCTGAATAATGTGTCTCTTCTTTTTTTTCTTTCCCTTCTTTCCCAGCTGTTGTTTACTTCTACATGTGGTCAGATATTGAAGCGAGGGGAAGTGCACGGCTGAGATTCTCTGCTCCTGACCTTTCCTTAGCCCAGCTCCTGTTGTTCTTTGGTCCCTTTAGCTATGTCACATTCTTTCTCAAACTTTCTTCTGAGAGGACTCAGTGTTTGCCCTGTCTTCTTCCTCTGTCCTCCTTCATCCTGTTTACACCACGAGGGGTCATCCCACCTTCCTGGAATACTTCCTGCTGGTCTCTGAGAGAAATGCCTCCATCGTGTTTTGCTTGGTTTCTCTTACCCAAAGATAACATTTCTGACCCAACATTGTTACAGGATAAGGACTTGATAGTTTATTGGTAATGAGTTTACAGGCATTTTTGTTTCCCTCTGATTGTGACCAGAGTCCATTGTTTTATGGCTGAATTTGGATCAGAAAACAAGGGTAGCAAGTCCATAAGGGGTTTTAATCTGTACAAGGTTCCACTGGAGCAATGTAATGATTAAGGGTACAGAAGAGACAAATTTCAATGGGAAAAATGAGATATTGGTTCAGCTCTTTCCTTTGGGGTTTAGGGTATAAACCGTTACTGATATTGTGCTGCTAATATTTCTTAGCCTTAATTTTAGGTTGATTGTCTGTTTGTTTTAAGTTGCCTTACTGAGTGAGGGCTAGAGCCATGAGGTCTCTGCGATTCTTCGGAGCAAGATCTTCTATCATTGAGGACTTTCTAGGCATAGCGTTCCCCGAGGGTCCAAGCTGTGTCTTGACAGCTCCCCTTCCCTCGTTCCTGTGCTCTCAGCGGAAACAACTCTTTACAGTTTACTAAGATCCAAGCAGGGGCTCATCTGAGATGATCTCAGCTCCTTGGTGGGAGGGGCAGTCTCTAACCCCAGTCAGCACAGACAGCAGGCTTGGGTATCAGGTCAGCTGTAGGACGTGGTGCCAGCCCCCATGACCGACTGTAACATCTGACAAGTAACAAAACCTCTCCTTGCCTTGGATTCCTCACGCATTACATGGAATAACATGGCACCCATCTCATATAGTGGCCGTGAGGAGTCAATGAGAGAATCATGTAAAGTACCTGGCACCAGTAGACAGCAGCTATTTTTATCTATGATCCAGGAGGTAGAAAATTCCTGTGCTCTCTCCAGCCTGAAATGGAGATGCCTTTACATCATCCTTCTTGGTTATTCTTAATGACTCTTGTCATTTGACTTTTAAATGCCCATCGTTAGCTTCCTATTAAGCCAAGTACCTATAAAACAAGATGAATAGCAATTACATAAGCAGTCTCTGCAGAGCTTTGGGATCCTAAAATTTTGTCAGAATTTTTAGATCATCAGTGATTAAGGTCACTGAAGAGCAGAGCATTTCAAGTCTAGGTTTATCACTGAAACTAACCAGCACTACTCTCCTACCTTAAAATGCTAAGGCCTTACAATCATACATGATGCCTAGGTAGTAAGATACAGGTGAACTTTAAGAAGTCAGGACTGGAGTCAGGAGTTGTAGGTTTCAGGGTCAGCTCTTCCAGCTCTAATATCCTGTAATCCATGATGATGAGTTCCTTGGCTAGATTCAAAACTCCTTGAAGGGCTTATTGATTCTGGAAGGAGGAAGTTGGCAGTTAGAATGTATACTGATCTGAAATCAAATCAGTTTCTATATTGCTTCCTGGGCTTATCGGGAAATTCCACTCCTGTCTGAAAATGAACTAGTCTCTCCAAGATAGTGAGCTTACTGTAATCTCTACATGCAGCAAGCATCTAGCTAGTGCCTCCCAGATCTCTTGTACAAAGCTCACACTTCATAGAAGGGACTTGCATACAGATTTCAAAGTCATAATAGTCTAGTTAAGGAGACAAAGAGTTCAAGCTTGAAACGCAAAAAGCACCCATTATACAGCAGTTTATGAATATAGATTGTACTCACTGCCCTCACTTTTCTTTAATGCACAGAGTAAAGACTCCAGCCTGAGTTGTTTTGCTCTTTTCTGAAGTTCTTTATTTCATTTATGTACTTAAACTCCTAAACATCCTATCTATAAGATGCTGTAGGAAATAAAAATTAGAACATTCTTGACTATGATGATTATAAAGGCCCATTTTAAAAGATCATGATTTGTTAGTCTAAGATTCTATGACTACAGTTATCAACATGATGGTTGATCAACGTGATGGCCCCATTAGAAAATGCCAAGAATTCAAAGACACTTGTGTGATGAGTCACTGCCATTTAGCTTCTTCCACAAATGGTCTTAACCTAAGCAGGACTCTTAAGTCAACAAATGGTTGTTGCTAGAAAAAGCGTTTGCAATTTAACAGTGAAGTTTTAACTACTTTTCAGTTTCTATTGGTGGTTCTTTAACCTACAGCATAAAATTCAGAGTCTGAAGGACTTAGAGATGGGGACCAGTCCTTATGTAGTGTGTAAACTCCCTCCACCCTCTACGTGGTTGTCCAGCCACTGTTAATACATCAGTGCTGTCTGCTAGCAATAGACTGTGAGCTAAAAATAAAGCCACATATGTAATTTTAAATTTTCTAATGATCACACTAAAACAGTAAAAAGAAACAGGTGAAATTAATTTTAACATTGTTTTAACTCAATAGGTCCAAAACATTATGCCTTCAACATGTAATCATTATAAAGTTATTAATGAGATATTTTACATTCATTTTTTTTTTCATACCAAGTCTTGAAAATTCAGGGTATTTTACAATTAAAGCACATCTTAATTTGGACTAGCCACACTTCAAGTACTCAATAGTCACATGTCGTTCGTGGCTACTGTATTGAACAGCACAGATGTATGTAGTCACAAAGGAAAATTATCTTCAATACCCTCTGACCCTCCTCTAGAAACCCATTACACTTTTTAACAGACCTAGGGATCAGAAAGTTCTTCTTTGTGTTGCACTGATGTCTGCATATTTTCAATTTCTCCCCTTAGTCCTGGTTCTACTGTCTCAATCCTACTTTGAATACTACTGAAATTTCACATTGACTTTCAGTAGTGACAGTATTATCATGATGTAACCCTGGTTATGCTCAAGTTTTCTCTTCTTAAACCACATTTCTCCATTTTTGAAACTGGATTTTTTTAGATCAGGTACAGAATTTTCTATTTAGAGTTATTATGGCCCTTGCTAGTTGACTCATCGTTTCAGATCGACCCAGTTTCTTTTGGAACAGAATTCTCGCAACTAACTAATCAGGTATCCCTCTCAGCTTCATGTTACCTAATTATGGCATCAGCTGACTATCAGCATTGTCATTTAATTTGGTGATAAATGCGTTAACTTGGACCGGGCATTTATGGCTTGCTGTGAGAATCATCCTCCCAGGCTAAGTGCTGTCCGTAGTCACCCCATATATGTCACAGTCATTTGAACAGTTATAAAGTCACCAACTAACTGGTCATTTCAGTCCACATTTCTTCGTCATCCCCACCAGGACATCATGATTCACCTTGCCCAATGTCCTTCCCAGACAGTCAAGTTCTCAGCTGTCAGAACAGGAAATAAGTTAATACTTCTTGCTTAATTCAGCGAACCCACGGCGAGCCTGATGCAGAGCTACATTTCTCTCTCTCCAGGCTTCTGTCACCTTTCCTGTCCCTCATAGCTCTCCAAAATAATTGGCAATGCTTCATGGCTCTCATCTTTTGGTTTCCTCATCCCAGGGATCTTGTATAAATTAAGTAGTTGGTCTTCATTCTTTTTCAGCATTAATTCTTTCCTGTTAATATTTTTTCTATTCTTTAGATCTGAAAATTCGTTTCAGACATTCTTGGCATAGGTTACATGACTCAATTTTTAAATCGTTGTTACGGTTAGCTTATTGAAACAGGCTCGTATGCATGTGTGAGTGTGTGTGTGTGTGTATGTGTGTGTGTGTGTGAATTTTCCTATCAGTGCACGTTTCTGAAGTCAAAAGGATCTTGTTATTAGAGTGATGAGAAAATATTTACTTCTTGGATCAGAGGAAGAGAGAGAACAAGCTTTTTGCGTAGAAAGCAGGATTTCCAAGGGTCTGCTAATGTTACTTTCTTTTTCCTTTATCTTTTCCCCCTACTGATTCACTTTTTTTGGCAGCACGGCTTGTTCTACTCTTCTCCTATTATTCCAACTTGTTGCTTCTCTTTAAATTAAAGGGCTAGGCAACATTTTTTTTTTTAACATCTTTATTGAAGTATAATTGCTTTACAATGGTGTGTTAGTTTCTGCTTTATAACAAAGTGAATCAGTTATACATATACATATGTTCCCATATCTCTTCCCTCTAGACATCATTTTTTTTTTTTTTCCCCAGTAACACGATCAATGGATCAAAAGGTTTGTTTGTTTGGAAGCACAGAAAAACAACCCATCAGAGGCCCAGTGGAAGGATATATATTTGTCCAGCTCCTTCTAAAGTGAGGTCCTATGTGTGGTCCAAAGCAGGGCCATATTATCAGCTCATCACTGACTATATTGTGTTTTAATTTTCTGTTTTGGGGAGTGGCTCACCCACTCTTCTGTGAACTCCTGGATGCCAGGGGCTACATCTTATTAATCTCTGCATTATCAGCACTTTATGCTTCATGGACACTCCATAAATACTGTGCCATAAATGAATCAGTTAATGAATGAATCACTTATATGACACTTACATGCAACTTCTCCTGGAGCGCTTCTTGTTCTGAAATACTGCTTTGCTAGTCAATCCATTACTATGTTGGATAACTTTAATGACAAAAAGCTTTTCTTTGGTATTAAGCTAAAACCTATCCTCAGAACTTCCATTTTCCCATAGAAAACATCTTTCCCATGTGTTTATTCTAAATATTAAACTGAAGGTTTCAGGCCTGATGAAGATAGCAATTTTGTTTTCAACAGGAAGTACTGTGCTTATTCCTTTGCTTGTTCAACCATCTTCATTCCAGTGGCATTCCAGTGGCAAGTTTCTGGCATGCCAGCCACACAGGTCATCTAGGGAGAAATCCAAATTCCATTTAGACACATTTTGAACTCCTCTAAATATTGTACTTTCTCAGGCTTCCAGGGAGCCAGTGTTTATCACTGGATGAGTACAGTTACAGAGAGATCAAGGACTTAGTTTATTCTGGGTCACATCCATTATAATGGCCTAGTTTAGACCAAGGAGTCCTCTTGTTCCCAAGTACTTTCCTGGGTCTTAGACTGAAATTTTCTGCCACGTTGCCCTCCTTCCCAGGATAAATCCATGTACCCAGGCTGTGACTGCTTTTTCTTTATTCTAAAGCAGCAGTGTTGTTTTTCATAGCTCTGATTCTCTCCTGTTTTCACTGCCAGACAATACAGTATGCGGAACCCAGTATCTGACACTCATATTTGGCTCAGGGCTGGTTTGTGAATCACATGTCAGAGCAGAGCTTTAAATCTCACGTCCAACACAAAGAGAGATGACGCCAGTGTTTTGAAATGTCTTTTAACACAAAATATGTCAATTCAGTGACCCCCCTCCAACCCTGCCCTTTTCTTTCTTCCTTGCATTTTTTTGAGATGTTTAGAAGCTGTGTCATCTTTGTTTGTGAAATCTGATCTTAGGATAAAAGTATGTCAATATTGTGAAGCTGCCCTAAAAAACACTGCAAGGAACATGAGACCATGATTATACCAGCTTTGATCATACTGATTCCACTAATTAAAAATTCCACCAAGAAGAGTGCTGTGGAATCCTGTAAACCCTGTGAATTACCTAATAATGATAGAAATATTCAAAGCATTAATGATTGATGAACAGATGTGAAGAGGCAATGCAAACTTATGGGAAACCATTTCTGATGGTGATGTCAGCAAAGAACAATTTGCAGACATAATTACTAAAAAATTATCAGAGACTTCCTTGTCAAGTATTTTGTATGTTTATAAAGCTGTTGGTGACTCATTTTAGAAGTCTGGGAGACTTATTTGATTTGGAATCAGGATTTTATTATAGCTTAGCTGTTATGTAATAGTTTACTCAGACTGATGGGGAGATATTCTTCCATGTCAACATAACTTGTGTGTGTGCAGTGAGATTTCCTTGTAGTTATTTCAGTAATTCATATCTGAATGTTTTCCCATATTTTCGTGCCTGGAGTATATTCTCCAGTTTACAAAATGGAGCACAAGAGTGGCTGTGAGATGAATTATTCAATAGATTACCACGAACTCTGATAACTAATAAGGACCTACTGCATAGCACAGGGAACTCTACTCAATACTCTGTAATGGCCTATGTGGGAAAGGAATCTAAAAGAGAGTGAATATATGTATGTATATATGAAACTAACTCAACATTGTAAATCAACTATCCTCCAATAAAAATTTTAAAAAATAAAAAATAAAATAAAAAGATGACCACGAACTCTGAAGCTTTAGGGCATTGGCTCAAAGTTGCTTTAGATCCTGAGTTTGGTAATGTCATGTGGAGTGCTGTCTCTAGCATGCCATAAACACAATGTACGAATTTTCTGTCATACATATGTAGGGCTACTTAGCACAGTAAGTCCTCTATGGCTATCCTAAGGTCAATACCACACTTAGTCAAGTTTTACCCACAGACCCTCAAATTCTAATGCTTGAGTGCAGTCGTCTGGGTACATCCAATTTTGAGGTTGGCTGGGTATTGTTTGATCAACATCTCTCATTGCTAAATGGAAAGAAGCATTTCATTTGGCGTCTCCAATACACTAATAGCAACCAGATAGACATTGTGTCTGTCCCTTGCCTCAAATTTTAATGATGTTATTGTCTCCGAACAACTTCAAAAGAAACATAGCCTGAAAAATGTGATGATTTCCAAGAAAGGTTGGGTGTTGTCTTTGCTTTGAAAGGGATAATGTGGAGATATAATTAAATAGAATAAGCAGAGAGGGCTCCTGTACTCTGTTCTTGGCTCTACAACTGCCTCTCTGCTACTGTACCATTGATACAGTAACAATAGGTTTTCTGTTTTCTCTATCTATAAGTTTCTTTATCTATTGACTTAGAGAATCAGCATTTAGCCATAAAGCTATATGAAGTCTGAATATTTGCCTACATGGGTTTATATACAAATATGAGAGTTTATTTAGACACTTTTCCATGAATTTATGTTCTTATTTGATATCCTATTTGATAGGGTATGTGATATTTCTGTCTCTACAATATATGTTAACGTGGAGAGGAGCAAGGGTGGACGGATAAGATAGTGGAAGAGAAGAATTTGAAACAGCAGATGAAAAGTAGTGGACTTGCTCCTTAGGGAAAATGAAGGTCAATAATATATTTTGGATGATAGCTGCATAACTCTTCAACACTAACCACAGAAATGCCTCTGTTTTGTAGTCATGAGTTATGAAGAACATTTCATGATCCAGAAAAGTCACAGAAAGTCACAGTACAAAGGCACTACTTCCTTTTGGCGAGTTTTTAGTCTACAATAAACAAAGCTGCTATTTTAATTCCTGAAGCACATGTTGTCACGCAAGATGGTCCCAAGAGGAAGGCATTGTGCTTCCTTTTGGCATCTTCTGGAAGTTCTCTAAAGCAATGATGCAGCTCTGCCATTTCATGGTAAGCATCACACATGCTAGTAATACCTTGTGGAATCAGGCTGAGTGGTAACAGGGTCCAAGGGTCGCGGGCCAGTACTATGTATATGGACACGGAAATCACAGTTAGTTTATAATGGAGAAGGATGGTTTGGTGAGGTGGGCAGCAGCACGATCACCGTGTTTCAGGAGGCGTGATAGAGTCAAAGTCCAGTCAAGACTCCGGCCAAGAAGAGAAGAGGGTAATTGGATCTGTGTTGGGGAAAGGCTTCAGTTGTGGGGTGTGCCCATAAATGCAACTCTGCCGGGGAGTGTTTTTTTCTGGTTCCATGTGCCTGTTGCTGCCTCCGTATCTCCAGAGATCCAGAGGCTGAGGAAACTCACTTCTTAGCTCCCCTTTCCTCTTGATCTTTACTGAGAGGGCGGACAAGACAAATAATAACCATAAAAATAGTAATTAGCCTCTACTGAGTCCTTGCTACGTGTAAAGCAGTTCACTAAATGGTTAAATGTATGACCTCATTGAATCCTTTCACCAGTCTTAGGAACTTGGTATTATTAATTCCATTTTAAAGATGGGGAAACTGAGGCTTAGAGAGCGGCTTGCCCAAGATCACCAAGCTAGTCAGTGGCAGAACAGAACTCAAACCCGAGCTCTCTGACTCCAGGACTGGTGCTCTTGAACACGATTCTACATAGCTCCTCACATATGGAATTTGAAAGGTTTGGTGTCAGAGACGATCGATGTTATTGGTCAAAATGGAGAAAGAAGTTGAAGAGTCTTTGGATTCCAAAGTGAATCTTCCACATAATGTCACCGAGTTCCTGCTTTTCCATTCCCATTGCTGATACTAGAGCACAAGTCACCATCACCTCTTACCTGAACATCTTTGAAAAATATTATCTCTTGCTAATTATAATATCATTATATACTCATTGTAGAAATTATGGAAAATAAAGAGAACAGCAGAAAGAATATCACCTATAATGTCCCTAATTAGAAGTAGATATATGCTTTATTTTAGCTACTGTTCCATGTGTATTTTAGAGGTATACATATATTCATATCCATCCATACATATATGGGTATATATGTATACTTATATCTTTTTTTATCTTATAACGTTTTTCATTTAACTTAATAAAATAAGCATTTTCCTCAAGTTATTACAAACTCCTGGCAAATGTATTTTTTAATAGACTTTATTATTTTTAGAGCAGTTTTAGGTTCATATCAAAACTGAGCCGAAGGTACAGAGGTTTCCTGTAGATCCCCTGTACCCACACATGCACGGCCACCCCTATTATCAACATCTGCCGCCAGACTGGTACACTGGGTACATTTGATGCTCCTACTTTGACATATTATAATCACACGAAGTCCATAGTTTATATTGGGGTTCAATGCTAGTATCGTACATTCTATGGGTTTGGACAAATTTATAATGATATATATCTACCACTGTAGTGTCAAACACAGCAGTTTCACTGTCAAATGTATTTGAATGATTATGGAATATTCCAACCTACCTCTATGATTAGTCCTTGCAGTGATTTCTTACTTTCTACTTAGTATAATTATGTAACAAACATCTTTATGCCTCAAGGATTCTCTGGCAACAACCTCTTATCTCTGTCTCTTATCTGTCTTTTCCGACTTACACCATAGTGATAGCAGAGGCCAAACAATTTTCCTCAAAGGCATGCCTTGCTCTGATGCATATCCACAACACTGTCTGTCAAAATCAGTTTCAGTTTTTTAGCCTGGAACAGAAAGTGTCTGGCACTGTTACTGTTAGGCCCAAAGAATTGTAAAGGAATGAATGAATTGTGTGTATCTTGTATATATCTCCCGTGTTTCCTGAGCACGGAGTCTGTGATATATTTATCTGTGTCCCATATAGTGTCTAGCAAATTCCATGCATACATAGGTGCTTAATTACCAAATGAATTGATCTGTGCCTCCTTATTTTCCTTGAGTACAGGAAACTATGAGTTTGTTGTCATTTAGGCTGATTAGAATGACAGGTTTCTGGGTATGGAGTGTCTAATGTTGCTAAACTGATGCCGTATAGGACTTCTGAAATAGTAGGATATTTTCTGAAGTACATAGACATGTTAATGTTACAGGCTTCATGAAACCATGTTACGATAGAATTGTGTGGGATTTTTGCAGTCACTGGGTTTGACCTTTTAATTTCATGGAGAAGAAAAGAGGGCCAGGGAGGTGCCTGATGTCACCAGCCCTTTCTGTTAGAGCAGGACCAGGAGGGCAAGTTTTTATGCTCTGAGGAGTCCAGGCCTCATTGGCTACAACGTTCTGCCTTGACTTTCCCAGAACAGGAAGATCAGATGAAAACAAAAAGTCTCTGACCAGATTTAAGTACTTGTTTGTATCTGGCTTGGGAAATTGGGTGCAAGCTTCCTTTTGATTTAGTTGCTACTCTTTAAGAGCTCTTAAATTTATGTCATTGTGTTAAAGTGGATATTTGTATCTAAAAGCCTGTCCCTGATTCTTCAGGGTACTTCAGAGGTCAAATTTCACTATTAAACTACACTTCCTTCAGAATATACTTTTAGGTGCCAGATTCCTTCTAGCTGAGTAATGAACATTTCTTTAGTATTAAATAATCCCAGTCATTGGATCTTAGAAGAGATCTTAAGAGGATTAGCTCCAATGACCTTATTTTATATTCAAGGAAATTGAACTTTTGAGATGTCCTGACTTTATGAGCAACCAGGACCAGAAATCTTTCCAAGACAGCATGCAGTTATCGTCTTAGTGTAAAGCCTGGAGAAAATGAAGGAGCCTTGGGTCTTGCCCTCATGAGGGTTGTACAATGATGCTACAGCTACTGGTCAGTTCTTTTGCTGATGAGCACAGAGGAGATATTTCCAAGGTTGAACAAGTAGGAGTCAGGATTCAGACAATGACTTGACCTGGATGATTCAAAGATGAATGTTAGCGACATCAAAGAGGGTGGTGATGAAGAAGTGAACTGTTACTAAAATAACCCTATTCTTTGTCATGGCCTCATTCTCCAGTCCATGTGTTCAGAGATGTCTGGCACTTTCCTTCACTTGGTATCTCCTGCATTTAGGATACTTGTCTAGATCACAGCAGTGTGTTGAATGAATGAATGGTCTGATGGCTAAGCAAGTATAGATCTGTTATTTTAAAAAAGAAGGAAAAGAAACAAAACAAAAAATCAGCAGCACAATAAGAATACCCCAAATACATCTCTGGTAGTAGGTTATAAACATTTCAGATATAATTATAGGCTTTGTTCACTAAATCTGGCCTGAGAAATTGGACTTCAATTACTTAGGTCTGAGAAACAAGGGAAAGATGAATAAATCATGGGGTAGAAACCACAGAATCAGTGTGTGAGAGATCACATATGATTCCTCAGGTATGTTTTCTCATTCATTCATTCATTCATTCATCCATCCATTCATCAAACACCTGCCTGGTGCCATCTGGTGGGATACACAAATGTCAGGGTGACTGCCTTTACAGAGCTCAGGGATCTACTCCAATGTCCCCCCTTCTTACACTAAATCTGTATATGTTCTGTTGCATAAAATGAAATGAGAAAATGCTGAATGGAAAACATCTTAAAGGAAGTTTGGCATTATTCCTATGTGCTCTTCACAGGATTATGAGGATGCTGTCTAATTAATTTTTGATTTTTGTCTCTAGACCTGGGAATTTGAAAATGATTCTGGAATTTCCTTCAAACAAGTTACCTTTCCTCCAAAGGCATTTGCGCATCTCAGGAATGCAGCGAGTGACAGCTGCTCTTCCAGCAGGTCCAATATCATGAACTCTGCAGAAATCCTCACTGTGGCTAGGCACGTTCAGGCTCTCAGTCAGTCCTTTCATGGGCAAAAGCTTATTTGCTCTGCGCCTACATCACCCAGAGATTAGTTAAGCAAACCCACAAACACAGCGGTTTGGGTATGAGATATCATCCTACTTGGAGTGACCTAAGATTTCTAAAAATGCTCACACCCAGCCGTTTTGAATGACTACCCACAATGTAGTAGAGTGAGAAAGGGATGTGTTTTAGCTAAAAGCAACCAAGAATCAGAACATCACTAAGCTATGCCTAGTGTTCTGAATCTAATACGTTTTTTATGGTTTTGCTGTTGATGTCTATAGAACAGCAAAGATTCTTAGGAAATTTTGATTATGTATACAATGATTATGTGTAAAAGTTATGACTCTCATGAAGAATTCTGAGTAAGGATGATCATCAAAATATTTACCAACTGGAATTGCATCTAACAATCGGAAGAGATAGTGACCACAGACAACTTCTATGTTTGGACTGGGAGGTATTGGTTGGATATTAATCCTGCTCCTATGTTTCATTCACTGAGCTGTTACATGGGAATGATACCTAAATTGTACCTAATGTACCTTGTCCAGGTGGAGATCAACATTATAAAGAACACCTAAAGTGTACTAATGCCCCTTCTACAGATGGATATCAATTTCAAACATGGTATATTTATTCTTTGCCTCACTTCATCAATTTTTCCTTCTCTACTATATTATTTCTATTAGTATGAAATCATATTGTGTTATGTCTTCTTACTTAAGAAATAAACATCATTCCTCTATGCCACACTATCTGTTATCCACCCGTTCTAGTTCTTTTCCTTAGAGCAAAATTCCCAGCAGGAGTTTTTCCACTCACAGTCTTCCTTTCCTTCCTTCATTAGCTCTTGAAGTTTCACCAGTCAGGTTTTCTTCCCTCTTCTGAAAACGCTCTTGTCAATCACGAAGGACATGCTCACCCCCAAACTGATGGGCACCTCTTAGACCTCTTGCATGTAAGCGTTAGCAGCATTTGTCACAGCTGGTTTCACTCTCTTTCTCGAAACGCTCCCTAACTTGGCTTCCTGACATCACTGTCTCATGCTCCCCCTACCCTACTGGCCGCCGCTTCTCAGTATTTGCTGGAAACTTCACCTATTAGCTTCAAAATGTTGGAATACTGCAGGGCTCAGTCCTTGGACCTCTTATCTTCTCAAACTGTACATACTTCCTGGGTGATCTCCCCCAGCCCCTAGACTTCAAGCACCACTTCTACACACATCTGCCCATCAGAGAGACTTTCCCTGACCATGCTCTCTGCAGTACCAGCCACTGTCTGTCTTTATCCCCATGTCCTGCTTTGTTTTTCTGATATTCTATTAGACATCTAGCATATCTCTATTGTTTATTGCCTTCTGTCTCTTCCACCAGAATGTAGCTCCAGGAGAACAGAAACTATCTGGTTCACTCATGTCTCTTTAGTATCTAAAAAAGTGCCTAGCACAGAGTACGGCCTCAGATTTGTTGAATAAATAAAGGAAGAAGTACAAATGATGCCTAATAACACCAATAAGCAAAATCCCTTTCATACTATGTACATATATGAAAAATGATTCTCTTTTTTATTAGAGATGATGGCTTATGTCAGGGGTGGGTCAAACCTGCCATGAGCCCACTCCAGCCATGCTCACTTGTTTACCTATTATCTGTGGCTGGTTTCACATTTCAACAGTGGAAAAATAGAGACAGAGGTGGTATATGGCCTACAAAGCTGAAAATATTTCTTGTCTTTCTAGAAAAATGTTGCCTACCCCAGCTTACGTACATTAGGGAGGCAGTATAATGTAAAGGTAAGAGTGTAACTCTAGAGTCAGATGTCCTGGGTTCAAATCCCAATTCCTGCCCTGATCAGCTGCGGCCTGGGTTAAGTCTCTGTGCTGTGGTTTTCTCAACTGTGAAATGGAGAAAACACCAGAACTAACCACATAGTGTAGGTGTGAAGATAAAATAAGTTAATGTGTGTGAAGTACTTAAAATCTTCTAGAAACACACTCATTAACATGGTATTGTGGTGAGAAAATTACCAAAGCTGGTTTCAAAGACAAACAACATATGTTAAGTGTAGGGATGAGCATTGATTTTATCCCAAGGGATATGATACAAGTGACTAAGTATACTTCCTTCCTTCACTGGTTCATTCTTTTGAATCTTGGGTAAGTTGCTATGAGCAGATGTATTTTCCTTCTGTTGCAGATGGAAAAATTTACATGTAGACTGTGTTCTTGCTGAATTAATCTTTGTGGGATACGTACTGAAAATAAATAAATTGGTGTGTGTCATCTACTCTCTGCTTTGATGGAATTCAGGAAAAAACTCAGTTGAAATCAGTCACACAGGCATTTTGTGTAGGTGTGTATATGATGATTTGTCTGATGCTCCTCTTCATTTGACTTTACACCATCAGGTGGATCATGTCAGAAGCATCTTCAGATGACTCCCCAAGCATCTTTGCACATTTCTCCCCCTAGTCTTCGTTCTTGGAACCTCTTTGGAATTGGTCTCACTTTTCACTGTCCAGGTCAAGGTCTTCCTCTTCTGAGATGGCTTCCCAGCTCTCCCAACTTCCCAAGTTGAGTGAACACTCCATTCTTTGAATGCCTGGGACCCACTCTATGGGTCCCTAGCAGAAACTACTTGTTACCTTCTGTTTTAAAAAAATCATGTAAAAAAAAATCCTATTTTCACGAACTAGAGTTCTATTTGCTTGAGGAGAAGGATTGAGCCTTACCTTCTTGGTATGCTCAGCTCATAGAAGAGTGCCCTACACCAAATATCTGCTCAGTAATGGGCTCTTCCAGATGGCAATTCTTTTTTTTTTTCCCTATAAATTTATTTGTTTTATTTATTTATTTTTGGCTGCATTGGGTCTTCATTGCTGCGAAGCTTTCTCTAGGTGTGGCGAGCGGGGGCTACTCTTCATTTCTGTGTGTGGGCTTCTCATTGCAGTGGCTTCTCTTGTTGTGGAGCACAGGCCCTAGGCATGTGGGCTTCAGTAGTTGTGGTGCACGGGCTCAGTTGCTCCATGGCATGTGGGATCTTCCCAGACCAGGGCTCGAACCTGTGTCCCCTGCATTGGCAGGCGGATTCTCAACCACTGCGCCACCAAGGAAGTCCCCTCAGATGGTAATTCTTAATATGGCGTCTAAGGACCTGCAGGATGCAGCCGCTGCCAACATCTCCAGTTCCTCTTGCTTCTCCTCACTTTCCGTGGTCTGGCTACCATGATTTTCTTTCAAAATTTCTTCTAAAAGAAATTTTGTTCTACCTCATGCTATTCCCTGTGTCTAAATTGCTCTTTCCCCATCTTTGCCTGATTGACTGCTACTCCTCTTTCAGATATTAGTCCAAAGTCATTGTTCTAGGAAGCTTCTGGGACAGGCCTTCTCACCCTTGACCAGGACCAAGTTGGGGCCTCTCTTCTCATTGCTCTACCTCTTCCTTTATGGTATATATTGTCATTTATGACTACATGTGACATTTTTATGTGGTTATCTGGTTAACGTCTATCTCCCTTGCTAGAGGGAGCTCTCCCTAAAGAGGAAACACGTCTGCTCAGAATACATTTGATGGCCAGCAACTAGCCAGTCAATCAACTGTGATTGATTCACAGTGTTTGAATAACTGATAAAGATGAAAAATATAAAGGGGTGATTACAGTCTTGTTTAGTGTGCAAATGTAGTCAATAATTTTTGCTGAGTCTGCTCCATGTGCCAGCATTGTGATAAGTTCTGGGGATGCAGCAGAGAACAAGGCAGGTGTCGGAAGAGGTGAGCTTCGAATGGGCAACTTTCCACCCTATATTTTTGTGCAGTCCAATGGACCACTACGGTTTCTCTCTCAATGAGTTTGGCCTGGCTTCCCAGATGGAGGGAAAGTGACTATTTTTTTCTCTAATCCTCTATCATAGTATAACCATGATATGGTTATCAATAAGAAGGTATTAAGTCCACAAAACTGATTTTTATACCAGGTACCCCTCATAGTTACTACAGCTAATTAATAGCTTCTTTGTACGCAAGATTTTCTAGATGTTTTCTAATTCATTTATATCTTTCTTCTCTCCACATTGCCCATAAGTCTAATATCAAATGCTAGCAATCTTGCCACCCTTATTCTACATTTTACTAATTCTTTGCCTCTGTATGCTATTAATTATGAGATTTATTTGTTTAATGCATTCTGTTCAATTTTATGCATATGGTATTCTTAATTTTTTTCCTCTCAGACTATCATTTTGTTAAAACATGAACAGTTCAGTCAGACTAACAGCTATTAACTAATGGCAGTTAATTAAATTTTCATTTCCATTTGTTTGTTTTATCACATTAACTGTTGCTACAGATGAAGGAGAGAAACTTCATAGAATTTGGACCCACATCTGTTCATACAAGTGTGAAGTCCAGCACAGCCCCATTGCAGGAAGGGACCAATATCCGATAACAAAGTCTCATAAGTCACAGACTTTCACAATGGCAGGAGACTTGGGGATAATTTAGTCTAATCCTCATATTTTGTTAATGAGAAAACTGAGACCTGTTAAGGTTGTCTTAAGGAACCGTTGACCAAAACGGCCTGCCTTTGCCAGGCACGATGGTAACCACTTGTGTGAGCTGTCTCGCAGCAGGAGGTCCCGATAAGGAACATGGTGCTACGGCCGAAAACTAACCCAGAGAGTTTGGGAGGAATCAAAAAGAGGGAGGAGGGACTTCCCTGGTGGCGCAGTGGTTAAGACTCTGTGCTCCCATTGCAGGAGGCCCAGGTTCGATCCCTGGCCAGGGAACTAGATCCCGCATGTATGTCTCAACTGAGAGTTTGCACGCCACAACTACAGAACTCTCGAGCCACAACTAAAGGCGCCCGCCTGCTGCAACTAAGACCCAGGGCAACCAAATAAATCAATCAATAAATAAATAAATAAATAAAAAGAGGGAGGAGATGCCAGCCCAAAATATGTCTTGTAAAACTAACTGGAAGAACTTGGGAGGGGGCAAAAGGAGGGAGGAGACGTCAGCCCATAATATGTCCTACCAACCTCTCAGAATCCTTCACGCTGGAATCCATCTTGGCTGAGAGAAGCACACGCCACCAGGAAGGACCCTGAGTCAGACCGAATAGGAGCCAAGCAAGATGATTAGCCAGGGGCAACCCGGAAACTAACCCCATCACCATAAAACCTGAGACTGCGAGCCACATGGCAGAGCAGTTCTCCTGGGTTCCCTTGCTCAGCTGCTCTCCACCCGGGCATAAAGTCTTTTGCTTTGTCAGCACATGTGTCTCCTCATGCAATTCATTTCCGAGTGTTAGACAAGAACCCACTCTCGGGCCCTGGAAGGGGTTCCCCTTCCCGCAACAGTTGGATCATGTGTCTTCTGAGGTGAGGACAAGACTCCAGGTCTCCTGATTCCCATTCCATGTGCTCTTTCCACTTTATTCCACGCCATCGTACTACTTTTCATGATCCTTAGTAAAGGATGTAGTTTCTTCTTTCTAGCAAGAATAGACTTTTGACCAAAAAGAAAAAGGAAAGTGCCTTGAAAACCTCAGTCTGTGTTTTCATGCGATGAGGCTCTTTTCCCATCTTAGAGAAAGGAGATTTCACCGCAGGTTGCTCCTTTGTGGCACGGAGGAGAACCAGGTCCTCTGTGGAGCCATTGATTGCCTGCTATATTGTGATTGATGGATATCAATTTCCGTGTCCATATCTCTGCTCTTTGATGTCATCCATTTGGAGACATGCCTCCAAACGTGTAGGTTGGCTGAGGGAGGGAAAGACATTTCTCAGCCCAGCCCGCTGACTAAACAGCCATTCTAGTCTCTAGACCAAGATGATTCTGTTTCTCAGAGCTTTTTCTCAGGTTGCTACCCTCAGCCTGGTTTGGAGGTACTGCGGGCTCATTGACTTTCCTCCCCAAAGTAAATGAAAGCCCTCCTGCATGGTGAGCCTGGAAAGGCCAGCACCTGCTCTGTCTTGCTATTCTTCTCTCTGGCACCCTGGGGAGAGCTGCTCTGCAAAACAGGAGCTGGTCTGTGCCTGCTGCCAAGCAGAGAACCCTGCATTAGAATAATGCCCAGCAGGTTTCTGCTTTCTCTTCTCCTTTCCCAAGCCTTTCCCACCCTTAAACAAACTAGGGGATTGCTGTTGCTATGGGCCAAAATAACAAGACCTGAGGGCTTTTAATTGTTATTTCTAAGACCCAAGCCATCATCCATGGGAAGGAAAGCTAAAGAGACCGTGAAGGTGATTGTAACCTACTGAACTTAATGAATGAGAACGATTTTATTCAAAGGATGAACAAATTTATGTTTGGAATGAAACATTCTTTGTTTTAGCCAATGTCGGCCAGCTCAGGCAACGGGTGAGTGTGCTCAGTAACGCAAAGTGGACGATCTTGGGTGCAGGTGGGAACTGCTTTGGATAGGATTTGAAGTTGGAGGTAGGCAGGGCTTCAGTTCTTTCAGGAGTTTTCATTTTGTTTGTTAGTACAGATGAGAGAGCTACTTCTCCTCCCATCTTCCTCTCCCTTCTCTTTCCCTTCCATTCCTCTTGCATATTCTACTCTTTCTCCTGAAGCTGAAGTGGATCCTGAATTGGAGGGTGCAGGACAACTACTACGGTTCTCATCATCCTCCCATCAAGTCCTGCCTAAAGGCAACTTGGGTCGTTCCTGGACAGAATACTCACAGATGAGACGGGATCTACCCAGGTTTGAGTGTATAATGTATGTCAACTGAAACTGATTTCCACCCCTAAATCCCAATGACAGATCCTTTATGAATACTTTAAAAATTATTATCCATCTCATCTTGGGCGATTTTTCTTGGGGAGATTTTTGTTTTGTTTTGTTTTGTTTTGTTTGTTTTTTAAAAAAAATATTTATTTATTTATTTATTTATTTATGGCTGTGTTGGGTCTTCGTTTCTGTACGAGGGCTTTCTCTAGTTGCAGCAAGTGGGGGCCACTCTTCATCGCGGTGCACGGGCCTCTCACTATCGTGGCCTCTCTTGTTGTGGAGCACAGGCTCCAAACGCTCAGGCTCAGTAGTTGTGGCGCACGGGCCTAGTTGCTCCGCGGCATGTGGGATCTTCCCAGCCCAGGGCTCGAACCCGTGTCCCCTGCATTGGCAGGCAGACTCCCAACCACTGCGCCACCAGGGAATCCCTGGGGAGATGTTTTGATAAGAAAATGTGAACTGAGTGGTCAAAGTTAGACCCAGGTAAGTTAGGAGAATTACTAGGTGTGTGAGGAAGTCACAGGAGAAGCAACATGGTGGCTGTAGTTTTGTAGGTTTAAACAAACAAACAAAAAGCTAAAAGTATGACAAAATAAAAGCAAGACCCATTCCTTAAAAAATTAAAAATAAGGGGCTTCCGTGGTGGCGCAGTGGTTGAGAATCCGTCTGCTAATGCAGGGGACACGGGTTCGAGCCCTGGTCTGGGAAGATCCCACATGCCGCGGAGCAACTAACCCCGTGAGCCACAACTACTGAGCCTGCGCGTCTGGAGCCTGTGCTCCGCAACGGGAGAGACTGTGACAGTGAGAGGCCCGCGCACCGTGATGAAGAGTGGCCCCCGCTCGCCACAGCTGGAGAAAGCCTTCGTGCAGAAACGAAGACCCAACACAGCCAAAAACAAATAAATAAATAAATAAATTTATTAAAAAAAAAAAATTAAAAATAGAGCTACCATATGATCTAGCAATTCCACTCCTGGGCATATATCCAGAGAAAACACTAATTCAAAAATATACATGCACCCCTAAGTTCATAGCAACACCATTTACAACAGCCAAGACATGGGAGCAACCTAAATATCCATCGACAGATGAATGGATAAAGAAGATGTGGTGCATATATTCAGTGGAATACTACTCAGCCATATAAAAGAATGAAATAATGCCATTTGAGGCAACATGGATGGACCTAGAGATTATCATACTAAGTGAAGTAAGTCAGACAGAGAAAGACAAATACCATATGATATCACTTCTGCGTGGAATCAACAAACTGATACAAATGAACTTATTTACAAAACAGAAACAGACTCACAGACTTCAAAAACAAACTTATGGTTACCAAAGGGGACAGGTGGGGGGAGGGATAAATTAGGAGTTTGGGACTGACATATACACATTAATATATTTAAAATTGATAACCAACAAGGACCTACTACATAGCACAGGGAACTCTGCTCAGTATTCTATGATAACCTAAATGGGAAAAGAATTTGAAAAAGAATAGATACATGTATGTGTAAATCTGAATCACTTTGCTGTACACCTGAACCTAACACAACATTGTTAATCAACTATACTCCAATATAAAATAAAAATTAAAAAAAATTAAAAGCAAGACCCAAACAGGATAGCAACTTTATCATCCGGAATGGCTGAGCCCTAATCCTGCCAAAGAGGTAAATGTATATTAGGTGAAATATTATGTTGTTCTTTCTATGGTTTTGGTTTCTCCATTTTTTTTCTTTTCTGAAAAGAGAAAATCTCCCCCCTAGAACACAGTTTGATAGGAGTTAATTAGAATAGAGTGGAATCGAGAAATGGAGGGTGTTAAGATGTTTGTGGAGACATTGCATGACCTAGGAGCTTAAAAGTGCTCAAAAGCACTTAGTTTTTCCTGCCTCTACGAGAGAGAGAGAGCCTCTCATTCAATCCTTTGAAGGTCTGCTACTCAGTAAGGAAGTAAGTCCCGGTCTATGTGAATCAGTTCAAGTCAACACAAGTGAGGACTTATGTTCTGAGCATTCAGGGGAAGCTGGAACTCTGCACAGCCCTGCTGGTAACCTTAGGAGGCTTGTGCTTACGATGACCAGATCTGCTGAGGCAGTTACAGACTGAGATTGTAGATGGAGTACATTGATGACACAGATAAGTCACTAAACCTTGTTCTCTGAAAGGAGCCTGGGGTGCCGCAGTACAGGAAGCTGTTGGTTATTACGTGATTTTTTTCCTCTTGGGATGCTTAGAGAAGAAGAAAACCTTGGTGTGTGTCTTCAATAGTTCCTCCAATTCGTGGAGCACTGACATTTAATTCAGAGAAAGGAAAAGAAGAAATATATATGTATATACACACACACATGCACACCATACTTATGTAGGTATGTAATATAGGCATAGATATGTTTCTGTGTGTAAATATCTTTGTGTGTAAAAAAAAAAACTTGTTAATGAAATTGATGTAAGTATCTTTTACCCCCTGACCCCATCTATATGTAGGCCACAATTAATTAGGGCATAATTTTTCACTTTGCAAAACAGTTTTTCCTTCACAAAATGACTCCTTAGAAGGTTATAAATGAATGAACTAGTAAGCTGCCATTGGTTTCTTAAAATAGGATTTGTTATAGTACCATTCATAGTAATTAACATTTATAAATCTTTTCTCTTGTGCCAGGTACCGAGCTAAGAGCTATATATGAAATATCTCATTGAAATCTTTCAGTCACCCTAGGAGGTAAGTACTGTCATTATCCCCTGCTTTTCAGAAATTGAGGTTTAGAAAGTTCAATAACTTGCCCAAAGTCACACTATTATTGAGAAGTGTAGCTGGGATTTGATCCTAGACAGTTGAATCCTAGGCCCTGTACCTACCTCTTTCTAAGGGCATTTCTATATTTGGCTATCATGGCTCTTATATAAAGTGACACATCTGCACAAATAGTTTGAGCAAAGCAATGCACACAACTGAGATGTGAAGACAAATAAAAATATTAACCCTTGCTTTGGATCCAAATGCTTGGCCAATGTTTTCCTTTCCGTCATTAAGGATTTTGCCCGTTGTTTTTTTTTTTTTTTTAAGTTTGGAAAAATCTTATATCAAATAAATTCACTGAATTCCGTATCACCATGTGGCAAATTCTAGTACTGGGCATGGAAAGACAGACACAGTATTAAAAGAATGTGGAGAAACTGCCAATCTAGATTTTTCTCTTTATAAGAAAGTACACACCCCTTGATACAGAATGGACTATGCAGGGACCAAAGCGTTTGACTATTGAACCAGAAACTGTTAATTTTGATGTGATGAATCACCCTGCCTGCTCAGGTCTTATGGAAGTGAGGCCAATTCCAGCATTTTGTAATATTGCCCAAGGACAATCCGGTCCAGCACCTGCAGGCTTGGAAAATCCACTGGATCCCTCTTCCCTCCCACATATACTACCAATAGACAGACACCACATATAGAAAGAGCCATGCATGAGTGATAGACTTGGAGAAATGACCACTATTTATTCAGTTAATGAAAGGCAGAATCGTTTTCCTAGAAACACCTGCAAGACAAGGGAAACCAGCAAGAGGCATCCTGATTCTAGCAGGGGGATGAATGGGTGTGAGAAAATGCGAGGGAGACTTCTTGGATAAACATAACTGAGGTTAAAGGTCATGGCAGCCCCAGCCAGGCGAAAATATGAAGGAGACGGATGTGCCAGGCTGGGCGAGCTGGGTGCGATCCGTCAGGGGAAGTGAAGAGTGGGGAGCGGAAGGGGTCCATGACCTATGCTTATCTTTTAGCTGAAGTTTTGATCTCAAGGCTGGGAAAGACAAGGCCAGAAATAAATGTTTAGGGCATGACATTCTTTCCATGTTAGGACACCACATTCTTGCTATTTGGTGACAAATGACTGAACAGCAAACTGGGTCCCATTTATGATCTAATTCAGTAAAAATGAAACTCTGGGCAGCTGCTTCAGAGCATTCCAGGAAAGAGTTAAAGCTGAATCTTGCTGCCTCACTCTTCCTTTTTGGTGAATGATGGGCTGGCGGTCTTCCAGGGGTGCTTTTTCTCTCTTCCTCTGGATTTTGTTTTCTGCCTTCGTGGAAGAGAGCAGCTCTCTGGCCTTAACACTTCCTCTTGGCTTGAAATTATTCGTGATGAGCGTGTACCTTCTATCTGAAGGCTGCAGATAGAAAGGAAAAGAAGTGAAAATAATGACCACTTTAGAAAAACCGAGAGAGAGATGGACTGAGCTTGTGGGTGTGTCCGGGTGTGCGTGTTCCGTGTAGGAAGTGTTTGAAAGGAGTCCAGTTAGGGGAACTTGTTGCAGTAATTCTCCAGCCGCTTGAACAAAGCTTCCAATAATACATGGTGACATTTACACAAATATCTGTGGTTGTGCTTTCCATTTCTTCTTATAGGAAACAAGTGAGATTTTGAAATGCTTGAGCGGTGTGATCAGTAGACAGTAGTGGGAAAGAATTTCCCTGAAACTCGACTTGCAATCAAAATAAGGAAGGAAGATCTGAAAGAACTGAGAGTATTTCAGCTAATCAGGATATGGCACTTTCCGACATCTGGATGTCCAAACAAGTGTTTTGAATTCAATACTATTAACATGTGTCACTTTAATGAATATTTTCCCTTGGAGCCAATGGGGTAGTTACATTTTTGGCAATCACCTCGTGGTCTGTTGCTTACATTACCTGACCCACAGGCCATTTTCCTTGTGTTGGCTGTGGGAAAGGAAGAAAAGTGGAAAATATCTCAGAACCTGGAAAACTGTATTGAGAATGCAACTCATCTTTTAATTGAACCACTTCAAATAGAAGCTCTCTGAGGATGATCTTCTCACCGTCTTGTGACATCATATGTAACAAAAAGAGTCAGTTTTCTTTGTATCAAAAAGATGGGGGAAAAAAATCCCACAAGATGAGATGGGATTTTCTTTTTAAAGCCTGAAATAGAAGCTCAGGTCTCTGCATTCATTCTTTTGACTTTTAACAAAACCAACCAAAGGCAAGTAACTTCCTTGGAGCAAGAAGTGTTTTCAAGAGGTCAGGAATAAAGTATCCTAACTGATCATTTCAAAAGCCTCACATAAGAGCATCACGCCCTGTTCTGAAAAGTGGTTTCAGGACTCTGCTCTTTGCAGAAACTTTAAACACATTGTATTTCCTGTAAGGAAGAGTCCATGGCTAATTCCAAGGGTCTTTATGTGGAGCAAGGGGGAAGGTGAAGGGTAGCCCTAGGCTGACTGCTCTGTGTGTGTGTGTGTGTGTGTGTGTGTGTGTGTGAGTATGTCCATGTGTATGAACATGGGTATGTGAATATGTGAGTGTATGTGAGTACCTGTGTATATATGAGTGGGTATGCATCTGTGTTTGCGTATAGGTGAGTATGTTTCCCATTAGACATTCGCTCACTGAGGTAGTTTATCAGAATGCTTTTAAAGGCATGGACTTTGGCATCACAGGCCAAAGGTTACATCATTCTCTAGCTGAACAATCTCCGACAGATTGCTTCGTCTTCCTCGGCCTCAGTTTCCTCATCTGTGAATGGAGATACGAGCAGCACCCATCTCCTTAGGGTGCCATGAAATAGGACCCGGGACGTGATTTGCACAGTGCCTGATATAAAAAGCTCTCAGTCACAACCTTGGGTATCATTGATTGGAGGGCTCTCCCCTGCACAGTTCCTGGAGGAGTTTGGGGTTTTGTTTTTTTGTTTTTAAATAAAGTGGGTGTTCCATCCGTGTTGTGGATTCTCTGACGCATGGCAGCATGTGGATCCTTGTTTCAGAGAAGCCGTCCGCTTACTTGGCCAGGACGCCTGCACCACTTGCCATCTGAAGGCCCAGGGGCACACAGAGCACAGATCCACGATGCTATCACCGCAGTTACATGTGTGCAGAAGGGGCTTCTACCCTCCTGCACACCATCCAGTTCAAGGTACAGAGAGTCCTCCACAGACGGGAAGGAAGGGAGCCAAGTCTAAGGAATGTGATGGACTCTAGGTCCAGGGGATAATTTTGTTTCAAACTGACTTTGAATTCCATTGAGTAGCTGCTGAAATTCCCACGTGTTGCACTAAGAAGCAGTAAAAGACAGACTGAGAAGGCACGCTGCCTTTGCATTCGAGATGCCATTACCACACTGGGTTGGTGTAATACTTTCTGGTGGGATATTCCTTCTGACTGCTCATGATGGCCACTTTCCAGCTGTCTCTCCTATCTTCAAACTCTATGTTTTCTATACTCCCTTTGTAGGGAAATATATTTGGAAAGCTGATGGGTCAGTTATGGTTTCAGAGTAGTTTACTTATGCATTCACCAGTTCCTTGTTGAATATCCTTCTAGGTGGCAGGCACGAGGCTAGATACTGGGAGAAGAGAGTCATTTAAGACACTGTCCCTAATTTCAAAATGTTCCCAGTACAGTTAAAGAGAAAGGCAAGTAAATTAGTGATTTCAGCATGGTGTGGCAGAGCCTGGGATGAATGTAGTAGCACAGGATTTATGGGATGGCAGGCAGAAAGAAGAGAGGTTAAGTAATGTGTCCAGAGTCATAAAGCTTGTAGGGGGTGGAGGCAGGGTTCAAGCCTGGTTTCTCTGACTATGAAATCATACACACTAAGATATATGCCTCTTTCTTCGGTTGCCTGCATCAGAGATTTTCACAGATAACTAAAAAAGTATCCTTCAATTCTGAGATGAAAGTTCTACAATCATACTAACGTGGGCTTTGTCAGTGAAACATTTTAAAATTATACATTATTTTTAAGACACAAAATTTAACAGTGCATTGTAGTGCTAGGAACCAGGCTAATAGAGTGGCAAAGGCTAAAACATACAACCAGATAAAAAATAAAAATCATTGATGGTGCACCTGTCGTATCTGTATCAAATTGCACATTCATGGGGCCTTTGGAAGTTTTTTTCATCAGTTAGGATTGGGTTAGGCTGCATGTAACAGAAACCAGGTATGGTGGCTTCAATTACAGCTAAAGTGGTAGTTCAGGGCTAGTGTAGCCACTCAGAGAAGCCACCGAGGGCACAGGCTTTTTCTAGCTCCCTATCCCACGATTCTGAGCATGTGGTTTTCAACCTCATGGTTGCAAGGTGACTCCTTCGACCTCCAGGGAGTGCATTTACCTTCGAGACTGAGAAAAAGGGAGAAGAGGTGAGGGCAAAAGATACCAAGACACCTGCCAGCTGACTCTGGTAGGAAAACCACCTTATCCCCTTCCACTTTATTTTGTTGTCCCATGCTGGGTGATACCGCCACATGGAGCTGCAAAGATTCTGGGAAAGTGAATGCTTTTCCTGGGCTGAACCGCTGCCCTAAACAGAATCTGGGCTCTGTTAGTAACGAGGAATAAAAGAATGCACACTGGGGAGGAAGCCAGCACCGTCTGCCACGTTCCCTTAAGTAGGTTAACTATTCGCTTCAACTCTTGTTTGAACCATTTGTCTCCTCACAAAACTCATGAAAATATATGTCAGGCAAGAATTCAATTCAACTCAGGCTTGTTTGAATTATCACATGGTCTAAATAAGTTGAGTCTGAATTACAGAATTTGACGGGACAAGGGGGAGCCGATAACTTTTTACCGCTCTTGGGTGGTTGCCACCCCAAAAGGTTTTTCTGGTGAGAGTGAACCAGTTTCCCAGTTATTTTATGCTTTCAAATGAAATATTACTACACTTCTTATATTATCTGGGTTCTCTTTCATTCCTAATTTGTGCCAATAGTTATGTTCATCGGTTTGCAATAAAAGTTTCTATAAAATATGCCTTGGATTTAGCCTAAAAATTAACAGAAGGAGAACTGAACAGAGTGTGAATACAGAAACCAAAGGGCTCAATAATGAATCACTCAACACATATTTATTGAGTGTTTGCCACAGCCAAAGTAATGACTTTATAACACAAACCTTTATTATTTCCCTTAGCACCTGGCATACTGTACAGTAAGCGATGTTCAGTAGTGTTGCCGCCTGAAAAAGCTGCATCCATCGGGGGGTTTAAATGGTCGGATAAATAGCGTAATTTCATCTATCATCATCGTCATCATCATCATCATTATAGTTTTTATCAGTGGGGAATATTCGCTTTAAATATTAGTTTTAAAATGAAGTGGCTACGAGCTGGGATTGTGCATGAGGATGAATGAAAGCTCTGGGCCGCTCCGGAGTTCTGGAAAAGAAATGAAAAGAGTAGAAAAGAAACTATCACCCATGATGACCCAGAGGCAAATCTTCCAGACTTTGGGTACTGCCATTTTGATTGCCGATTACTTTGATTCTTTCTGTTGGAAAGCTACTGAGCCTTGCTTCTGACAGTGAGATGCATAGAACAATGAATGTTTTGCATTAAGACATGTACAAAAGGTCAACTCTGTTTGTAACAGCCCGTGTGGAAATGGGCCCATTTGCAGATTGGAGCACCTAACTCTGAAGGCTGAGCAAATCAAGCCCCAATTTCAAGGCGTGCTTGAAACCAGTCAAGGAGAACTGACATGTCAACACATTTTGAAAGAAGTCCTTGTGATACAAATGTCAACAGATCTATTCATTCCCTTATTTATTTATTTATTTAACAAATATTTATGGAGGCCCGGCCACTTGCCCGGTACTATGTTCTATGCTCTGAAAATGGCAGTAGACAAAAACCAAGTTCCTGCTCTCATAGAGCGTCCACTCTCTGGAGAAGCCAGACCATTACCTAATAAATAAACACACACACATGCACACACATCAGAGAGTACCAAGTCCTCAGAAGTCAAATAAAGCAGGAGAGAGGACAGAAAGTGCTGAGTAGGGTGGGAGTGGGGTGCTGTTTTAAGATGGGCTAGTTAGGGATGGTCTCTCTGATAAGGGGATATTTAAACAGAGACCTGAAGGAACTTGGGGAGGGACACATATGTCTCTCTGGGCAAAGACATTTCTATAAAGGAAGGCAAAAGAGACAGGAGCTGCTTGGCTTGTTTGAAGAAGATCTGACAGGAAGACAAGGTGAAACAGGGTGGCCCAGAAAGCTGCTGTGATAGTCCAGGATGATGGCAGTGGGGACCAGAGTCAGGGTGGTGGACATGCCAGGGTGATACCAGTGATTATCTCTGAGTGTTAAGATTCTGGGTTGTTTTTCTGTTTTTTGTTTTTAAAAATACATTTCCAGGCTTTGCTCATTTTCTACAAAGAATACATTACTCGTGTAATTAGAGGAAACAAATATTGCCCCCTCTCCCAATCTGGCATAATTGAAAAAAAATGGCTTAGAGTAAAGAGGTCACCCAGGATCAGACTTTAGAATTCAAATTTAACGATATCTATTTGTGATTCCTAGTAGATTTGGTCAAGCATGTATACAAAATTTTAAGGACAAGTTTCAAGAATGCAGGGGATAATGAAAAGCGGGAAAATGGCAAGGAAGGAAGAATAACAGGTTAAAAGAGGTGAGGAATTAAAAAATATTCGGCAAAGAAAAATGTGACATTTTAAATAGCAGTACTAATAGGCTGCCCAAGAACTAGTCTACTGTTTGAGAGGATGCTTTTTTAATGTAAAATTTCTTTTTGAGAAACTTTTCTTAAAACTTTATTTAAAAATATGGAAAAATATAAGAATTGAACTAATTCCTTTCCTTTAGGGTGCTTTATTACTCTATAAGGAAACTTCCATTTGAAAATTTGGGAGAACAAAAGAAAACATCATACAATAAGGTGAACAAGCTTGTTACTGAACCATTTAAAAAATTCTGGAATATAAAGAACCAGGTAGCACATGTAACAAGGCAGATGGTGGTCCACTCTGCAAGGTTTTACAGACCCCACTAGGGATCCCCCTCCCAGTTTTACTGAGATAGAATTGACATACATCACTGTATAAGTTTAAGGTGTACAACATAATGGCTTGACTTACATATATTGTTAAATGATTACCACAATTAGTTTAGTTAGCATACATCCTATCATATAGATTCAATAAAAAGAAAAAAAAAGAATTTTCTTTTTTTGTGATAAATCTTAGAATTTACTCTCTCAACATCTTTTATATATATATATACATATATATATATATCATACAGCAGTGTTAACTATAGTTATCATGCTGTAAATTACCTCCCTAGTACTTATTTATCTTACAGCTGCAAGTTTGTATCTTTCGACCATTTTCCTCTAATTCCCCCCACTGCCCACATCTTGTAACCACGAATCTAATCTCTTTTTCTATGAGGTCTTATTTTGTGTTTAGACTCCACATATAAGTGAAATCATACAGTATCTGTCTTTCTCTGTCTGACTTATTCATTTAGCATAACTCCCTCAAGGTCCATCCACCTTGTTGCAAATGGCAGGATTTCCTCCTTTTTATGGCTGAATAGTATTCCATTGTATATGTAGTCGGCTCTCTGTATCTGTGGATTTCTCATCTGTATATACGGAGGACCAACTGTGGCATGCCATTTTATATGAGAGATTTGAGCAACCATGGATTTGGTATCCCCAGGAGTCCTGGAACCAGTCACCCAGGGAAACCAAAGGACAACTGTATATACCATGATTTCTTTATCCATTCATCTGTTGACACTTAAGCTGTCTCCATAAGACCTGATTAGGGATTTTGGTCTTTATCTTAAAAGCAGTGGGAAACCTTTTTTTTAAAACAATTAATTAATTTATTTATTTTTGGCTGCATTGGGTCTTCGTTGCTGCGTGTGGGCTTTTCTCTCTAGTTGCGGCGAGCGGGGGCTACACTTCATTGCGGTGTGCGGGCTTCTCACTGTGGTGGTTTCTCTTGTTGTGGAGCACGGGCTCTAGGTGCACGGGTTTTAGTAGTTGTGGCGTGCTGGACTCAGTAGTTGTGGCTCGCGGGCTCTAGAGCACAGGCTCAGTAGTTGTGGCGCATGGGTTTAGTTGCTCAGCGGCATGTGGGATCTTCCAGACCAGGGCTCGAACCCATATCCCCTGCTTTGGCAGGCAGATTCCTAACCACTGCGCCACCAGGGAAGCCCTGTTTTAAGGTGACTCTGCTCAAGTCATCTTCTGTTTTAAGGCAGAAGGTGACTGGAGCAGAGCTGTGTTTCAAAGTTTCACTTTAAAAACAAACAAGGATGTAAACAAAAACAAAGGTCATGACAGAAAGATGTGTCTCATGAAATCAACAAGAGAACGAAGAAATACACACTCAGAAATGCAAATACCACAACATATAGGGCAATGTAAGTACATTTTCATCAGAAGATGAATCGTGTGAGTCTCAGTCTCAGTCACAACATAACACTGGGAGGCAAGAGTAATCACAACATACAAATATTCACTAACAAACTGACCAGGTAGCAAACCCATGCTCCAGTCTCTCATGAAGTCACCCTGGGCTCCACCACTCTTGTTCCATCCTTGTCCATCTCACGGTATCTGTCTCTCACTATCAGTTGTTTACAATTCCATGTGCGCACAGAATGACTTTGCAAGTTTTGCAAAATACAAAGGGTTTCATAAAGTCAATGAAAGTGATGTTGGAGAAATCCGACAAGCATGGCCCTTGACAGTGAGGACCTGCCAGAGTCTGATTATCACAGGGATCACTGTGGCAGACTCGCCGACTTTTCCCACTGCAAATGATTAGTCTAAACCTACCATGGTAATCTGTTCCTCTTACCACTTATTTATCTAAGAATGATTTGAGTTAGGCAGGATTTAAAAGATGAATACTTTAGGGATTATCTTTTAGAGATTTTCGCATTTTGAAAATTTTACTTTGATGCTGAGAGGTAGAAAAAAAACAGTAATATTAATTTATATCCAGAACCAGTCAGTTTTTTTCTGCTTAGTTCAATTAAAACTAATAACATTAGGGGGTATGAATTATCCTAGATGTTTGCAATACTTGGATCCGTTACTATAGGTAAGCCGTACCTGATTTATCCATGCAGTAAGGCACAGGCTAATTTTAAGCAGGAGACAACATATAATAATGCAGAGACTGAGGAAAACACCACTGGGAATACCCATTACAAGTTAGAGGTCAGAGACGAGCGGGTAAGCAAGCATCACTCCTTCTCTTGGGAAGACTTTACAGGGAAAAGTCTAAGTCTACAGATACAGTTGGGATACTACTTGGGAAAATCAAGTCCAGTAGAAGGGGAGAGAAGGAAGGGGAGGCAGAAATTCAAATTTCAGTATTGACAAGAGGTCACTTAATTGGATATCATGATGGAGGGTCCACCTCTGCCTTTGATTTTCATTCCCTGATCTCCCATTTCTTTGACTCACTCCTTATTCTTGTAAACCATGGAAGCAGTGGTCCCCAGATCTCCATGTTGGTTTGTCTGTTCTCTCTGTGGATTCCCATAAGTTAATAACCCCTTCTTTCTGTCTTGTACTCTAAACTTCCTTGCTTCTTCCTCACTACAGATAATCTATTTTGAAGGCACTTGCAACCAACTAACTAAACATTTCAAATCCGAGACTCCTAGACTAGTAGCTTTTAACTCTGACTGCACACTAGAAATGTTGGAAGACGTTTTTAAAAGTGCCAATGTCTCGTCAGCTTGGAGAGATAGGAATTGAATTGGTTTGGGTTGGACATTTGCGATTCTGTTGTGCACCAGGGTTGAGCAAACCTAACCCAGCCCTGGGTGCTGGCTCCCTTTCCATTGTTCCCCGTGATGTTTCTTTTTTTCTTCTCTCCTTGGCCTCTGACTTCACAACCACAAAGCAAGATGGAAACTCTCTTGCTCTAAGCACTAGTGTGCAACAAACAGGAAGATGTCCTGAGGCATGATTTCTATCATGGCATTATTCTTTCCAGAATTCAGTGTTGACTTCTGAACATAAACTTTAAAGAATCAGAGTTAATTTACTAGACAACAGATCCCAAGGCCCCTTATCCACTGACCTTCCCAGGGCCTTTCCCATCCCTCCTTACAACATGATCTATGTTTTCACTCTCAAACAAAAGGAGGCGCTTGATCTTTTAATACCCTCTTCCTCTCATGTCTCCAACCATCACCCATCCTATTTTCCTTTTCTTAAAATTAGATCTTTACCCTCTGTTAATTTTCCATACTTGAGTTGCATTTTCCTTTGCTAACAGTATCTGGGTCTAGTCCCTTCTTGCATAACTGCTCAGTGAAGACCACTCAGTCTGTATTTACATGGCTCTGCTTTTGTGCTTTTTAATTGTTTATTTGTTGTCTTTTGGCATTTCTATGACATTTTTTTAACGTCTCAAAAGTTAAGAAGTCAGTACTGTTTATACTTTCTAATCCAATAAGTATTCTCTATACAGAAGGCACTCAATGAATGGTGACTTGACAGCCAGTTCTCTGTTGATCAAGTGTGACACCTTGATCCTTTCTGCCGGCCAAGTCCAAAATACGACTCTCTTATCTACTGCACTGACTGTTCTGAATAGTCATCTGCCCAGACCCTGAGATTGGAATCCTTTAATGTGGAGAACACTATCTGTGGGCACAAGTATGGTTTGGTGCAGGACCAAAAGTACTTCCCACGCTGAGCACGCAAGCTTTTGGTTTCTAGCCAAAGGCAATTATGGGTAGAATCTGGAACTGTTTGTGATTCTAAGTTTCGTGTCCTTTACGCTTTTCTCCAAGAGCCACCCCATTTCTAAGGGATTAGCATCAGGCCAGCCGTTGGCTGCTGTGGTTGTTTAGCAATCCACAGACCTTTTGCACTGTTTGAAGTGGTGTTTGAGTATGCATCTTCTCTGCTCACCTGAATTATAATTGGCTGATCTCTGCTAGCCATATGTAAAAGCCACATGGTTCTCTCCAGGAGTCTGAACTATACGATGCATCATGGTATTGTGTGCTAACTCAGATTGTTCGGTATTTGCTTCATATCTGAATGTAACTCCTTGAGGGTGGAGAAGATTCTTTTATAGTCCTACCAAGTCTGGTACAGCTGGGGATCACGAAATCTTTGTGGCTTACCTGAGCAATTGGACCAATGAAGGATGGAATTATCAAGGTACAGGAGGCAAAGGTCATTGGTTCTCAAACTTTACGTGCCTTAGAATCACCTGGAAGCCTTTTTGTTAAAACGCTGATTGCCCGGCTCTACCCTCAGAGTTTTTGATTCAGTAGGTCTGGGTTTGGCTGGAGGATTTGCATTTCTAACAGGTTCCCAGGGGCTGCTCTGAGGACCACACTTTAAGAATCACTGTCCAAGACAACACCAGAAAGCCAGCTTTTCCTTTGGGAGGTTGTCAGGCAGAGGGGTATCTTGTGTATCTCCAAAATTCTGACCCTAATTCTTGCCTAGAGAGTGGTGGTCCAATCTGCATTCCATAAGCCTGTGGGAATGAGCAAGCTGTTTGGTCTGTTTTGCGAGCACTTTTATTAGTTCACCTCTGAGTCATGCTTAATATACTTGATTATCATGTTAGGGTACCCAGTTCGAAGTCCCAGGAGTGCTTCCAAATACGTCACCCCTGAAAAAGTACCCACCCAAGCAACAGGGCTGGGATTGTCCATCTGTCCACTAGCTGGAAAATTTACCTGTGGGTCTTGAACATTTTTGTAGGATATGAAGGAAGAAGAGAATATGATATTGTAGAAAGACTGAAGGCTTTTGGAGTCAGCGGCTATGTGATCAAGTTATTTAAAGACTCAAAGTTTCCGTTTCTTCTTAAAAACAGTGTACTGATACCTGGCAGAGAAGGTATAAGAATTAAACAGGCATAAAATCCCTCCTTTGTTAGGGACACACAATACTCCTTAATGAACGGTGACTAGGTTCCTATCTTCGTAACTTCGTACCTACCCACTCTGTATCATGCCTGGTGCTTCCATGGGTCTCTACGGGCCCTGCAGAGATTGCTGGGCTTCTTATGCAACTGAGAATGCAGGGGGAGTTGTCAAGCTTTGTCAGATCCACTTAAGAGTAGATATCAGGACACTGGTGATTGGAACAATCAATATGGAAGTACTAACTGGGAGTCTCCATGGTGTAGCAACTCTGCATTAGCAGTGCTCCAGCACTGCACAGAAGAGTTTGCACTTTTGGCTCTTGACAGGGCCAACCATGGGCAAGGTTATAGAAGTCCTCCAAATTTTTCTTCAGTGCTCTTGACTTCTCCACCCTATGGCTCCTTTCTCCCAGTGTCTATCTTTTCTATCAAATCCTATGCTTTGAAAAGGAATTAGTGTCCGTGATCCTTAAAGCCTTCCACTCCTGAGCCTAGGGGGAATGACCGCCACCAAGAGCCACTGTCATATGGGTGTGTGTCACGTCCTTCAGGTTCCTGAGGTGGAAACAGACCAGGTGGAGAACCATCGTCTTATTCAAGATGTCGCTTTACTAAACAGTTGCATCCTCACGTTGATTCTCATCCCTACGTGGTGATTGAAAGGCTCTCTCCTCTACAGAAGTAACTTCAGGCATCAACAAGCAGGTAAGGGAGACTAAGGTGCCTTAAGCAGCTACCCCGTCCACACGTGGATAAGATTGTCCCTGGGTTCAAATTTATACTAAAACTATTATTACTTCCCTTTGACATGTGGCATCAAAATAATCAGCACAGACACACCCCACATAACTTCCCTTTGAAGCCAATTTTTCTTGTTATAGAAAGCTACAGGGCAACAACCCTCAGCCAGCCTTCATAGCATTTTGTCGGGATAAAAATGTTCTGAGAGCCCCAGTTACATGAACTAAATCTTAAAAAAAAAATTTTTTTTTTTAATTTAACCATTTGAACCTCAGAGAAGAAACTGCAAACACCTCAGGAAAGAAAAGGAACCCCTTCAGCTCTCCTGGGATTCAACAGTGTGGCTCCGGCATGTCTAGGGATTTCAACCCTGATGCTGAGACCATAGGGCAAGGAAGGAACACGTATCAGTCCCCTGATAAGGAGGAAGCTTGAAATAGCAGGAACAAAGGAGAGCTTATACCATCCATAGAATATGAAGTGATGACAAGTAGAGCAAAATGAAGTTGAGAGTGAAAAGGAAATTGCACAAGAGGGCAGGATAAAGAAATCCGAAATAGCCCTTAGTTTCAGTTTCTAGGAGAAGAAAAAATTCAAAGACTACCCCTACCTTTCAAAGGTGTTTGTTCAAACACAATGACCCCACTGAGCCAATGTGAGCTCTTTATCTCAGCATCTAACCCACTTGGATTTGCTCATGAGAGCTGAAAATCGGAGACTTTCTTGGTGAGGTTTTCAGAAGACTCTACTGCTGGCTTGAAGGGCAGATCACAGCTCTCCGTTCCGTTACCGCTGGAACGGGTGACTGCACGCTATTTCTTACAGTAAATAGGAGCTTCTTACACACACTTTTCTCAGCAGTGTTATGGGGAGAGACCACACCCCTCCCAGGAGGAAAGACAGGGACAGCTGAATAATATTTGGTGAATCTAAACCACCTAAGATGTTTATTTTATTATTATATTCTGTTTACTTATTTTTTAAATTGAAGTATAGTTGATTTATAATGTTATATTAGTTTCAGGTACACAGCGTAGTGATTCACTATTTTTACAGATTATACTCCATTAAAGGTTATTACAAGATAAAGGCTAAAATTTCCCGTGTTACATGATATAACTTTGTTGCTTATCTATTTTATACATAGTAGTTTGTATCTCTTAATCCCGTACCCCTATCTTGCCCCTCCTCCCCTTCCCTCTCCCTACGGGTTTGCTGTCTATATCTGTGAGTCCATTTCTGTTTTGCTATATACATTCGTTTGTTTATTTTAGATAATGCACTCTCTTCTCAGATAAACGTTACCGGCTTCACGCAGATCACATCCTCTATAATCTGCTTAGCTTTATCTTTATGGGTACTTTCAGGAAACATCTTAACATTTGTAAGAGACAGAGCTAGGATTCCAACCAAGACCTCTCCATGCCAGACACTGTGCTATAAGCTGCATATAATTAACTCATTACATTCTGATAAAAACAGAATGAAGTGGCTATTTTTGGTCCTGTTTTGACGTGAGAGAATTGAGTCAAAGAGAAGTTAATTTGTTCAGCCCAAGGTCACAAATCTTGTAAGCAGCAGGATTCATACTATGGTATGCAAGGTTACAAATGCCTGCATTTTTCCTGGTGGCAGCAACACGTAAGCGATATAACCAGCCAAGGGGTCTGCGAGGAAATAGAAAATTAGATACTGGTTGAGATTTGGTAATTAATCCTCCCCTTGTCTTCCTCTATATTCTAAACCAGATAGACAAATGAATAAGATAAGATAAATGAATATTGGCTTTTGGATTGGAAATAGCAGATTGAAAAGCATGGCTTAAAGAAGAGGCTGTAATCAGGTTTCCTAACTGCTTTTCCATAAGTCGAACCAATTTATGACCGCACAGAGTACGGCAGGCTGTGCCTGGCAGGGGCAGAGATGGAAAGCATGCTTGAATCTGCTGGAAGGGGCTAGGTGATACACATTCTGTTCCTTCTTCCATTCCTGCCAATCTGATAATTCACCCTTTCGGTCTTAGGGAGTGAATGAAAGATAGAAAGGACAAAAACATTTCCCTTTTTGGGAGTGAAACGGAATTTTCCTCCCTTCCAAGGAAATATGAAGAGCTAGGGCTTAAATGTCCCCTTAAAAGTAATGAAATTATCTTTTTAGAAGTTTCTGTTTTGAACTTGAAAGAAACATTCAAGATTGCTTCTGGTTGAGCTGAGTTGATTTGCAAGCCTATACATTTCGTGATCATAAGCAACGCCCTAGCTTCTGAATTGCAAAAATTAATGTTAGCTCATCTGCTCAGAGTGAGATAACTCTGCCCTTTGGGTAATCAAGTGAAACAACCAGCCATTTCAGTGAAGGAAAGCAGTGAAGCCAATGACTTAGTGGACTGACCAAAAAAAACGAAATGAGAGGAGTAGATTTCAGATGTATTGATATGTCATTTGTTTCTGTTCCAAGGTGGAAAAAAGAAATCAGTCAGGAACATTCGGTTGAGAATGAGGGTCTGAATGCAAATGTAGCTGAACACAAGGGGATAGCCAACGAGAAAGACATAAATATTTAAAAAGATGATGTAAAAGCCACAGATACGCAAGTGAAAGATGACTTTGATGTTGGTAGAGAATGCAGACTCATTTGGTTGAATCCTTAATAATGAGACCACATCAGAAACACTTTGCACCTTGCTCAGGGATGAACTCATATGTTCAGATTGTGGAGAACATTGAGTGTGAGTCAGCGGCATCATCTTTGAGTTTAAACCAGAGTTACTTAATTGAGGTAGGTGATGATGGTAGAGTTCCAGGTTGACACTTTTTAAAGCACATTATGGTGAATATTTAAATTACATGATGTGCAAACTTTTCTCTCCCTTACCAGTAAAGTTGCTTCCTTTGAGATGATAAAAAAAAATTTTTTTTTTTAAATAAATAAATAACATGACATGTTTCTCATGGTGGAGCTCCATTTTCCACTAGTATAAGCACAAGAGTCTGACTTCAGTAGATTGCGAACAGTTTCTCAATATAGCCAAGATCTGTGGAGCAAATTTTAACATTTGGTTGATTAATATTTACTGAGAGTTCTCTTCATACTCCTAGTTATTCAGGACATCCTCTGACTTGGTGACTGTTCTCTTTCATCTTGAAAACACATAAATCAGTCCAACCACATGAACAGCTGGCCCTTGACTGGAATCAGAGACTGGAGACTAGTTCCAGGGCTGCCCTTCACCTCTCCCTGATCCTGGGGAAGTCACTTCATTTGTTCATGTAACAAATATTTTAAGCACCTGCATCAGGCACTGCTTTTCGCACTAGGCATGAGTTCTGCTTTCACGGAATTGAAAACTGAGTGAAGACAGACAATGAAACGCGTAGTTACAGTCAAGTGCATTAAGTGCTGTTTTAGGGGACGTGCAGGAGCCCCTGGCAGTGCAGAGAAGTAGCCCTAAGAGGTTAGATAAAGTTTTCTCATGCTTTAAGCTGAGACTTCAAAGATTAAATGAATGTTTGAGGAGAGAGTGTTTTGCAAAAAGGAATTGTATCTTATTAGCCAGGGAAACAGGAGAGCTGCTAGCAGGACGCTCGTTCAGAGAACTCCAGTTTGCTGGGAACACAGAGTGTGAGGAAGGATGCTGGGGGTTTGGGGAGATTGCAGGCAGGGTTAAGAGAAATGTGGTGGGAAACAAGCCCAGAGAGGAAGGTAAGATCTTTGGTTTCTTCAAACACAAAATAGGAACTACAGTATCCACGCCACACACATATTCTGAGAATCAACGGAGAAAATGTATGCACAACTGTTTTGTAATCGATCAAGCATCGTGCAAAGACAAAATACCTATTCCTAGCATGCTGGCAGTAGACTTTGGTTTACTTTTCCAGGAGTATCCTGCTTTTGTACAGATCTATGCTCTGGTAGTCTTTTTGAATAAAGTTGCAAACTGCCAATGAGGTACTATATTTGTGAATTTGTTTTCTATCTCCTTATGCATTTTCATAGAGGTCTTTATTAATTAATTTTGGCAACATTGGGCACACAAGGCCAAGCAGCTTAAGAGACAGTTCCCAGAACCTTCCAATCATGTCATATGGTCAGTCATCTCAAATAGAAGTGGACTTAAAACATTCCAGAGCAACTGTGCTCTGCTCTAATCACCTTACATTCTAGATCCCCTCAGTGGAGACTTGAATCAGGCTTCAAAAAAAATTTTTTTTAAGTCCCAATTTAATTCGCTCTTTCTGGTTTTGTTCCCAAGAAGAATACAGTTTAGTAATGTGTTGCGAGCAACTTTCTTCACAGTAGCCAGCCAGTATTTCTCCTCTGCTGGATAAAACCAAACCCTAGTTTTTTCACACCCAGCATGTGACTCATGTCACTGGGCAAGCTGATGATTATTTTCATATTTTCTTTCTCTGATAAGAAAGACTCACAACAGGTGAGTGTTCAGAGCCTGTAGAAATGTTTCACTCTGACTTCAAATGAATTTTGTTTTCTAAAGAAAGGTGTGTGTAGTGGGTGGGTGACTTCTCAGACTCTCAGTACCTGGTTTTCAAGCTGTCAAGCTTCCTGAGTAGAGAACGTGAGTGAAGTCTGAAGCCTGAGAAAGGATGCAAAGAGGCGATCGACTTTTAGACCGTTACTCACAATTCCCATATTTCTCTTAAGAATTCAGAAAGGGGGGCTTCCCTGGTGGCGCAGGGGTTAAGAATCTGCCTGCCAATGCAGGGGACATGGGTTCGAGCCCTGGTCCGGGAAGATCCCACATGCCGCGGAGCAACTAGGCCCGTGCGCCACAATTGCTGAGCCTGTGCATCTGGAGCCTGTGCTCCGCAACAAGAGAGGCCACGATAGTGAGAGGCCCACGCACCGCGATGAAGAGTGGCCCCCGCTTGCCGCAACTAGAGAAAGCCCTCGCACAGAAACGAAGACCCAACACAGCCAAAAATAAAATATAAATAAATTAAAAAAAAAAAAAAAAAGAATTCAGAAAGGGAAGTACCTCCAAAATAAAACATTGCGCTCAGGACTGATACTATAGCATTTATGAAGACTTATCTGGACTGTATTTTTTGGTATTGATGGGTTTTATTATTTTTTGGAATCACTCATGTCTCTTTAACTTTGAAGTGTTTCCCTTTTATACCTGGAAGGCTGGGGAGTGCAGTGAAGTGTCTGAGTTTGTGGAGGTTCCGTAGTGAGAAACAAATTGAGAAGGGCAGTGCAGTACATGGGGTCAGCTACTTTGGGAAGTTAGTGGAGGCAAATGATGTGTTTTCTGCTCTTGAGAAGCCTGGTTAGCTTTGGCTTTTGAGAGCCTCACTCTGGGAATGTGTGTGTGTGTGTGTGTGTGGGGGGGGGGGGGGCGCAGGAGGTGAGGTGGTCAACAAAGGGGCCAAGGCAGTGGGATTAAGAAGAGGTTTTGAAACAAGACCCCACGACCGGAATTGTTAGAACATTAGTTCCCAAATATCCGCTCTCCCCTCTTTGGCAGAATACCTGGGAGGCTCAGATGTCCTTTCCTGGAAGCTAGTGAAATTCTTTCATTATGGTTGTTGAGGCCAGTGTCTGATCAAGTGCTCGTAGCCATAGCTGTTGCTTCCGTAGCTCTGGCTGGTGGCCTGGAGGGCGCCTCCCAGTCGCCAGTGGCCTGGCCTGCTTGGTTGTGCCCTGTCCCTGCTGGGGTTGGCTGGTGTAGCTCTGATGGCTATACCGTCCCCGTGTCACGCCTGTCCCCACGTGGTCCTCACTGCTTCACCGTCCTTTGCAGGGTGGCTGGGAGGGGAGGCCCGCTTCCAACCAAGGGTTACAGATCTTATCCAACTGTGACAGAGGCCCGGCTCTCAGTTACTTGCAGCGCCCCCTAGCGTTACTACACTTCATTTGATGGTCTCCTCTACGCGCCTCTCGAAGTTCAGGTTCCCACAGATGAGGGTGGGAATCGCCGAGGACTGTCAGATATAGCAAGTAAAAATAGAAGATGCCCAATTAAATATGAATTTCAGATAACCAAATAACGTTTTAGCATGAGTATGTCCCAAATGTTGCATAGAACATACTTACACTAGAATATTCTTCATCAATTACCGAACATTCAAATTTAACTGGGTATTCTACATTTTACCCCATAACCCTATAAGTATTAAATCTAAAGAATGATCTTCCCACCTCCAGGCCCCTTATCACACTTACGATGTAACTGGCTAAATGGCGTAACAGATTACACATGAAAAAGAAAGAAATTGCCCCTTTTCTTAGGCATATTAGCCGCCATAAATGGGTACATTTATAAGGGAATTACTCTGAGCAATGCAGGGGTGGGCCAGGGCTGAATTAATATACTTATAAAGGATACATTTTCCTTAAGGCTTGACATCCAAAAGCTAACTCTGTACTCCTACAGCCTGAATTTCCAGAAGCATGGACCTTGAGTTTGGCCTACAAATAAAGCTTTAGATTCTAACCACTTTTTATTCAGATCAAATGGGTGATAGAAAATAATCATTTGGACATCTAAATTTTTAAAAGTCAAAATATTTGTGTGTTGATTGGGTCAGGCAAGTTCATTTTATGGGAAATACAGTGTAAGCCATCATTTCCCATTTTCCCTTTCTGATATAAAAATATCATTTATTTCAGGGGAAGGAGACAATAAATCTATGTGGTAATACAGATTAGAAAGCATCTTTGCAAAAATCTGTCAGTGAAAACAAACAGCTTTCCGATGGACAAATGGACAAACAAAATGGGATATATACATACAATGGAATATTAGGCTGAAAAGGAAGACGATTCTAACATATGCCGTAACATGAATGAATCTTGAGTATTCGCTTATGCTCAGTGAAATAAGCAAGTCACATTGGAAAATACTGTGTGATTCCACTTATATGAGGTATATAGAGAGGTCAAGTTCATAGAAACAGAAAGCAGAATGGGGGCTGCCAGGGGTTAGCAGGAGGGAAGTTGTTTAATGAGTATGAAAAAATTCTGGACATCTGTTGGACAACAGTGTGATTATACTTAACACTATTGAGCTGCACACTTAAAACATGGTTAAGATAGTCAATTTTATGTTATGCATATTTTACCACAATGAAAACAAACAAACAAACCCAGCTTCTTGATTTTTTTCCCCCTAACACTATCTAAAAGCGTGATTAACCCTGCCACTTAAAAATTATTTGGCCAGCTAAATCCCTTAGATGACTCAATTAAGTTAGAAAAATCAGTCTAAGGGAACTTTCTTCTATTTTCTCCTCCTGGCTTTTACCTTATCCTTTCCTTGATGGTTGGATTTATCTTGTCTCACTGTCAGCAAATGTGTTACTTTGATAATTTGGATGCAAAGAGAGGAAAAAACATTTCCCTCTTTATGCATCATTTGGAGGTGAAAGGTTGACAAATTAGAGCAATAAGGGAGATGTGTGGATAAGAATTCCTGAAAGCATTGGGGAGAACAGATGTGACTCGGCATCTTAGAAGGGGCCACAAGAAATAAAACTGGCCCGTGTTCCTCGTATACCTGCTGATTTTGCTTATATTCATTATTCTGGCACTGAAAATCCAGAATATTTAACTTCTAAATAGGGAAAGAAAAGATGGGAAAAATCAGACTCCTAATATAACCACCATTCAGAGCAATGATAAAATGTTAATTTCAATGAATGAATAAGTCATTATTGGAATTTTCATAGATGAATATGCTGTTTTCCTAAAAGCTGTTTTTAACATGGTACTTATGGACCCCTTGTAGTAAATCGTTCTCCAGATAATTCCCATCTGAAATTTTTCTCCAAAAGATAACTTCAGTCCCCAGAAAAAACTCAATTTTGATGGTTTTTGCAACCAAAGACTGGATGATTCCTTGGCCAGTACCATAATTTCAAGATGTGGTTTTGCTTTTGCAAGAGTGCAATGGCATAAAATTAGGCCCTGAGTTACTAAATGGCTGGCAATTGGGGGGCTTTTATGTAAAGTATTTGGGGGAGATATGTTCAATATAAAATATTTCAATTCAGGGGCTGAGGTGCTATCGATTAGGCAAAGTAGAGGGGGAAATGGGAACCTGCAATTTTCTCATTCACTCATTCATTCATTCATTCACTGGGCAAATATGAACCAAGTCTTTAAGATGCCAGGCAGTATTTTGACTTTGACTTTGATAGATGATCAATCAAGATACACTTTGAATGGAAACACAGTGAAGGTTTTGTTTCCCCTATAGTTTTTCTTTGGCATGAATTATCTAGATAATTGTCTAAGCTTTTGTATTATCTTTGCCTGTAGAATGAAGCAGACAGCCTGAACCCTCACCCTGGAATTAGACTCCAGAACACTGAGAAGGAAGAGAGCAATGCTAGTGGTCCTTAATACCACAGTATCTTCCTCACCAGAGTGTTGGGTCTTCGTTTCTGTGCGAGGGCTTTCTCTAGTTGCGGCGAGCGGGGGCCACTCTTCATCGCGGTGCGCGGGCCTCTCACTATCGCGGCCTCTCTTGTTGCGGAGCACAGGCTCCAGACGCGCAGGCTCAGTAGTTGTGGCTCATGGGCTTAGTTGCTCCGTGGCATGTGGGATCTTCCCAGACCAGGGCTCGAACCCGTGTCCCCTGCATTGGCAGGCAGATTCTCAACCACTGCGCCACCAGGGAAGCCCTATCACTTACATTTCTATCCCACTGGTTCAAGAGCCCTCTCCATGTGCTCTCTGAGTGTGCACTGAACTCGCAGATCCCGGATGTGATCACACCGGATGTGCCAGCAGCCCGTCCGTCCCATCCTTCCTTTGGACAGAGGAAGCGCTCCATCGTTTAGAATTCAATATTCATTCCCAGCTTTCCTACTTAAAAGTTCCAGTAAACATGTTCATTATCATTCCCATATTTTTCTTTAAACAAATGGCCCTGGGATGCTAGTAAAATTCCAGAAGTCATGGAAGAACTACTGGAATGGGATGAAGGACCAGGATCTGTCCAGTGGGGGAAAAGTTAAACCATCGCATGGCCAATAAACAACAATGACCAAGGGGAAGCCAATTGACCTGCCATGTTGAGGGAATGAAAGAAACAACACACTGTTTTCCAGAAACAGGAAACAATGTCCATAAAGAAAGAAACGTTTCCCGTTTTGTTCCATCAGTAATAAAATCTCATTGCAGGAGCCGTTATCAGTCTGTAACTTTATCCACGTGATGCTTCAGCCTTTGTTCTGTCTCTTTCTTTTCCTCTGCCTGGTCTTTGCCTGGGAAGACTTTATTGTTCCATTGGGAGAGAGGGGGAGAAAGAGATCTGCTTGGTACTATTTAAGCTTTTAAAGAACATTTACTTTATTTTTCTTTTTCTACAGACCACAACCAATTGCTGTTCCTCCCCTTTGAAAGAAACTCCGGCTGTACCTGCTCTTTCATCTCCTGTGTGGAAAAATGTCTATCAGCCGGAATCCCTAGGAGTCTTAATTTTCAAGGATTTTAGTTGTAAGCCGTTCAAGACATGAGCTAAGGTTTCAGGCAAAGGTAACTTTAGTAGTTGACTCTGATTTCTACCCCTACCCCATGCCCTCCAGGGCTATATGGGTAGATTTCTGTGAGTGGATAAGCTCCTTAGCTACGATGCGAACTTATGTTCCCTGGTATCTGATGAAGTTTGCTGGAGACTGACGCTTAAAAAAGAAAAAAAAAAAGAAAAGAAAAAGAAAAAAAAGAAAGAAAAGACAAGAAAGAGAGAGAGAAAGAGACAAAGAAAGACAAGGAGAAACTGAATCCAGAGGCTTACAAAGGGATTAGAAAAGTATACTCCAGATGGAAAATTTTATGGGAGCTGGAGAAAATGTATAAGTGAAATATCAGTATCATAAAATAACAGGAAATAGTGTAATCTACCTGATGGAGAAAATTGTCACTTTAAAAATACTATGCTAATTTCCTTCAAAATTGTTCTTGTTTTTGAGCCAATAACGTGTAGCTAAGCTGACCATGGGCCTTTCTTCTGCCAAACTCATATTTGCCAACAGAGCCTCTGTGTATTTACAATTGAAACTTTTCCATTCTATTTTTTTTTCTAATTAAAATAAAGCCACCCAGGGGCAGACAGAAATCATGCACTAAGGAAGGAAAATTGCTAATGATCTGGTTGAATTATGATCCAGAAATTTAAAGGAAAATCAGAGTGAGTGTTAGGGCAACGGACTCAAAGCAAATTTGGGGTCAACCAGAAGAAATGTATGAGGGGGAAATCCTGGGTTTTCCTTTAATAAGTAATAATAATAATGCAATTTGTCTTAAGTATGTGCATGGTGGAAGATAAATCAGCAGATGAATGCCTATGACACTTACTCTGGGGAAATGTGATATGGATGTAATTTTTTCTTCCCTCAAGTCTCTGGGATAGATTACATGACTTAGTAAGCTGTTGCTGAGCGGATGAGGAAAAATGTGTCCTGTTGCTTAGACAGGGTATTATCAGGATTAATTTCCCGTTGTCTATGCGCATTATTTTGATTGGGATAATTATGGTATTTCCAAAGGTAATGGTTTGAACTGGTTTCATGACCCATGATCTACACACACAAACTTCCTGTTCAACAACATGAAAGTTTGGCTAGGTGTACCAAAGAATTAGAAGATGAAGTAGGGCTCAAAGATATAAGTACAAATGTAAGTATGCTTCCAAGTAGAAAGTGATAAATGTAATAGATGGGCACATAAAACTTTATGGGAATTCAAAGGATGGAGGGTGACTTAGGGATGGAATGGGGCCCAAGAAAGTCTTCTTAGAAGGGTAGTGTTTACACTGCACCCCTAAGGTTTGGTTAGGTTTGAGACATGATCTTGACCCTGAATACGTTCGCATGAATTTTAAATAGAGCTCTGCACCTTTATTCACTCATTCACTCATTTGACAGACGTTGATTGTGTTGCAGGTCTTCTAGGTTTTGGGGATAGAGTGGTGAACCAGTCAAATATCCCCTTTGGAGCGGATATTCTGGCAGGATGCGGGTGGTGAGGTGGGTGGTGGTTGTATTTGAACACTTTATTTTCTTCAAACATTTATTGTCTTTGAACTACTGGTATTTGCTCCAAGTTGAGAAAACATGTCTTTCCAACTAATCAGCTTGTGTCTATTGTAGAAAGGCGTTAAGAAAGACATTGAATAAAGTTTAAGTATGCATAAATAGAACTTCAAACAGAAGTTTGGATTATTGTGCATTTCCAAAGGGAATAATTCGAAAAGTCATTTAGGTTGTGCACAAATTGGCAAGAAGTTGAGGAAAAGGGCAGATAACAGTGGTTCAGAGGACCAAGGACAGTGAGATTGTGGTGAAAAGGCACCCAAGACAAGGAAAGGTGGGAAGCCATGTGATGTGATGGGTTACTCCATTGGCCACTGCTTCACTATCAGAAGCAAAGATACATAGTAGGTTATTCAACAAGCGTGTTCACTCACCTCCTGGGGAAGACATTTCTGCTGGGTTTGCAAAGAGAACCACACCTCAGGGAAATCCATGGAGAGGATAACAAAGAGAGAAATTATGTGCTGAGTTTCCTCTGGTCGGTTGTTTCCCACTGGTCAAGGTTCAACCTCTGGGGAGTTAATTTTCCTGAAGTTCTAGGTTGTGACATCTACCTCCTTGCAGCCTGTCAGGAAGCCAGATCCCATGCTCCATGAAGTGGTATCCCAACCAAATTAGGAAGGGGAGGGGCATCGTGGCACAGCTGGGACACTAAGAAAGAATAAAGAAAGCACTGGAAGAACTCTGAGAAGACCTACCAGTTTTGGGTTCAATACACTAATCAAAAGATATTAACAAAAGTTCATATCCCTGCGCTTGCCCCTCCTGTTTGGATCTTTTGGCTTTTCCAGTACATGCCACTCTAGACATAATTAGGCCATGCCAGTGAAGCACTGTATCTATATTTTTTACCACTGAATGAACTCTTTATATATGTTTTTGTTTTCCTAATTAGATCTTCATGAGATCCACAGAAATGAAGTCTGATTTATTTCTCCATCTTCAGTCTTCAGTAGAGGTCCTGACATATAGCATTCCTTTAAAGGTACCAGGAAAGAAGTAGACGGAAGAAAAGAAAGAAGCGAGAAGTTAGTTTGAATGACTGAAAATATTCAGTATTTCACTTACCCTTCTTTCCATCAAATGTGTAAAAACATCAACCCAGTCAGTAATTACTTGGTACTTTATAAATCAGGGTTTCCAACGGGGCTGGGCAGGCAGTATAGAGGAAAGAGGCACGTGTATTTGGAAAATTCTCCTGGGGATTATGATATGACCTCCCTTTTCTTTACATAGATAAGAACCAGTGGAACTCCCCAACTCACTCTCAAAAGATTTTGACTGACATTCCTGGCAAAGAGAATAGCGTATCCAAAAGCATGCAAGTGGGAAAGTACAGCATTTGGGGAAAACTTCAAATAGCCCTGTTTGTCTAGCTCTTTGTCACGTTTTACTCCTGAACACTTAGTTACGTTCACTAGATTGACTCTGCCAGACAAGACAGAAAAGGTCTTCTGGGTGCATCTAGATTTTTCTATCACCTGAAATTTCTTGATAGTGGTTGGGTGTGCTTCCACTATAAGCCAAATGAAGGTCAGATACAGTCTCTCCCACTCCTCCTTCCTCCACCCCACATAATTTTAGAAAGAAAGCATTCCTAAAAGAAGCTGTTAGTGCCCTAAATTGGAAATGGGAGTAGGAAAACCATAAATGACTTGACAAAAATATAGACTGCACTGATGCTAGAGGTGGGACTGACTTTTACATCACAGTCAATCTGTGGGCTTTCTTCCCTGATCTGGTCAGTGTTTTCAGCTTTCTTGGGGTTAAACATAGCTCAGAAACACGTTGCTACAAAACAGAATGGAAAACACCAGGCCCAGTTTAACTTGATTTCTCTGGATCAGGGTGGGTCCCTGTTACCCTGAAATAGCATGTGAACAGCATGATTTTCTCAAAGTCTTTCTACCATATTAAATTACCAAAATAAATAGCAGTTATATTTTATCTGCAGTATCAGCAAGATCATATAACACACCGTAGGCTGGTATCACTTAACAAGCTGGGCTTAAAAAAAAAAATACAAAAAACCCATAGTGGAATATTGGAAAGAGTCGGGCGCTAATGCATACCACAGCATGTCTAGCTTATTACCGTATTATGATGAATTAAAGCTTTAGATCTAATTGATTCAGAATCCCTGTGCTCTGCAATGTGATGCCTGCTCTTATACACCAACTTTGAAGGCTGATTTCTACAGCTGAATGCAGCCAAGACGGCTGCCCTTGTGGAATGATTATACTCCTCTGGGATGGCATAAGATGTGTTCTATGCCCTCTTTCTTTAGAACTTGAAAAAGATTGGAAGAAGTACAGGTGTTACTTTGCCAGGTGAACCAAAAAAAGAAAGGGGAGGGAACATTTTAAATAAAAGATGGCAATGTTTTATGATTTTGATCTTATTACCTGTAGATTTCAAATATAGGCAGCCCTCCATAACTAGAAATTTTGAGCTCGTTATTGGGGGCACATCTAATTCAATGAAAAAGTCTAAAATTTAGTTTAATGAAAAATAGTTTTATTAATTTTAAGGGCATATGTTACTTAAGTCAAATGCCAACAAAGTTCTCCCAAATTCTAGCAGGTCTGCTAACTAGACAATTCTTTTAATTTCTGGTAATCTATTATTAACTGTTCATGTTTTTAAAAATGATTTACTTTAAAGTTTAATACCCCCAGTAATCTTGTTTATAATATAATATAAATATATTCGAAGTTAAGTAGATGAAAATCTAAATAAATCTGAGTTTAAGTTTTTGTACTTAAATGAGAAAAAAAAAAAACAACAACCCCAAAACCCAAACTGCCACAATTTCTTCACTAGATGATATAAAAAAATGGTCTTTTAAAAGATATTTCTGTTATTATTTACATGGTAGTTGATATTAAATAAGTGGATAGTAATACATTTATTTTAAAGAAATTACTGTGAGCCCATGTTCACAGAAGCAAAGACTCATAGTGTTTGAAGAGACACTCAAAGTCACCCACTTAACCCAGTACAGAAAGGCCTTCTTTCTATGACTTCCCGGCAATTGACTATTTATACTCTTAAACTCCTTTAGTGGCAGGATCTTACTATGTGGAACAATCCATCCCCATCTTTGGATAGCTGAGATAGTTACAAAGTCCTTCCTTAAGATGAGCTCAAGTCTGCCAACCTGAACTTTCCATCTGCCTGCCCTACTTTTTCCTTTTGGAAAAATATAAACTAAACATGATTCCTTTTCTATATGCTTACTGTTCAAATATTTGAAGAGAGCTATCACATTCCCCTTGCATTTTTTTCATTTTCCTTTTCATGCAATCTGCTGTCAAGCTGCTTCCCCATTTTACTATTATATTATTGAGTTTTGCAGAAACAAATGTAGAACTTTATATTTTTCAAATTTCATTTTGTCAGAGGGAATACAAACAGCTGATAAAATACAAGAAATAATTCAATCTCACATGTAATGCAGAAAAGTTAAAACAATTGAGATACCATCTGTGACCTATACAGGGCAAAGATTAACAAAAAATGAAACCAAGAATTTTGGCCAAGGAGGAAAATAGGGACCCTTATACACCACTGATGGGAAAGTAAATCGATCCAGCTTTTTTGGAAAGCAAGTTAACAATATATATGTCAGCAATCACATTTTAGGAATTTTCTTAAAGAATTAATGATGTGAGCACTTAGTTATAAGAATGTTCATGGCAACAATGTCCAAAATAACAAAATCAAAAACAATCTTATAATGGTTAACTAAATTACAGAATGCCTACTGTGGTATCGGAAAATGATATTTCAGAAGAATATTTAATGATGTGGTGTTAACTGGAAAAAAAAAAGATTTTATAAGAGTATTTGCTGAGTGATCCCTATTCTCTAAAAAATAAAACTGTATACATGTTTGTCTCTCTCTGTACCCGTATATATTTATATAAAACACTAGAGAGAGAAAGAGAGACATGGATCACAATAACAACAACAACAACAAAAGGATTTACACCAAACTGAAGCCAATGGTCATTTAAACGAAGCCCTTTTTTGGTTTTATGTAATCATTTTCCATCATCTTTGCAGATCATTGGGAATCATTTTCCTGGCACTTTCTCTCTTAGCTTCTCCCACACACCTTCAGCGTTATATCATCTTTAAATGCGACAAACATACTGCATTTGTTTCTGTCTAAATCATTTTGTGAAACGTACAACAGGACAGGGAGGGTCCAGGACCAAGGGAGTTTTGTTTTTTGACATGAGGATTGCATTGTCAAGGTGTGACAGTTCCTGTGCTGACATCAAAAACAAAAGTTCATTAATTCAATCATGTATTTTTTAATCAAATATATATTTTTAAATTAATTAATTTATTTTTGACTGTGTTGGGTCTTCGTTTCTGTGCGAGGGCTTTCTCTAGTTGCGGCGAGCGGGGGCCACTCTTCATCGCGGTGCACGGGCCTTTCACTGTCGCGGCCTCTCGTTGCGGAGCACAGGCTACAGACGCGCAGGCTCAGTAGTTGTGGCTCAGGGGCCTAGTTGCTCTGCGGCATGTGGGATCCTCCCAGACCAGGGCTCGAACCCGTGTCCCCTGCACTGGCAGGCAGACTCTCAACCACTGTGCCACCAGGGAAGCCCAAATCAAATATTTTTAAAAGACCCAGAATATATCAGGCCTGTGCTAGATATTGAACTTCTCGATCATCTATAAATCAGCATCTTGTTCTACTTTAAAGATATTTAAACCTTGGCCAGGGACTCTTCATCTATTTATTCAGCAAATATAAGCTCAATAATATAATTGTAAGATGGGGAAACTTAGCTTGACAGCAAATTGCAGTGAATCAGCCAGTCTGGTGGCTGTTGGGGAAATCAGACATGGCTCCTGCCCTTATGGAGTTCACAGTCTTGTGTGTGTTAAGGTCAGAGTCAGAGAGGTTGCATGTGGAATTTTTAGTTCTTAAAATATACACCAAGCACTGTGATAAGTGTTTTACATGTATCATTTCATTTCATGTCCTTCTCAACCTTAGGAGGTAAGTGATATCATCTCCACTTTAGAGGTGTGGATGGCGGTGGCCATGAGGATTTAATGACTTTCTAGTCCAGGAAGGCCATGATGAGTGATGTGATGAGATAAGGGAAGTTGACCATATCAGAAGTCTGGGAGGGTTTTCCCTAGGGAGCTGAGACCTGAACACCAAGTAGGAGTAACTTGACACAGAGGGGAAGGAAGAGAAGAGCATTTCATGCAGAGGTTAGAGCACAGGCCCCTGTGGTGGAAGGGACATGAGTATGAGAGACTGAGAGGACGCCAGGGCCAACAGAGTAGAGAAAGAGGTCAATGCCACACCATGGGGTACCACGTTAAAGAGTTTATCTAAACTTTAAGAGTAGTTAATTAGACTTACAAAAGACTTGAGGCCACGAGATGTTGGAATCACTAAAACGTGAAATCATTTTGGCTACAATATGGAGAATGTATTGAAGGGAGACAAAAGTTTATGTTCAGAGGTAATCAACTAGTAGGCTATTGAAGTAGTTTAGGCAAGAACCTAAGATAGTGGCAGGGGAGGGAAAGAAAGAATTGAGAAATATTATCCCTAGACTTGGGCAAGGGAGCTCTGCCCTAGGCCTCTCACTTTATAGGGCCTTGCTCTGGCCTATTTCTGTCTATGCTCCTCCCTCCAGGGCCAACCCACCAAAAGGCCATGCCCACCCCTTTCTAGACCATACTCTAGTATATAGAGTCCTGGAATCCTTGGCCCAAAAGACCCTGCGTCTGCTTGAGGGCTTGTTCTGGCCTCCTTCTAGTGTATCCCCCTACCCAAGGGTGTGCAGAACATACAGGGTGTATGGCCCTAGGCTCCAGTGTGGCCAAGGGGCAGCTACGTGCTGAGATTGTGAAAAAAGCTTGTAGAGCTTAGACATGAAACCTGGGTACCCACGTATGTGTCCACAAGGTCCCTTGCAACTGAGATGGGATGATAAGGGATATGCAGGCCAGCACTTCCTGAGTCACTAATTAAGGACATTGGAAAGCCAAGGAGATGAAGAATTTTTCATTTGAACCCTTCTCTCTGGGTCATTGTGGAGTTATGTTTGTCAAGGTAGGAAAATCGAGCTATCTCATCTAATGGCTTGTTCATTTTATTCATAGCCTTTAAATATTTAGACATAGGGTATGTGGAGCTATTTCTCTGGACTCTGCAAATGTCAGGGGAAAGCCTATATTTGAGAGTCACGTAGGGGATTAAACAACAGGATCTAGCGATTGGATATAGATGCTGAATTGGAGGGAACTCTATATAACTGTTAGGTTTTGCTCTTAAGGAGGTGGATGGTGGTAACATTTCCTGACATGGAAAACATGAGGAAGACTAGAATTTGGGGGACGATCAAGGGTTCATTTTTGAGATGTTGAACTTTTGGTGTCTTTGAAAAACCTAGGAGATGTCAAGTAGAATTTATTGATGTAGAACTCAGTCTGGCTCTATCCCTCAGCACCAAAAGAGACAGAGGGCTCCAGTAGCTTTCTGCTTGGTTAGCATGAATGGATGAGGGTATGCTATGAGGTAGGAGAAAGATGAAACTCTACGAAGGCTGGATCCACTCATGCTCTGCTGAGGGATACAGCACTGAGTGATAAGACTAGTCCGTGTCAGGGACAGTGGTACCTGTGTGTGAGGGGTGGGTCTCCTGGGTCTTTATTCTACAACTATCAGTGCCTTTACGCTGTTGCTTGTGTATTAAAACCATCCTACTGGAAGCTAAAGTGTTAGCCTTTCCTTGAGCTCGCATTCCATGCACAAAGCCTCATTGAGGATGATGATGGTGATGGTGGTGATGACAGTGTAGTAGAAGCCATACAAGGGAGATGGAAATTCATTGGAACAGTGCCTTTTAAAAGAACATTTATTTTCTCAACTTACACTTTAAAAAGATCAAGGTGGAAGAGGCTGTGTCATTCCTGTATCACTGAACAAACTGAATCTCAGAGCAGATTGCCTCTCCAAAGTCAAATGATTACCTAGCAGCAGAGTCAGAAGATCAGAGACTCATTACTTTTGGTTCCTGCTCTTGAATTAGGACACAGAAGATTTGATCCCTTGGTCGTCAGAGGGGCTAAAGATATGAGACTAGGAGATTGAACTCCTTCTTCCTAAATTAACTTGTGGTTCGACTGTACCCAGAAGGATTTGCTGTAATGACTCAAGTTCAATGGGAGGACACCTTCCCAGTGCTGAGATTACATAGAGGATGAGTAGCCAAAACAGGGAGAGAGCACACAGCTCCTTTTTTCCTTCTCAGAGATCAAAATGAGAACTGCTCATTTTCAAGACAAAAGTAGTCTCTTCCACATCTAAAAATGTTTATACATATGTATATGTGATATTTATTTATGACTCCCATGTGGTGATTTTAGTACAAATGATTCTGGAACATATGGAGTACATTTTCTTTTAAAGTAAACAGAGATTGTTAATATTCAGGAAAAACCATCTACAAAATGAATGTCAGCTCCTCTAAATCCCTAAGAGTTTGAGGAAGTTCCTAACTTGAGGTTACGAAAAAGAACTCCACCTTTTCTGTGATAATAGCAATTTCTGAGCTAATAGAAGTTTGGCTCCTTTTTAGGAGTAATGTGAGGTTTATTTGCAAGTTACTCAGGTGTTACAGCAAGTAAGGTGGTTATGTACTCTGTGTTCAAAGTGGTACAGTGTTGGATTTTAGATCAGAAGCCAATCATATTTACATTCATAATTAGTGATCCTTGCTTGGTTAGCTCAGTCTGTGGTTAATAGGGTTATGGATGAGGTTTCCACTCAGATTTGAGCCTATTAGATTTGTTCTAATCCATGATCATAGTCGGTCTGCTTAACCTTAATTTACACATAATGAAATATGCACTTGACCTTACTTACATAATTCACCACAGTTTAATTAATATTGTAAGGGAGGAAAAAATTCTTCTCTACCCTCTTATCTGCAGTGACTGGAGCTTGTGAATTAAACTTAAAAAATGAAGATTAACAGGAGAAAAGGCATACATGTTTGATGCTAATATTTTAATATTTTTGTGTGATGAAGGCCTTCATAGAAAGCAAATGGATACCTGCAGAGGAGGTTAGACCTGGGGGCTTATATACCATTTTAACAAAGGGGCTTGAGCTTCTAGAGGTGGTATATAGTGGGAAGGTAAATACACAGCGGAAACTAATGGAAGATAAGTGTTATTTTAGTAAGGTTTGTTTGTGCAGACCCATCTCAGTGCTGACCTTTTTGTCTCCAGTGAAAAGTTTTTCTCTTCCTGATTCCAGAGAGGGGAAGGGGAAAACCTTCACAAAGGGAAATTTTTGTCCTGCTTTTACGCAGATAGAGGGAGGGCAGAAGAGCTCTTTCTACATTTGCTGCTTCTTAATTATCTTTAGCTCAAAATAATCCTTGGGCTTCCCTGGTGGCGCAGTTAAGGTGGTTAAGAATCCACCTGCCAATGCAGGGGACACGGGTTTGAGCCCTTGTCCGGGAAGATCCCACATGCCGTGGAGCAACTAAGCCTGTGCACTACAACTACTGAGCCTGCGCTCTAGAGCCCGCAAGCCACAACTACTGAGCCTGTGTGCCACAACTGCTGAAGCCCGCATGCAGAGAGCGCATGCAACAAGAGAAGCCACTGCAGTGAGAAGACTGCGCACTGCAATGAAGAATAGCCCCCGCTCGCCGCAACTTGAGAAAGACCGCGCAGCTATGAAGACCCAGTGCAGCCAAAAATAAATAAATAAAATAAATAAATTTATATATATTAAAAAAAAACAATCCTTATGCCAAAGTATCATATTTTGGGGTGGTGTATATTGATTCCTGTCAATATCAACTGATATTTGGGTAAATAAAGATGAATAAAACATATTTAGTGACTTCGAAGATCCTGTTGTCTACTGAGAAAGAAAGGCATGTGCAGAAATAATCACAATAATGAGTGCAATACAAAAGTTTTGGACTGAAAGTCTCAAGTTAGTGTGGAAGAAGGAATGATTACACACATCTGGAGGATCTGAGGAATGATGCCTCAGTAGAATCAGGAGGGCTGAATGGATGCAGTGGCTTAGGGGGAGAGTAGAAGAACTTTCAGGTAGAGGGGAAAGCATGCTCAAGGCATGGAGGTTCAAAACAAGAGTGTGCGTGTGTAGTTCAATGTTGCAGCGGCCTAAAGGGCAACAGGCAGGGGTCCCAGTGTGGGAATAAGGGAGTGGTTGAGGATGAGGTTGGTGGGTAGACAGGTTCATAACATGGAACACCTTATATTCCATCTTGAGGAATTTGGAATTTATCTTGAATTTGAAAGGGCACCTTGAAAGAGTAAAAACTTATGCACTTACATTGGTTTATCCTGGCAGCCAGTGTGGAGGAGGAACTGCAGCTGACCAGTTGAAAACATGTGTTATCTCAGATAATAGTTATTTAAACTGCATGCAAAAGCAGTGGCTGGAGAGAACACAGAAGTGAAAATTAACAGGGCTTAGTTATTGATTAGACATAAGTGCCCATGAGATGAAGAACTGCAAATGCCTCTCATGTTTATGACTTAAGGTGACTCAAAGGATGGTAACGTCATCGCCTAAAAGAATACAGAAGAAAGAGCAGGCTTGGGAAGAAAGATGATGAGTTCAGTTTTGGCTATGACTGATGGGAGTGAGGTTCTTCAGGACTGAGATATTAGGGAAGTGAGAAGGAAAGTTGGGTAAGCCATTGATCATAAAGTGTGGGTCGAGGGACAGAAGACAGTTGCACAAACTCTTTTCCAATGGATCAGAAATCAGACATGGATCCAGATTTTGTGGGCCTGGAAGTTATAAAATACTAGGGATTCTCTTAAAGAAAAATAATGCAAAATCGGAAATACAAAATTTTGGTGTGAATGTGAATATTTATTTAGAATGAGAAAAATTACAGCAAATTAAAATTTTTTTTAAAACTTGAAAAAATTACAATAAATTTTTTTAAAGGAACATGATTTTTAAAATTAACTAATAATCATTAATTTAAGTTAATCTTTAGCTGCATAATCATTGATTGCCTTTTCACATAATGATTTAGTAATGTTTTTTCTATGCTGGACATAGAAAGGTAATTCAATCTTTCCTCTTTCATGGTTGATCCAAAATTATTTTTAATAATGACATTTTAATGATGTTTCTTTTCGATTCACCTTTCATTTTTTTTTAAATTTATTTATTTATTTTTGGCTGTGTTGGGTCTTTGTTTCTGTGTGAGGGCTTTCTCTAGTTGCGGCGAGCGGGGGCCACTCTTCATCGCGGTGTGCGGGCCTCTCACTATCGCGGGCTCTCTTGTTGCGGAGCACAGGGTCCAGACGCGCAGGCTCAGTAGTTGTGGCTCATGGGCCTAGTTGCTCCGCGGCATGTGGGATCTTCCCAGACCAGGGCTCAAACCCGTGTCCCCTGCATTGGCAGGCAGATTCTCAACCACTGCGCCACCAGGGAAGCCCTCGATTCACCTTTCATTCATAATGTTGTAAGTTTTTAGAGTTGTTCCCAAATTTCATAAAATATTTATTAAGTTTATTTCCTATTTGATTTGTAAGATTTAGGAGAAGCTTCCATAGATGAGTTTTGGATTCCTTACATTTTAAACCTTACTTCTCCGCTGCCCACACAGTTCTTGTGCTGAGTGCTTTAGAATGTGTTCCTATTGTGGCCTTGCATCTTTTTGTCACAACATGGGGGTGAATCATTAATGTGGCCAGTAGGAATATTCTTGGAAGCTATTCCTACACCAGCATGACTAGCAATCATTTAACTAGGTATGGAAGTGTCTGGGAACGACACAAATATATTTCACTAAAAGCAAACTAAATTGATCTCAAACTCAATTTATTCTTTTCAAGATCTCAAAAACTACCTCCTAGTCAACTGACATAAGGGGAAGATAGAGTAGATGAAATATCTTAGCTTTGTAAATTTTACAAAAATATTTGACCATATGAAACACAGGGTTAGAGACCTTCCTCAGCCTTGAAAGAGTCTCATGCAAGTGGGAGGTCTTGATGTTGAAGCTTCAGAAGCTTTATGGAAAAAGAAGCTCTGCTGAAAAGTGTAGGGACCAGTGAGGGCTAGAACACTCTCTCCGTCTATAGGAACAGGCACTCCAGTCATGGGTGCTCTTCTTATCCTACCTTTTCACCTTACTCTTGGGATTCAAGATGGGTCCACTGAACAGATTCTATTTGTACTGCTTGAAAGATAAAAGTAAAGATCTCTGGTCTGGTATTTGTTTACAATCTGTTGGACAATTGGCTTCCCAGCTATGGATTATTATAGAGGAAATGGCTAGCATCTAGGCACTGATGAGAATAATTCCTTTAAACTTACTATTTTCCAGTACCAGATATGGGTATCTTTCTATATATGAGAAGGGAATTAAACATTGGTTTTAAACCAGAATTTCAGGGCACATTCATTACATTACTCAAGAGTGAGTAAACAGAAAAATAATATGAGAAAATCCTTTGCGACATGAGAGAAGAACCAGTCATTAGGTAAATCACGATGGTTATTTTAAGATTAATTTAAATAAATATAATTTAAATGCTGTTTTAATGTGATAAAAATCTACTATGTGTGTCAAGGAAAAAAAAGTTACGTTTTTACCTGTATTTTTTTTTTGGTAATAGAAATCACACTATTTCACATGTAAGCTTTTCAAAATAAGAAATCAGAATTTTATCAAATTTTCATGCCTTCATATATTATTAGAGCTGAAATATTTTATAAAATGCTAAATTGGAAATTAATGTAATTGTTGGCTTTAAATTGTTGTTATTTCAAAATACAAAAATAAAACCATGCCTCTCTTTAGTAATTTAAAAACATTAACAATTGAATTAAGAAATTATGATTATAACATACTTTTAAAGTTAAGAACTTCACTGTTAGGTAAATCATAGTAAACATAATGTAATGCATGCATTGTTTGTCAGTTGCATAGAAATTTCAACCATCTAAGCTTCATACTACTAAACCCAAATTTAAATTGATTTGTTTCTATTAGACTGTCTATCATGAACACTGAGAGTTATATTACCAATTTTAAAAGTAAAATTTCTGGCAAAGATTATAGTTTACAGAAGAGACGGAAGATTGTGGATTGGAATCAGGGAAGGCTCCATGGTAGAAGTTAAGCCCTCTCTAGATAAGTAAAAACTAAATTTTATTTTAAAAAATATCCCTCTCTTTTTAGTTTCTTCTCCCTCTTCCCAGAGAAGAATGTAAGGAGGAAGTTATCTACTTTCAGACTGAAACCTGGGTGACCCTCCAGGGGCATTGACTGGACCCCAAGACTCTCCCAGCTTTGTTGGAGCCCATCAGTCAGGTAATATCTGCCCCAGGTTTCCAAAACTGTCCTCAGTAAAATTCAACTTGTTGGTGGATGTATTAATTAGTTTCATTGCGTGCATCATTCACAATATATACATATATCCAAATATCATGTTGTATTACCTTAAATATATACAAATTGTATTTGTCAAAAAAATTAGGCATGAGGGAATACACAAACAAAAAAGCAAGACTGACATGAACCTTTGCCGAAAATGCAAATCCAACCTAAATTGCCACCCTGTTTTTTAGGTTAAAAAATTCTGGCTGGTTATTTTTTTTTCCAAATTAATTTTGGATCATGAGATTCTATTAGCTGGTTTTTGCTGGCACCACATTGCTGAAAGGATGACAAGAAATAGGGAGCCTTGGAAATTTTACATGTCTGCCCCAAGAATTCCAGTCCCATTTTATAACCCCAAAAGTCTTAGATCATTTGGATCTGGTTTAGATAAGCCGACTAGAATGAAACCAAATCAGTGAATCTTCTAAGCTTCCCCCAGCCATCCTTCATTAAGGAAGAGTCATTTTTGCCTTTTATGAAAAGGCAGAGCCAAAAGACCAATCTTCACTGACTTTCCTTTCATCTAAAACTTTTCCCACAATTCTGCTGCCAACTCAAGAGAAGTTTCAATTTTTGCATTGCTGTTTTTCAAATACAGGAAAGTCATATGGGGACATTCCCTATAGCCTTGTTGGGCCATGTGCTTTCCTTTGGCTCAGAATTCCTGTAGAGCCTTAAACATGGGCATTTGTGAGGGCTCAGACACCAGGATAGGCACACTGGTGCTTCTAACTTTGTTGATGTGCCAAGCCATGTATGTCTTTCCTGCTAAGGGCTCAAAGAAGACACCTTAAAGGATGCTACGAGTACTATAAGCTCTTTTTGGTCTTCATTGACTTCTAGCCAGAGGGGCATCTTGGGACCACTGCAAGAGGTTATAGAAAGAAGATGCGTACTTATTCTTACCGCTGGCTATTCAAGCTCTCGCTGCAAACTCAATAGAGTGATGCATATTATAGAGGAGAAAGAACAGCCTTCCGCCCTTGGTGGATGCACTCAACCCTGACATCCTGGGAAATCTCATCTTCAAGGAGAACCTTTTTGCTCCCCATTCACTTCCAATAGTTAGGATCTGAGACAGAGCAGCCTTGTATTAAATTCCACCCATAGCAATGACAGAATCACAGAATATTAGAAGTAGAAGTTGTTTTTGAGATTGTTTAGTGCAGTTTCTGCATTCTATATATAGAGAAATGTGGCTCAGAGAGATTGGGTGCTTTTTCCACGGTCTCATGGCTGGTCTGAATCTGAACTAAGATCAGAGCTCAGGTTTTTCCATGCTTGGCTGCTTCAAGTCTGTCCTTGGAGACTGATGGTTTCTTTGGGTGCGCATAAATTCTCTGAACTTTTCTGAATTGCCATCAAGTTGTTGCTTTTTGTTCTTTATGTCATTAGATTACAACTTTTAGTCTAAACCCTTAAGAAGTTTATGAAACTGGCTTAAACTTTCTTTCTTGGGGATGATTGCGAATGTCTGAATACAGGGTTTGGTTAAGCTCAAAAAGGGTCATTGATTAAGAGCTCATGAAACTCTAGAACATATATTGTCACAGGCCCCATTGGTGAGTTCCATGAGGGCAATTTATTATGGCCATCCTGTTCAAGGCCTAGCCCAGTACCTGTACCTATTAGGTAGTCAGCAAATATTTTTCCAATAAATTCTTCCCCTTGTCTATCTAACATGTCCAGTTTAGCAGCTCAGGTAATATTGTCGTCCCAGCAGCAACTCATATTCTTGAAGTTTCTATAGTCAATTCATCCATCTCACACCCAACTTCAATTGGATATTCCCTACTCTGTGTTCAGTGCTTTCATATTTCTCCCAATGGCTTGGCCAATGCATCGATTGTATGCATTGCTCTGTTTTAATAAATCTTTTATCATATTATAATACATATACACAGAGAAAGATGCTCATGAGTACATAAACTTCCTGCATTTTCTCAAAAATGAACATTGTCTGGTTTTTAATGAAAGATACAAAAACAATAGTAGATCTTATCCCTGTCATTGAGAAATTTAAAATCTCTTTAAAAGAAAATATGTACATAAATGAATTCTGCAAAGGACAAATGCCAAAGGAAGAGATGTTTGTTGGAAGAGCTCAGAGGAGAGAGAAATTTGAGCTGGAATAGTCTGGGAAGAGTTCATGGAAGACAGAATTTAGGCTAGCACTTAGAGAATGGTGATGAATTGGAAAAGGAGAAGAAGGAAAGAAAGTTTTGATGGGAGGAACAGAGTGATCAATTTTTGGTTGGAGAACAGAGTGATAAAGTGTCACCATGTTCAATGTGAGGCCAGTAGGTGAACAGTAAATAGAACTATGTAGCATGGGAGGACCAATGTTTTATGTTATAGAAATTCTGTTTGGAAAGGCAGGGCCTTATAGTTTATACTCTACTCCATATAGATTGTACTAGAGAGGTGAACTTTTTTTTTTTTTTTTTTTTTTTTTAATAGGATGGGAGTGAGAGAAGGAAAGGCTGATTGGGAAGGGCAGACTTCTGTGTGGTCTGTGGCGATGGTTGCCTCTGGAGATGTGCAGTGTTCAACCTGCCCAAACCTGCATGCTCGCCTTGGTGGGGCCCGACCGAGAGTGACAGCATCAGGAGTGAAAAGGAAGAGAAGATGTGTCAAAGACTATAAAACAATTGAAGTGTTGTTGAACACAGCTTAATTGGTAGTAAGGAATTAAAGGCTAACCCTGGTTTAACATGTCACTTCCCCACTAACATTTTAGGCTGAGCTCTTGATGTTTTAATTCCAAAGACTAACTTGTGAGTTTCACTCTGAGGTTGGCCCAGAAGGTGAGAGGTTTTTCGTCAAAGGCTTTTTTGATGAGCCTTAAGAAAAAACAACTCCATACTTCTTTCATTTGTAAGCCTGACCCCATGTGGAGGTATGGGCTAGGCAAATAAATAACAAGAATAAGAGCGTCTTTATGCCTCTCACATTCCCTGGACTTTGTCCTTTGTGCCATGGCACACTGGAGAGGGACATTGAAGCATTGATATGGTTGTGTGAGGCACTCACAGTGCCCCCCAAAAGAACATGTTTCAATATGTTACACTATTGTGCTAAGAAAGTTTGGGACCCAGATCATTTGACTCAACGCCCCTCTAGGAAGAATCGGCAGTGTCAAGTTGCTCCAAGGTTATTCCCTAAATCTAAATAAATATGAGAGTTTTACAGATTTTCCACAAAGGTTTATTGGGTGCCTCTTGTGCGGCTACCACTCTGGAGTGTCTTTCCGGCATGGGGGTTGGTGCTCAATAAATATTTATTGGATGAAGAATTAACGAATTGGTGAAAACTAGTGTTTTAGGAGGCTAATGTGCTGGCTTGGAGAGGAAGAAGGCCAGAAGCAGTGAGAACAGATGAACTTTTGTTGTAATCCAGACCCTTGATTGTGAAGGCTTACATGTGAATACGAAGGAAAGGATAGGGGAGTGATATTTTGGGGAAAGTCATTGGTACATTATGGCTCATTGGTTGTAGGGAAGCTGTTAAGGTGGAGGAGGAGAAAAGAGTTAAAGATAGTTAGGTATTTGAATCTGGAGAGAGGAGTCGTCAAGCTGTGGGCTCTGAGCAGGAATAGTATTATCTGTAAACGGATCTGATTGTGATCATGGTAGAAGCCTTTGCATGGAGGCATCCTGCGAGTAAAACTCTCCAGCTGATGTCTGGGCCAGAGGTCTGAGCTAAGAGTGTCCTCAATTGATCAATGAACAGGAGAATACACATCAACCATTTAGGAAGATTGACATACTACAATGCAAAATCAACCCCGTTAGGTTAAAAGAAAATGTCTGTTTCATCATGACCCAATAATCAGATTTCTTTTGTAAAACTGGTGTATTTTATTTAAATCCAGAATGCATACAATATGGCTGCTACAACAAGTGCAGTTTTGAACTGCATTAATATGGTGTCCGAATCAAGGACAACGCTGTACCAAAGTGTTTTTCTCAAGCTTTTTGTCATTATCGTCCCCTAAGGAGCTTTTTTAGACAGCTTGAGAGTGATGGGCATTTTGGGGTTAAGAAAAAGAGATAAGTTCACCAGGAGAAGAGCGTAAAGAGAAGGGACCTAAAGACAACACCAAGAGAAGGGTAAGGGGAGGTGGAAACAGACAAAACAAACGTGATGCATTTAAAAAGTTGAGCGTCTAAGAAGATTTGCAAGTCACTGAGCCAGGAGAAAAGAGACTTTGAAGCAAGAGGTAATAAGGATTGTCAAGTACTACAGAAAGGTGAAAGAACAAAAAGAATTAAGAAAGACCATCGGATTAATATTTTTCAAACTGGACTTATGAAATTTATGTCTGTGTCTGCGCATATGTGACTTATGGATGACTGGGCAGATCAGTTCTGCAAATTCAGTAGAATTCATTGCCAGCCCCCAGTTATTTGGAGCCCTGTATATATTTCAAAATAAAGCTGTTGGGTTTGTAGTTTTCAATACGCTGTATTGAGACTTGGGTAGCTGTATCACAAGAATTTCGATATACAGTCCGTTTCTTAGCAATGAAGGCTAGTCATTGCTAGCACCAAGGAAAACACAGTCCATCTAAGGCTGGGACATATTTTCAGCAGGAACTGGCAGTCATTCACTCATTGGGTGACTAACAAAGAATTTTCAGTGTAAGGACCAAGGGGCGTGCTCACTCGGCCCCAAAGTTCAGGGAGCCAATGGGCTTGGCGTTGTGGTTGAACAGGAATGAAGACACATCACCGACCGCATAGGGAAGATTTTCAGGCTATTGCTGTGTGGGATTTTGTTTATGGGTCAGTTTTGCAAACAACTTCCTTCAGCCCAAATGGTCAAGGAGCTTAAGCTTGGAAATAATTTGGTGGTTCTGCAGACACCCGAGTCCTGGACCTGACAGGGTCTTGAGAGATCATCTAGCCCAGCCCTCCAGCCTCTGATCTATTCTGCTTTCCAGTATCACCAACAGATACTCAACCAGGCTCTGCTTGATTATTTCCAGCCCAGGGGTGTTCATTACATTGTGAAGAAGACCTTTCTAAAACTAGTAATCCGTATCTTAGAACTGTTAACAGTTTCCTCAAACTAACATTAGGATAGTGCATAATACTACGAGCCACTGTTCTTAGTAGTTTATAAATATATTAACTTATTTAATCTTCTCATAATATGGCCACATAATAAAGTGAATGCTATTAAATACATATTTTTTTTTAGATAAGGAAATTAAGGCATGGATCACTTCTTCCCAAGGTTAAAGGGTTCAAACCAGCATCTGAGCTTGTAACTGGTTTATATTAACGCTTAATCCTTCTTGCTAGTTATTCAAATACTTGAGGACAGTTATTAGGGCTTCCCTTAGCATTCTTTTCCCAGGCTAACTGTTCCCAGTTAATGTAACCGTTTTTCTCATGCAATGGTTGTGATTTTCTAGAAAAGCATAATTTAGTCTGTCATTGTTCTTCTTAAAACTAGTGCCCAGAACTGAATACAGACAGGCCTAGGGTCTGACTAATGCATGGAATTGTGTGGAATTATATAATAGTTAGGTTCTAAAATCTGCATGTAAGGTGAAAATTGAGTATAGCCAAAATTACCCTTGAAAAAGCCCTTCACTAACTCATAATGGAGGGTACATATGATACAGTGTGTGCAATCCTGCACAGAAATTCTACTGTTCATTAATATTTGAGAACCATTGTGGTCGACTAAAGAAGGAACAAAAGGAAAGTCGATATGCAGATGCCTGGACATGAAAAACATTCTGCTTTTAAAGTAATGATCAAATTCCTAGTGGTAAATGAAGGATGGGTGGAAAACACTTAATTGATCTTGTTTACTTGCAGTATTACTTAGTATATGTTAATGTATTTGTGTTGCAATAAGGATTAAACAAGAAAGGAGAGAGGGCAGTTTCTAAAATGTTTGTAAGTTTAGAATAATATAGTGGCAGGCCTTACTATCCAGGCATTCTCAACAAGAGAGATACCACCCCCAAGGGGCAAAAATTTGTTCTTGGAGGGCAGAAAAACGTACTCTTTTTATGTATAAAGCCCAGACGTACACACAATATGTAAAAGAGATATACACTATATCTATGGAATTAAAATTTCAAGGGGCAGGTGACAAGTGGCATGAAAATATGTCTTAAAAAGGCTCCTTAGGGGATGATAATGAAAAGATTGAGAAATACTTCCATACAATATTGCCCTTGATTTGGACACTATTAATATAGCTCAAAATTGCATTTGTTGTTTTAGCAGTTATATTGCACGCATTCTGGGCTTAAATAAAGCTCACTAGTTTTACAAAAGAAATTTGATTATTGGGTTATGATGAAAACAAAAATGTTTTCTACCTAAAGTGGTTACTTTTGCATTGTGACATGTTGATCAATCTTCATGACTTCCGTTGATTAATAAATTGAGGACACTTTTAGCAAGACAGAATAGGTGAGTTTGCTCAGCAAATGTAGGGCTCTCAGCTCATCATCTATACTCTACATATACCCGTAGTGGCAGATGAATTCAGTTACTTTTGATTTCTGATTTATGAGTGCATGGAGTGCTGCATTGAGATAAAAGCAAATCTCACAGTCATGACTAATTCTAGCAAAGGGTCTCTCAAATATAACTCAAGTTCATCATCATTATCACCACCAGAAGATAAGCTCAAAATTTATACCCTATTGCGTGAGAAGGAAGAAGTTGTATCAGTATGCTTGTTTGCAAAGAAAGGAAACTTTGGCTTTTGCAGGTGAATTTGTGATTTTTGTGGTATTATATTTATTTCCTTCTTCTTGTCACTTAATAGGCATCCAATTCCTTCTCAGGGAAGAAAGTATCTAGGTAACACAAAATTGTATTTACATATTAAGATAACATTTAGTTGTAAAATAATACGTCCCAGGAAGGCCCTAGACAGAGAGAGCAGATGTGAAAGCTAAATTGCTCCGCATTAGAAAGTAGGATGCATTTATCCTGCTCTCCACCTCTGCAGAAGGAGGGGAAAAGGGAAGGACATGACAGGGTTGAGGTGGGTTTTTGGGGCTACAACTTAAAGAAAGAAGGGATGGCTTGTTAAAATGGCCATGTCATCATTTTTAAAGAACCTTAGGGTCTCTCTTCCAAGGCCCAGTGGTGAATTATAATCCTTCTTCTATTATCTATCATTTAAGTGTATTATTTTAAAATGAAAAACATTTCAAATAATTATAACAAAACTCATGTGTGCACTAAGACAGAACAGATGTCGATATTTTGTATATTTGCTTCAGGTCTGTTTTATTTTTTAATAAGCCTTATAAATATTGCTAAAATTCTGTCTTTACCCATTCTTATTTATCTTCCAGAGGTAACCAGTTTTCTAAAATTGGTGGATCATATCAGGGTTTCTTAAGTATATATTCATTATATCCTTACAAATATACAAACCCATTCATTAACAACATCCATTATTGTGTTTTGTACTTAATTTTTTTTAAAGTGTTATCAAACTGAATGTTTGATATCAAAATTCTTTTATGCAATGCACTTCTTTCACTCAGCATTATGTGTTCAAGTTTAAGCTATGTTAAAACACATTACCCTGGCTCATTTATTTAACTTCACTGTAATATTTCATTGTATGCATAAACTTAACTTCATTTATCCATTTCTCTGTTGAAAGAAGTAGAATTGTTTCTTTTTTTTTACCTCCATACCTTTATAATTAGAAGTGAAGACGGGTCCCCATGGACACACACATTTCTCTATCCTACAACACTGACAGATGTGCCATCACTATCTGGCTGGAATCTACCAGGAATAAGCCTTTACATCCTTTATCCCTGTTTATGTCAGTCGCCATGGTAAGCCCCAGACCTGCAGGTGCCTCTCTAATTCTATACAATAACCATCATAAGGCCATCTCCAATATCTCCTCAACTTCTGAACCCCTTTCACTGTGGCCCCTGGAACCCACTGCCACTAATCAGCAAACTCAACCTATTCTTGACTTTTCAAGGATACTCAACCTTTTCTCCAGATGTTCATTTTATCTTCCTATTCTAAATGAAATCCAGGTCCCTCCAAGGACCCTAACTCCCTGGCATTCTTTCAAGGAATGGCTGTTCTTCTCTCTCATCCTGGAGGTGGGCTGGTTGTCCTCCTTGCAGTTTTCAGCCCATTCACCAACCCTCTTCCCTAAAAACATCCAGCTTTGAATCTCCTGTCATCAGACTCTACCCCCAGCAGACCCCTCCCTCCTTGTTTCAGTCTTTTCAACACCTGGGTTACTCCTGATTTCACAAAGATGTTGAGTTTCTAGTTCAGTGCTTCTCAACTTCAATGAACATGTGGTTGTCTAGGAGGATCTTACTGAACAGTAAGATTTCCAGACCTGAGATTCTAAATAACCAACAAGAAACCAGGTGATGCAGTGGCTGCTGGAACACTCTTTGGATAGTGAAGTCCTAGATCGCTGTTGCTCTCTCCAGCAATACCACTATCTTCCTTTGGGGGGATTTCAACCACCAACACAGATGATCTTTCCAACACCCTTTTCTTGAGATTGTTAGCCTCCTCTCCATCAATAATCTTGTCCCTATCTCAGCCACTTCCTCCCCACATCTTCTCATTACCAAAATTGGCACCACTTCCATAATCTCAATTTTCGGCATCCAGTTCTCAGACTGTCACCTCTCATCTTCCCTGCTCACTTCCTCCAGTCCCCAAACACAAGCGATCCTCAAATCCCACTGATCCGCCTAAAACCATGCTTCTGCTACCTCTTCATTGTCCTTCCTTCCGTTCATGTTCACACTTTACTCCTCACCCAGCTTGGATCCCATGGCAGTTGATTATAGTCACTCCCTTGTGTCCACGAACAGCTTCCTTGCCCTACTCTTTCTTCATCGTACTCAACTTGGCAAAAATCTCAAACCTGGCTAATTATAACACTCTGCCAAGCACACCCTGCACCCCTACTCCATTAAATGAGGACAAGGAAAATGGCACATCCCTATTGACTGGTTGCCTGTTAAATTCAAGAACATGAACCTTAAATGGAACTAGAATGCCATTTGGCAATCATACTATATTTCCCTATTCTAAATTCTCTCCTGCTCTCTTCTAAATAACAATTTTGTGCCTTCTTCTTCTTCAAATCTGCAATACCTCCTCCCCATTCTGCACTTGCAGACCTCGCTTACTATTTCATGGAGAAAACAGGAACAATCAGAAAAGACCTTTCACAGGCTCCCATATTCACATGCACCCAGCTCTTCCTCCCTACAACTCTCTCCCTCTTTCCAACTCAAGGTCATAGTTCTAGCAATTCTCCTCCCTTCCTGCATTATTTCCCGCTCTCTAATGCATCTTTCTTACAGCATAAAGCATACTTTTTATTCCATTAAAAAAAACAAAAACATTTTCCCCATTAGCCCTAGGTCTCTGCTCAGCTCAAAGCAAACCCCTCAAAATATTTTTCTATACTATGGTTTCCAATTTCTCTTTCCCTACCCTCTCTTAAACCCACTACAGTTGGACTTTGGTGCCTACTGCACCTCTGAATCTGCTTTTCTTTTATTTTCATTTTTTGTTTGTTTTTACATAACCAACAGTAAATTTCTTATTGACTGCAAATGAAAAAGAAAAAAAAAAAAGCACAGTCACACAAAATGCATAAACAACTATCTAAATGGGAACAGTGAAAGCAAACACAATAACTAAGTACGAGCACTCTCTGCCAAGTGTGGGTTTAGCCTTGACTGCCAGTTACGGATCATATAGAAACAGCATGGTTCTCCAGCTAGAACTCGCTAGGTCAGTGTCTCACTAACTGACCACCTGGCTGGTTAGCTGATTCATTTATTCCCGTATACACTTTTTCAGTCATTAATTTATTCAGTAATTTATTCTCTCCACAGTCTACATTTTTTTCTTTTTCTTTGTCCCTCTTTGCCCCCTTCTGTTACCAGTTTGTGGGTGTTGTATGGGGCTTTCCAGTTCCTTCAGGGTGTCTCATCTTCATTATAAGAATCTTTTTATAGAGCTTTGCTGCCCTCACTGCAACTCCGATAAACTACAGAATTACTGTCCCATTTTATTTATCTTTTGTGTTTCAGTGTATCCTCCTCTTCAGAGAGTCATCTAGCCTGTTGTTCCGTCTTGTTGCTCCTTTCACTTATAATAGGGAGATTTTTTAAAAAGTATTTCATCACCATACGAATAAACCGGAAACTACATTTATTTTACATGTATTCCAAGCATTTAACAACATTGTGATTTTCTGCTTTCTTTGCTTTTGTATTCTGCACACTTTATTTTATTTTTGCTGCTTTCCCCTATCTTTGGGTTCAATTTATGTTTTACTATTTCCTAGTGGACCTCCATTCTCTAACACAGCTATGAGAATCTTCACTGAACACTGCATTCTGTTATAAGTGGTAGCTGTAGCGTGCTCAGATTAACTGGCTAACTACAGAATGAGAGCAAATATTTATTTTTCCATCGAGAATACCATTGATCTGGAGAAAAATAACTGGTTTTCTGGGCCAGAGCCATCCAGGAGTTCGTCCATGAAAAACAGTCCCTGTATGGCTTTCTGGGCCAGTCCTATTTGATACAAAGAAACTGATGCTTGGAATTGTGTTCACATAGACATATTAAGGATTTTTAAATACCTTATGGAACAACTCTTTATGTGCATGTTAAATATATATATCTGACAAATAATACATTTGTTAGACAATCATCATCATTATCTTTAAACATTTATTTATTTAGTATTTTCATTTATTGAGTACCATGGACATTGAAAAAATTTTGAGAAATTTACAAATCATGCCTGATTATTTTTTTTAAGGCAACATCTACTTCCATCGTATGTTCTGATTTACAGCTGAAAGATACACTACTGAAAACAGAGTTAATTTAATCACTGTGCTGCTACGTCCTAGACTTTTTCTCTGGGTCTTACACAAGTTTCTCTGGAGTTCTGTGATTTGGAGGATTCCAGCCAAGGGAGGCTGTGGCCTGTGTTTCTAGAACAGTTGGATTTTCTTCTTTGCTGGCTATGGAGTCTCTGCAAGTCTTCAGATGTCTAGCACTTGGCACCTGTAAGGCTGCAAGGACGTAGTAGATAAAGATAGTTTTGTGTGTTTGTTCTGTGAAATGCAGCTTTAAGGTTTTGTTAACACTGCTCTGCTCTCTATGGACAGGAATCCATTCCTTTGCTTGTGATCATTTACTATATATACAGAAGGGTTTGTGGGCAGCAGTCCTGGATGGTGAAATAAGAACGTTACCATTGGCAGGGCTTTGTGAGAGAGGAGGCTGACAAGACAGAGGACGGGCCAAGAAGCTGACCTATGATCACAGGGCAGGACAGGGTCACAGTGAGGGAACCAGTAGGACACCCACAGGTGCCTGACTCAGGATCCCCTCTGAGCGCTCACAGGCTTCAGTCACGTGCTGCCTCACAGCTGATGGACACCACTTTGTACTATCTCCTCTGGGCCTGGGCTGATGGGAATCCTGGAATTGTATTTTTGACACTGTATCCATAGATAAAAGGGCACCATTCTGGCATAACATACCTCTGTGAAATCTCTTTTTAGTCTTATAAAAAAAAAATAATAGAACACACATTTCTAAATTCACTTTTTCTTTCATGTTCCAAAACTACCAAATGACTTGTTATCCACAAAATGCTACTGGTCTTTCAGAAATAAAATTTCTTTAAAATACACATACACACATACATATGTGTGTGTGTATATATATATATATATATATATATATATAAATATATATATATGTATATTACAAATGTTTATATGTTTGTGATTATGGGAAGCAAGATTGAAAGTTTCAGCAATTCTTCAGTGTGAGCTACAGAGAAGCAACATTAACAAAGAACTGACTTCCTGGATAGAAACGTACTTTCATTGCTTGAGGATATCTGTATAAGGAAGAGAAAGAACCAAAGCATTAGCTGTTAAATGTGAAGACTGTTTCTAGGGCCACTGAAATCTAAGCAGTGCAGGTCAACTAAAGAAAATTCCTAAATGTCCTCATATGAACGAAGCAGATTTCTCTCCTGTTCTCCTCAGGCAGAAAATTCAAAGGGGAAATATTATGTTTCAGATGCTTGTCAGTTACTCAACAAAACACTTTGAATATGTGCTGTGTGCAAAACAGTGTACTATAATAGGTGCTACTAAGTCTTTCCCCTTGGATAAAAAATTATGAAGAGATAATCAATAGGAGGAATAAAATATGCATTAAAATAGAGCAAATTATCAGCAAGTGAAAATTATTATGATACCAGGAAAGTACACTTAATTGGTAAGAACAATGGAGATAAAAGGAAAGAGTATATGGAAGATAATGTAATAGAGTGATTAAGAGCATCCAGAATCAATCAGGTTTGAACTCCCATTCTGCCATTGACCCGCTGGGTGACATTGGATGAGTCATCTGTTCTCCTTGTGCCTCAATTTGCATATCTGTTAAATGGGCATCATAATAAGACTTATAGAATTGTTATGAGGATTAAGCAGGTACATTTACCTGCCTGAATATCAGGAGTAGACTAGCTTTCAGTAAATGGTAGCTGCTGTTGCTACTACTACTATTATTATTACATTTAATAATGACGTCTTCTAGGAAAAGGTAAATCTCAAATGCAATTTGGCAAGAGATAGAGAACTATCGATGGGTTAAAAGGATGGGATGGCAAAACTAAGGATGTGATTTCCTCTCGACGGAAGATCCAGAAGCAAATCCTCAGTCTTGAAGTCATCAGGATGCAGGATTTCTTCCCTCAGTGCCTTCTTCCTCATGTCTATCATTCCTAAATGTCCCCAGGGACATAGTGTGTCTGTCTATTCTAAGAGCCCTTCGTCCTCTCTGTCAGAGGGATGCAGCCAGTGAAAACTTGAGTCTCTCATCCAAACTGACCTCAATGGCACAGCAAGCTCATTCCTCTTTTAGGAGAGAATTTAGCCCTGTGAGTCTATAAAGGGATTGCATTTCTTATAAAAACTTAAATTCTAATCATTATATTTTAGATTGAATAAAATTGTTATATTTAAAAACCCTGCCTCTTGGACAGTAAAACTAGCATTTTTTCCTACAGTTGAATAGCCAAATGAATATACATTTGATTTTGAAACCACGCAACTCAGATGGGATGAAACCGCAAAACTCAAATTTGGGACTTGAACTCACTGTCTTTCAATTGAAATCGCATACCTGGTCTCAGGACTTAATGAACCTCAGGTTTATGTCTCAGCACAGGAGGAATTCAGTGAGAGGCAAAGTGATAGGTAAGAAGTAGATTTATTTAGAGAGATACATATTCCATAGACAGAATGCAGTAAGGTCCGTCTCAAAAGGCAAGAGTGGCCCTGAAATACATGGGGGGGAGGGGTCGTTAGTTTTTATGGGCTGGGTAATTTCATAGGTTAATGAGTAGGAGGATTATTCCAACTATTTTGGGGAAGGGGCAGGAATTTCCAGGAATTGGGCCACTGCCCACTTTTGGACCTTTTATGGTTGGCCTCAGAACTGTCATGGCACCTGTGTGTGTGTGTCATTTAGCATATGCTAATGTATTACAATAAACATATAATGAGGCTCAAGGTCTACTGGAAGTTGAATCATCTGCAGTCTTGGATCTAATCGGTTCTGACCAGTTTTTGTCCTATCCAAGGGCTATGTCCTTCTTTTACAGGTTGTGCCCTGCCCCTTTCCCTCTTGTTTCAGCTTGATTACACTGGCTTTTTTCTTCTATTCTTTACTGAAATAGTGTGGAGACTGAATGCATAACCTATGGAGATAGGACAGAGTTTAAGATTTAAACCTGTTGTGGTTATGATGTGCCAATGTAACTCATCCTTGGTTAAAAAAAAAAATAAAGTACCACTCTGCTGAATGATGTTGATAAAGGTATGCATGTGTGGGAGGGGGTATATAGGGAATTTCTGTACCTTCCTGTCTATTTTGTTGTGAACCTAGCACTGCTTTTAAAAATCTTAAAATAAAAAAAAATTAAACCATTTAAACCTGTTAAATTTAATTACTGTCTCTTCTTAGGTTTTAATTAAACAGCAGGAATATCTTTTTTTTTTTTTAACATCTTTATCGGAGTATAATTGCTTTACAATGTTGTGTTAGTTTCTGCTGTATAACAAAGTGAATCAGCTATATGTATACATATATCCCCATATCCCCTCCCTCTTGCGTCTCCCTCCCACCCTCCCTATCCCACCCCTCTAGGTGGTCACAAAGCACCAAGCTGATCTCCCTGTGCGTTGCAGCTGCTTCCCACTAGCTAGCTATTTTACATTTGGTAGTGTATATATGTCAGTGCTACTCTCTCACTTCGTCTCAGCTTACCCTTCCCCCTCCCCTTGTCCTCAAGTCCATTCTCTACATCTGCATCTTTATTCCTGTCCTGCCCCCAGCAGGGATATCTTAATCAACAGTTTGATCGTATGCTATTCATGTGGAATTTCCTAGTCCCTTTGTTGTGTTTAGTATTTCAGTGGGAAATTTTTATATTTCAAGGTGTTTCCATTTTTTGGCCTACACTCAAGTATCTGACCCAATGGAAGAAAAGGGAGCTGGATCAAGGATAAAGAGGTTTGGGGTGGAAGTTAGGAGGCTTGGGGTTCTGGATCCAGTTTGCCACTCACTTGGTAAATCCCTGTGACCAAAGGCAGATGGCTCTACCTTTCTGGATTTTAGTTTGCTCACCGTATGCAATTGTAAGTTTGAACAACACCATCCATCACTTCAGCTGTAAAGTTCTCATAGTCACAATGCTTCCTCAGATATTTTGTACCTATTATAAGAAACATTATATTTGTAATTGAGACCAATAAGAGTGTATTACTGATTTTTTTTTCCTGGCAATTATAGCTAAAATTTATTTTATGCTTCCCTTCTAGGATATTAGGTTAAGCATCATACAAATATGACCTCAGCTAAATTAATCCTTATAATACTACTATACAATTATTATTTTTATGCTCATTTTACAGACAAGGAAATTGAGAAAAACAGAAGTAAAATATAATGGTAAAAATAAGTAGATGTCTACCAATATTGATGATATTGATATTCTTATTCCTGAATAGAACCTCTGAGTTTTAGTTGGCCACCTAAAATAAGGACAATTCTTCCCAGCTTCTTCCCTTGCACTTAGATGTTGTCAGGTGCCTATGTTCTGGTCAATGGGATACTGTCAATTGAAAAAAATGCACAACGTAGAAGTTGAGAATTATGTTTTCTTTGGCAGAATTTTTGAGGACTTAAGCCCAGAAGACAGCCTCTCAGATCGCTCTGAGGAACTGGTCCCAGGAGGTAAGGGAGGAGCCAGGATATATAAGAGTTTTGGAAGAAAAACCAGATAGTAGGAACATCAAAAGATTACTGTTAATTAAAGAAAACCAGACATCTCAAGTTAATGAATTTAGAGCTTTTCTGTGTATGGGAAGATTCAAGAGTCTGGGCTTATTGAAATCATTCCTTTGATATGCCCCTTGACTATCAGGGGCCAGTAGCCTACTTTTCTCCATCCTGGATCCCCTCAGGGTGCATAGCTGGGGGAGGCTGCTGTGGCTGTGGGCTTGATGGCTACAGCCTTTGTTTACTGACATGGCAGGTGACATTTTTCATCCACGATATAAATGAAAGTGTTGTGTGGCAGGTTCAGGGAACCTTTCTTAAATGACAATCATACTCTCCCTGTGCCTTCTTTCTTCTTTGCTTTTTTTCCCCTATCCTGTCGTGAAGGCAGATACGATGTCTGAGGCCCTAGATGCCATCTTGAGCCATGAGGAGGAGGACCACATTCTAGGGATGGCAACGTAGTCCCTGAAGCCATTGTAAGGCTGAGCTGCCATATCACTTCCTTACCAAGTCCAGACTTTGAGATGAGAGAGAAATAAAGTTATCTAGTTTATGCCACCGATACTTTGGGTTAGAATCAAACCCAACGTTAACTAATAGGAGTATATTGCCCAAGGTCACACAGCTGGTGAGTGGCAGCTGGGGTTCAAGCCTGACTAGAGAGGATACAAGTGCATTGGCCTGGTGTTATACTAAACCTAGGAGTGAAGAAAGGCTCTTCACTCTTCAATACCAGATATTAACATAGGTATCCTTGATCCTGGAATACAGTTGATGTTTTGTTTCCAGTGAGTCTGTCTTTCTAATTATATTTGACTCTGGCTGATATTAAATTGAGTTCTATACCCCAAGAACATACACAGTTTTAGGCAAAAGGAAGGGACTCATGAAGGCCAGTTTGACCTTACAATTTTGTTGCAGATGCTTGGACAACTTGGATAACGCACATCAAAGCTTTGAAAAATTAGATTTGCATAACAATGATTTCCATCTGCCTTCTTCATCTGCATGAAGGGAACCCTGCTTAAAGGACTTGCTCTTTGACATGTTAGGGTCTGTAACTGCACATGAAAGCTGGGGGCCACATTCCAGTGCCCCCATAATTCAAACAATGAAACCACTTAACATTTCTTTGACTCTTAAATAAATGGATTTTGGGTTTCAGGTATCTGCAAAATACCTCAGTTCTATACTCAACACTGCAAATAAGATGATAATCAACTATATTTTGTCCTTGAGGATGATGGCAGCAGGAAAGATAGAAAATTATTATTTGTAGATAGTGTGACTTCACTGCCCAACATCCCAAGAGAACTAATTGAAACGCTGTTAAATTCATTAAAAGTTCATAAAATGGACAGATAGGATACAGTTACAAATATTGGCAGTTTCCTGCATAACAGACATAATTGTATAACATGTTGGAAAAATCTTATTCATGTTAGCAATCAAAAAACAAAACAGGGCTTCCCTGGTGGCGCAGTGGTTAAGAATCCGCTTGCCAATGCAGGGGACACGGGTTCGAGCCCTGGTCTGGGAAGATCCCACATGCTGCAGAGCAACTAAGCTCATGCGCCACAGCTACTGAGCCTGCGCTCTAGAGCCTGTGAGCCACAACTACTGAGCCCAAGTGCCACAACTACTGAAGCCCATGCGCCTAGAGCCCGTGCTCCACAACAAGAGAAGCCACCGCAATGAGAAGCCTGCGCACCACAATGAAGAGTAGCCCCCGCTCGCCGCAACTAGAGAAAGCCCGCACACAGCAACGAAGACCCAACACAGTCAAAAATAAATAAATAAAATAAATAAATTTATTAAAAAAACAAAACAAAACAAAACAAAACAAAACAAAACACAGCAATTAAAAAAAACACTTGAGTAACCTCAACAATAAATATACTAATTTTTTAGAAAGAAAATTTCAAATTTTCTGGGAGCTTTAAAGGATGATTTAAATTAATGGAAAGATATATCACATCCTTTTATGGAACAACAATATTGCAAAAGTGTTGGCTTTTCCAAATTAATTTATGGGTTATGTCACTCTATATTGGAATTTTATGAATTAGGAAAATAACACACTACTATATATAAATTAGATAACTAATGAGAACCTACTGTATAGCACAGGGAACTTTACTCAATACTCTGTAATGGCCTATATGGGAAAAGAATCTAAAAAAAGAGTGGATATATGTTATGTATAACTGATTCACTTTGCTGTACACCTGAAACTAACACAACATTGTAAATCAACTATATTCTAATAAAAATTAAAAAAAATAAAGTTCACCTGGCTGCTAAGATAATTTTGAAAAAATCAGAATAATGAGGGCTTTAGATTTTGAAATATATTATAAAAATAAAATTATCATACAGTATGGCATATACAAAAGTATAGACAGACCAACAATATATGTAACAACTCAATAAATCATAAACAGGTAATAAAAAATTGAGAGAGTAATAGATTATTCAATAAATTGTGTTAGGATATTTACGATTTGGAAAAAAAGTTAATTTTGATAGCAGTCATGCATCTTACACTAAGATAAATGCTGGGTGTACTAAAATTAGGTGTCAAATTAGGAAAACATAAACTAGGTGAATATATGTCAAATTTCTGGGTGGGGATGAATTTCCAAGCATAAAAGCGGTAAAAGGAATAAGATGAGATTTGACTCTATACAAATGTATGACTTTCTATGTCAAACATACAAAATAAAATTAAAAGGAAAATAGGAGCTCCAGTTCAAGGATGGCAGCATAAGGAGCTCTGTGGACCCACTCTCCAACGAAACGAAACAAGCATAATTGGTGAAAACTATATATATATTGGGTTGGCCAAAAAGTTCCTTCAGTTTTTAAGTAAAAATAGAAGACACCTTTTTCATTTTCACCAAGAACTTCATTGAAAAACATATTCACCGTTTTGTTCCACTACCTTCTACCATTTTTCAGGGAACTTTGTAATTCCATCTTCCCAAAACTTTTTATCTTTTTGAGCAAAGAACTGTTCCAGGTGCCTTTTACAGTCTTCCAGGGAATTGAAACTGTTTCCATTAAGAGAACTTTGTAAAGACTGAAATAAATAGCAAGCTGAAGGTGCAATGTCTGGTGAATACAATGGATGAATCAGAACTTCCTAGCCAAGCTGTAGTAGTTTTTGCCTGGTCATCAAAGAAACATGCGATCTTGCATTATCCTGATGGAACATAATACGTTTTCTGTTGACTAATTCTGGACGCTTTTCGTTGAGTGCTGCTTTCAGTTGGTCTAATCGGGAGCAGTACTTGTTGCAATTAATCGTTTGGTTCTCCGGAAGGAACTCATAATAGAAGACTCCCTTCCAATACCGCCATATACACAGTATCACCTTCTTTGGATGAAGACCGGTCTTTGGTGTGGTTTGTGGTGGTTCATTTCACTTGCCCCACGATCTCTTCTATTCCACATTAGTATCCACTTTTCATTGCCTGTCACAATTTGTTTTAAAAACGGAACATTTTCATTACGTTAAGTAGAGAATCACATGCGGAAATACAGCCAAGAAGGTTTTTTTCACTTAACTTATGTGGAATCCAAACATCAAAGTGATTCACATAATCAAGCTGGTACAAATGATTTTCAGCTTTTGATATGGATATTTTGAGTATGTTGGTTATCTCCCATGTGGTATAACATTGATTGTTCTCAATTAATGTCTCGATTTGATCGCTATCAACTTCAACTGGTCTACACGAACATTGACCATCATCCAGAGAGAAATCTCCAGCACAAAACTTCACAAACCACTTTTGACACATTCAATTGGTCACAGCACCTTCTCCATACACTGCACAAATCTTTTTTTGCATTTCAGTTGTGCTTATACTTTTCTTGAAATAATAAAGTGTAATATGCCAAAAATATTGCTTTTTTTCTTCTACCTTCAATATTAAAATGGCTACGCAAAGATTTACCAATTTTGATAAGTTTTTTTATAAATTTATTTATTTATTTTTGCTGTGCTGGGTCTTCGTTTCTGTGCGAGGGCTTTCTCTAGTTGCGGCAAGCGGAGGCCACTCTTCATTGCGGTGCGCGGGCCTCTCACTATCGCGGCCTCTCTCGTTGCGGAGCACAGACTCCAGACGCGCAGGCTCAGTAGCTGTGGCTCACGGGCCTAGTTGCTCCACAGCATGTGGGATCTTCCCAGACCAGGGCTCAAACTCGTGTCCCCTGCATTGGCAGGCAGATTCTCAACCACTGTGCCACCAGGAAAGCCCAGTAAGTTCTTTTAAATGCACGCTGATATGACAGCTGTCACTATATAATCTAATAAAATTGTTTTGAATGAAGTTAAAGACAGCTAAGCACTACAAGAGCCATCTTATGGAAAACACCAAATGAACTTTTTGGCAAGCCCAATATATATATATATATCCCAACCATTTAAAGGTATCTGGCAATTGTCTTAAAAACATACAGCAAATGAAGAAACACTTATTCAAGAAAATCTGCTAAATTCAGTAAGAACAGCAAGAGTCTGTGGCATTTGAATCCTGACCTGCTCTCTCTCTCCCTCTCTCTCTCTGTCTGTCTCTCTCTTCCTTTCCCAGTTGAGCTTGATGGAAGCTTCACTCTGGGCAGATGTGGCCAAAAATACAGGGCTTTCTCTCCCCTTAGCTCCCAATCCAGAAGCATGATATCCTCCTAAGAAGAGTAGGTTGCTAGCATTTCTCATTCCCTTCAACACTGAGATGAAGAGACTAAATTTCTGGTGAGGTTGAGGGCTATCTTCCTCCACCCAGACCCTACTCAAAGGATACAGGCTCTATCTCAGATGTGGCAAGTGGAGAATCCTGGGGTCCCAACTGCCCTCACCTCAGTTTACTCGTATTTGCAAGGATACATGACAGGAGAGGAAGCTATCAAGACAATTGGCTACCATCCCACGCAGTGCCAAGAATAGTGGCTCAGAAATTTTGCCAAGAGGCATAGGTAGTACCCAGAGAGCTTTGAAGCTCTCCCTGCAAGGATTGATTTTATTTAAAACAGAGTGAAACTGAGTCCCCCCTAAAAGCGAGTCCCCCCTAAAAGCGAGTTCTCCTGCCGAGTTTATGATTAACCTCTCTAGACTCTTAACAAAAGCCAATGCAGATTCTCACTGGAAGCATGCACCTTTTCCATAGCCCTCAATACATTTTCAAAAATACTTTTTCAAAGAGGCTGGGCATCTCACAGTCAAAAATGGCTAAGCATACCTAGTACTCAGATCTGGATTTCTAAATACTGCTATTCCTTTTTAAAGGAAACAGGATTCAATGAGGAAATAGCTGGTCCCAGGTCTGAAGCAGGGAAAGTAAACATTAGTCTGAAACACATTTTCATGTGAGAAAATCAGAAAGTGGTCCATATGAAAAGGTCACTGAAGCCTGCTTAAAGGGGCATCCACCAGTTAAATTGGGGAAAATCTGAGCATCAAAATGATTACTCACGGTAATGAAATGTAGTCCATTGAATAAGATAATCAAAAATCTGAGTTGATATTGAAAAATACAAACAAGTAAATAAAGTGGAGAGGAAGCTTTATTTATATTTTTGTTCATTTGTTTGTATTCTATTGACCGTCAGATAATACGTTTAGAAGGAACGACAGAATTAGAAAATTAGCATTTTGCAACCATCATAAGTATAATTGATTTGGGCAAGAATCATCAATGGATACTAACAATACTAAGGTTATTTAAGTTTGTTGGGTAATCAGATACTTAGTCTCAGAGCATCTTCTCACAGATTATGTATTAATTAGAAGGTTAAAAGAGGTACCTTAAACTGGTGAAATTTGGCAAACACTGCCTTTAAGTTAACATCACTAAAATGACCAACTGAGATCGCGTGCCTCTTGATGAAAGACACAGATCACTTATGTCATATTCCTGCCGAAAATGCATAACCTGAAACCGACTAGGGGGAAATAACCAGACAAAGGCAAATTGAGGAACATTCAACGACACAATTAGACTCTAATCTCCTGCGAATTCTGCTTCCTTCTCATCTCTCCCATTCAATACATCATCCTGTTCTGCTGATTTCACCTCCTAAATATCTAAATATCACTAGAATTCATCCACTTCTCTCCATTTTCTCAGTTACATCATGTCACCTGATTGCTAAAACAGTTGCTGGCTGTGCTCTCCTTGAATCCATGCTTCACAGGTTAGCCTGAGTGATCCGTCTACAGTATAAATCTGATCATGCCACTTCCCTGCTAAAAAGGTTTCTATGGTTTTTGGTGGCTATTAGCATAAATGCAGACTTTTAAATCTGTTTAACAAAGCCCATCTTGAGCTGGTTCCTGCTTTGTCCTCTAGCTGTATCCCTTGATACTGCTCCATTGCCAGCACCGTATTCTTTTGATTTGCCACTTCCCTTAATTTTCAGGTTGAGATGTGTTCTGATTTGTGCAGGCTTTTATCCATGTCTAGAATGTTTTCTCTTTCTACGCTTCCTACCCCACTACTATCTTTTTGAAACGAAACCATTTTCCTACTCAAGCCTTAGCTTAGGCAGGATTTATTCTGAGAAGCTTTTCTTTACCCCACCATTCTCACCTCACCCCAGGTAGTTGTCCCTTCTGTGCGAATCAGGTGTATCTCATGCTGCTTCAATCTCAGTACTTAGCGTATCACGTTCTAACTTTTTGTTTAAAGCCTAGCTCCTCTAGTAGCCTGTAAGCCACTACCAGGTTTTGTGTGTGTCTGTTTGTGGCAGTAAGGGAGATGTGATGGTTAATTTTACGTGTCAACTTGACTGGGCCGCTGGGTACCCAGATGTTTTGTTAAATCTAGTCTGGATGTGTCTCTGAGGGTGTTTCTGGATGAGACTGCATTTGAATGGGTAGACTGAGCAAAGCAGGTTGCCCTCTCTAAGGTGGGTGAACCTCATTCAATCCATCGAAGACCTGAATAGAATGAAAAGCAGAATAAATGAAAGTTCACTCTTTCTGCCTGACTCTCTTTGAGCTGGGATGTCAGTCTTTTCCTGCACTTGGGCTGGAACTTAGACCATTGGCTCTCCTGGATCTCAGGCTTGTCAATTACAGAACTTGGGACTTCTCAGCTTACATATCTATGTGAGCCAATTCCTTATAATACATCTCTTACTTTATATATATGTACACATATCCTATTCGTTCTGTTTCTCTGGAGAGCCCAGACTAACGTAGGAGATAGTTACAGGATGGGCTCTATCCTTATGCAACTAAAATAAAAATCTATCAAGGGCTCCCTGAGGGATAAAATCCCAGAACTTCAGAACACCAAGCTGTCCTCCTCATGAGGAAAATTAATTTAAATTTAATTTTTAATTAGGTAGTACAGTCCAACATGCATAAAGGAGAGAGAGTACTACAACACACACACATTTTAAGATGTTAATGTTTGCTTTAGATTGCTTTAGTAGAAAATTTCCTATTCATTCTTTTGCTAATAAGCAAACACCAACAAAACATGAAGTGATTACATTATAATAGTTTGCTTTGTTATAGCAGCTAACTCTCCATGCACATGACTTCATTTTATTCTCATGTATTTATAAAAAATAACACATTCACAAAAGAACTGGATTAAGAAATACTTTGAAGTCATTGTACTGGAAAGAACGTGAAAGTCATAAATGATACTTCTTTTCAAAATAATATTAACTCAGATTTTTCAAGTTTACTTTCCCACTAATTAATGAGGATTTTTTTTTTTTTTTTAAATGTTTGCCAACATCCAGAGGCTGCAGGAGTTTCTTTCTATGACTCACCTCCTGTACCTTAAATGCTCCAAAGAGGTTATCTGAATTTACAATATTTTACTCATAGAAAAATCAGTGCAGAATTTGTTCAGGGACTGGTGTCACTTTGCCCACACGTCTCCTGAATTTTTGGAAACAGGTTGTCCTCTATGAAGAGTGGCTTAAAAGGAAAACACCCTCACTAGCCCATGACTAAGCCTGAGCACACTTCAAACTTCTTTCCTAACTGAACAAATCAAGTTGGTTTACTCACCACAGTATGATCGACTCCATCCAATACCTTGTTCTGATAGTTTGAAGTTGATTGGCCATGGATTTGACAAGGATGACTGGATACACGTCATTAAAATGATTAATGTGTGTGGGTCCGGGCACAGCTACAGCACTGCTGTTCCCTCCCTCAGATGCAGTGAGGAAAGCCTTGGTCGGAGGCGATCAATACACCCCGGAGAATTCTCTCAGGGGCAAGGACTACAGAAAGAGAACCCATCTTTGAGATTGATGAAAATAAGAAGAGTGATTTCCTGAACCCACAGTTCTTGGCTGAGTGTTTCCTGGACCAAAACCTTAATTATAACTCAGATCCATTCCTGTCAATGGTCCAAACCAGGGTCACTGGTTATCGCAGCGTTAACTAACTTCTTTGAATCTTGTCACTCTAATCGTGGAAGAAGGGCAGGAGATTTTCCGTACTTCTTTCACTTTCTTTCCTCTTCTTCAGCTTTATATATAAAGCTCACTTAATACTCCTGTGATGGTAAATTTTATGTGCCACTTGTTTAAGCTATGGTGCCCAAGGGTTTGGTCAAACACTGGTCTAGATGTTGCTGTGAAGATATTTTTAAGATGTGTCAACATTTACAATTAGTTGACCCTAAGTAAAAGAGATTACCGTCCATCATGTAGGTTGGCCTCATCCAGTCAGAGGAAGGCTGTAAAAGCAAAAACAGGTCTTTTGGAGAAAAAATTTAGCTTCAGCAGTCTAACATGGAAATCCTGCTTGAGTTTCCGGCTTGCCAGCCTGCTCATATGGATTTCAGACTAGCCAGCCCCCATAATTGTGAGTCAATTCCTTAAAATAGATCTCTTCCCTTCAGATAAATATCTATCAGTTTAGGTAGATAGATAAATCGATGATAGATCGATTTTATATTTGTATGTGTATACACATACACATAGAGATATTGTCTATTATCTATCTATCATCTATCTCCTTCTCTCTATCTCTTTATCTATCCTGTTGGTTCTGTTTCTCTGGAGAGCCCTGACTAATACAACTCATTAAAGGATGTTTTCCCCCTTCTTTTCCTTTTTTAAAACTATCTGTCTCTATCTGGCCGAAAACAAAAACCAAAAAAAAAAAGACCTTTGCCTTCGCCACCAAAATTCTACCTTAAAAACAAATAATTTCTTTATTCATTTGTACAATGTTTAGATTTAGTCACATACTTTAGACTCTTCGGAGTGTGGCTGGAAAGTCACTCATATTTGGTAGATCTTCCCCAGGTCCACAGCCTCGCCCCACCATCTCACTATTTCACAGCATCAGCCCAAACAGACAGTATGATTCATCCCTTAGGAGAATTATCTTAAGCTTAGAAAATTCTTAATAAAGAGAGTAAAAAGTTCACAAACAATGCTAGAGTTTACAAGGTGTAAGACAGTAAGTCTTATGTGTATTTACGGGTATGAGAGCAGCTGAAGGATGATAATATTTGAGCAGTGAGAACGGGAGGAGCGGAGACCCTTACTTTTGATGTTATATAAGGTGCTCAGTAAGTATGTAAAGACTATAGGGCTTCCCTGGTGGTGCAGTGGTTGAGAGTCTGCCTGCCAATGCAGGGGACACGGGTTCGAGCCCTGGTCTGGGAAGATCCCACATGCCGCGGAGCAACTACGCCCGTGAGCCACAACTACTGAGCCTGCACGTCTGGAGCCTGTGCTCCGCAACGAGAGAGGCCGCGACAGTGAAAGGCCCGCGCACCGCGATGAAGAGTGGCCCCCGCTTGCCGCAACTAGAGAAAGCCCTCACACAGAAACGAAGACCCAACACAGCCAAAAATAAATAAATTAAAAAAAAAAATGCAAACCTTAAAAAAAAAAAAAGACTATATACTGTGAAAAAGAACAAAAATAGTAACACTTTTCCTTATTAATTATTTTTTACTTTCCTGAGACTTTTTAATTTATTTTTTCATTTCATTTTTATTTATTTATTTTACTGGGGTATAGTTGATGTACAATATTATGTAAATTATAGTTGTACAACATAGTGATTCACAATTTTTAAAGGTTATACTCCATTTATAGTTGTTATAAAATACTGACTATATTCTCTGTTTGCAATATATCCTTGTAGCTTATTTATTTTATGCATAATAGTTTCTACCTCTTAACCCCCTACCCCTATTTTGCCCCTCTCCCCTTCTCTCTCCCTACTGATAGCCAGCAGTTTGTTCTCTATATCTGTGAGTCTGCTTTTTTGTTGTTATATTCACTAATTGGTTGTATTTTTTAGATTCCACATATAAGTGATATCATACAGTTTTTGTCTTTCTCTGTCTGACTTATTTCACTTAGCATAATACCCTCCAAGTTCATCCATGTTGCTGCAAATGGCATTATTTCATTCTTCTTATGGCTGAGTAGTATTCCATTGTATAAATATTCCACATCTTCTCTCTCCATTCATCTGTGGATGGACATTTAGATTGCTTCCGTATCTTGGCTATTGTAAATAATGTTGCTATGAACATTGGGATGCATATATATTTTTGAATTAGTGTTTTCATTTTGGGGGGATAAACACCCAGGAGTGGAATTGGAATTTTTTTTTTTTTTTTTTACTTTCCTGAAATTTCTAAGACAGTCATTATTTTTCAATATTTCTAAATAAATTGCTTTGGTCTCAAGACAACTCCTTGAAGCTAAGCCATGAATTCTTGAAATGAATAAATTATATGGAAATATTGATATGTTCAGAACTCTGCTGTGTTAGCAAGAAAGAGATGTCAACACTACAGCTGAGAGTAAATTTGTCTTAGTTTCTTTGTTGTTCTTCTGGTCTCAGTGACAATACAAGGAACATTAGTCAGACAAATGTGTAACCTCCTTCTTTGCAGTTTTGAAAGAATGCTGCTCTTTCCCAGCAGTGTTAGTCTGAATCATGCTAATTTTGAGGAGTACATTTGAGGGTGGAAATAGGCATTTTTAATCTGGAAACGTTTATTATAAGCACGCATTGTTACAGCAAATGGCCGACATTCAAGGAGCAAGTGCTTGCCTATATCCTTTTGGCCTTTCTTGATGTTCTGTTTGAAACAGAATGCATTGCTTATTGAAAGCACAGACTCAGTAAACGATCGCTTCCTTGGTGTCCCTGGGAGCCAGCTTTGTACACGGTACAGAGCGGGTGAGAGATGAAGAAAGCCATCAATGGCCATCCATCTAGTGTCAGCTGAAACCCCAGCTTGGCTCTTCTGTCCACTCATCAGTAAATGATCAGCTTCCAGGATTTTCTTTTGAGACAATTATTGGACTGTGCTGGTTCGATTGGAGTCATACAGATCCACTTTAATTTCCTAAAAATGGTAGCATCAGGACAGCCAAGTATATTCGTGATGATGAATCTGAGCATTTATGTTTTTTATGTCCCAAAACAACACACGCAACAGCCCCAAACAATAAGTAAGTTAGCTTGTGATGCCTATGACGTCAACTTTAAAAATTCATGGTGCCTCTATTTATTCTTGTCAATTTTAAGAGTTAATGCAACTTCTTGAAAAATCATTTAAGAGCAACGTGGTAAAACATGGGTATGTCTCACAGCTGAAATGTGAGATTTGCTCATATATATAAAATCAAAACGGATCATAAAACAGCCACTGAAAACTTTCTCCAATTGTCTGTAAAAGGAGACCCCCAATGACCTACAGCAGGAATATAGATGCAAAGCTGTACTTTGCCTCGTGCCCTGGGGAGGTTTTTGGCTTTAAGATTTTGTCTCCTTGCTGCCAGATGCTAAAGCCAAGTGCATTACTAGAGCTTTAGACACATTTTCATCAATAAAATTTCTTATAAAACAGATCCTGCAAATGCTGAATTTATCTGCCAAATAACCAATTAATTATTTTACATCTTCGTTGAACAATGAAATACTTTATGATGGGTAAAGGTTTTACCATCACATATTAGTGTTCTGGAAACCACAAGGCCTAGCTTTCAATTAGCAGAAGGCATCACAGTTAGGGATGAAAAGAGGTAATTCTGTGTGTTGGAAATTCTCCCCATAGAGAAATAAAACTCCCAAGGAGCAATGACCCAACTAATTTGAGAGAGTTGGGTTTTCAGAAAAACAGATCTTTGTTAAAAGGAAAAGTTCAAACACTGCTCAGATGCCTAGACCCCTCAGTCTTTCCCCTCTCCAATGGCCTTTTCTTTTCATAAATTACAGCTATGGAATTTAGGCCATACTGACCCATCATGCATTAGTGTGTGTTAATCCCAGTTCAGACATTGTCTGTGAGTTTACACTATCACTGACAGTCATAATTTCCTGCATTGGGTCAGTGGAGAATGGTGCCTCCAATTCCCTGAATTTTCCAGAGAAGAGGAAAATCTGGGCTGAAATAGTTCTCATACAGTTGATCTTGTTTCTCAAGTTCAGGCCAGATCTGGCATAGAAGGAGAGGCCCTGTAGAAGAGCATGTTCCAGATGGCTGTTTTGGATCTTAATGTAAGCCATTTGCAGAAAATGATGTCAAACAGAATAGGCCATGTAATTAAGTGCCATATTTGTTTACCTAACCAGGGTGAAATCAACAACCTCCAGGGAAATGTAAGAAGTAGGCAGTTGGGGCAGGGAACAAAGAATTGTCTTTCAGGTTACAGGCCAGAGAAGAGGGAGACTGGAAGAATCTTCCTTCCTGGAAGAAATTCTTGAACCTTCTGGCATCCTTGGATGGTTGAGTAGAAGGAGGTGTGGGAAAATGCAAAAAAAAAAAAAAAAAAAAAAAGTGAATTCATTTCAAATGATGTAATTGGATGAATCCTGAATTTGAGAAGCTTGCTTTGTCTTCTGGAGAATCTCAATATCCCTAACAGTGTCTGTGGGTGTCTCGACTTCCACAAGTTGAACAACTTCTGGAAAGTGAAATTGCCTCCCTAGAAAGCACCCACTCTCACCTGGCTTTGCTTCAACAGAAATCTCTGAGTTGTGGATTTTGACCTTGGAGTCATAGTGGTGGCTCTTGTTGGAATTCCTGGAAGCCACACATTTACATCAGAGAAAAAAATTTGGCTTGGCCTCTTCCTCTTTACCCAGCCCAGGATGAAATCCCATCCTTTCAAAAACTTGTAAGTGAAGAAGGTTGTTATTGATAGGTCTTAGTATATGTGTTCAACATTGTGCCTTCTCTTGTCCTGTGTGAATGAATGTTCAGCTCTGGCCTTTGGGTATATTTTCTATCTCTGTGTTACTGGCCAAGTCAAATTCATAATGGGCCATGACAAAGACTCCCCAGAGGAACTTCGGTAGAGCTTTCACTTTGGTATCAGACAGTCATTTGTGCTATCCTCACGTTAAGATGGTCCAGGATATACAAGAAATTTGTATTTACAAATAAGATGAATTAGGTGCAATATAACTTTCTTTCTTTAAGAAAAGAGTTTTTATTTTATTAACAGAATAACCACTATTTCCCTTAATAATATGCTCCTTTAATGCTTAATTGCCATGATTCAGATTTCTCTGAAACTGACTTGTGGAAAAAGTCTTCAGAAACACATCTGTGATGGATCAATTGTTAGTAAACCTTTATGGAGTCAGCCGCCACAGAGTCCTTTATGCAAGTTGTTCGTATGAGATTGAAATTTAAATGTCAAAGAGAACAATGCCTTACATATTATAAAGGGCTTGTTTTCCCAGAGAAATAAAAACATTATGAAATCTCTGATTTGGTCAAGCAATACCTCCCTAAGCTCAGGCCCTCCCTAGGTTGACAAGAACATTCTTAGGTGGAAGGGAGCTTCTGCAAGCAGGTGTCAACTTTCCCCTACATCTGAGGAGTCAATCCAAGCAACTACCAGACCCCACCCTCATTGCAAAAGTCAAGACGAAAAGTTGAGCGGTACTTTACCTTCATCAACCTCCTGCCTGGAAAAGCTGGGTACTTCTCACCACCATGACCAGAGTGAGGTTTTGGCCCTTTTGGACACAGATGACTATTCAGGAATGGTTCCTCACTGCTGCCTGTCAGAGGGTGGGGCTTGAGCCAAGAAGTTGAAGCAGAGCAAAGGTTGCGGGGATACTCACAAGGGTAGTGTGATAGCTCCTTGACAGCTCCATTTATGTGATAAATAAGTCCCCTACTTAAAGAGTTCTGCACCCTCAGTTTGCTAAATTTGGCATTTCCTCTTCAAGAAACAGACACATTGTTACAGTATTCTGTGAACAGAGGCTGAAAAATAATATGCCATTAATTATAAAACGTCTTTGTCCCCTAAACGATAATAAATATCTTATTTGAAGCATTGCAAAAGAGAAGCTTGAGGCAATTATCCCTAAGAGTCAGGAGGAAGGGCAGAGTTTCAGGTCCGATGTGATCATTTATTGAATTTGGTGGTGTTGAGCAAGGCTTTTAATCTCTATGGGTCTCAGTTTCCTCATCCTTGCTGCGAGGAAGGTCATTCCTACCTCAGTGGATTGTTGAGAGATGATGTGTGGGAAAGCACCTAGCTTAATTCCTGGAACATAATATTGCCTCCAAATAAATACTGAATCTGACAAATTGTATTACCAAATGGCTCTTTAGAATGGATTCTTTTGTTCTATTCAATATGCTGCATTAACTTTCAGATATTCAGTTCTGCTTTACATCTTTGCCTGTGTGGGGGGAGGAGAGGGGAGGGGAGGGAAAAAAGGATACAAATCCAACATTACCTGTTGATATATTTTTTTCCTTCTTGGATATTTAGTTTATTTCCTATAAGCATTCATGTCTTTATTTTTATCCCATCTTGTGACCTAAACTTGGACTGGAAAGGCTCTGAGAGGTAAGAACCCTTCCTTTGGCAAGGGCCATCCCCAAGTTCAGCCTAAAAGGATGTATCCCTCTGAGAGACACCCACAGCTGGCATGGCTCTAGGAATGTAAGCACATAGGGTAGGGGGTCCCCAGAGAAAGAGAACCAGATATGACTTTCCTGACATAAGAGAAGCCAGTTTTGGCCTAAGCCATTTTGTGATCTAAGCTTAGCCACAATGCTTGCCCTTGAACAGGTCTCAGTAATTAATGATCTTAAGGGAACAAAAGAATGCAGGAACAAATGACTGTTATCAGGCAAGAGAAGTAATAACAGCAAAGATAACATATCAGTTGTAAAGGCTCCCAGTTCTGTTTCAATAGTAAAGGTTAGCCTGACAGCTCAACCACCAGATCAACTGGAACCGTGACCTTTTCTGACCCTCCTGACTTCAATCAACTAAAGCTTGGACTCTGCCTACTACTGAAGCCCCTTCATGAACATGCATGTACCCTTAGCTTAAAACTTCCCCAAGTTTGCCGTTCAGGGAGACACAGCTTTGGGAAAGATCCCAGTGTTCTCCTTACTTGCTACAAGTGATAAATCCTTTTCCCAGTCTTTGACTTGGTTGTGTCTTGGCTCGACATGCACCAAGAGGCGAACCCAGTTTCTGGGCAACTGGAATAGAAGTTTTTGATAAAAATGACTAGGTGGTTGGGCCTGACCCAGGTTCCCCAGGGACTGAGCAAGGAATAAAAGAGATTCAGAAATTTCCAACAAGGGGCACAGAAAATGGCCGAGAGCACTAACTAAAGTGTGTGTTCTCCAGGGAGGACACAGGGCAAGTTGGAGGTGCCTCTGTGGGCAGGGAACATGGGTGGAACATCCAAGCCGAAAAGCAAATGGGAGCTACAGTCAGGTATTGGGAACAAGGGTGAGGACTGAGTGAGGGTCCCTTCAGTACCAGGAACACCAGAGTTTTGATTGGGATTAGCTAACAAGACTAATGTTATACAAATTGTAGACACCTCAAGAATGCAGAGGCCTTCATAAGGATCAGAAAGCCCTTTCTCACCTGTTGTGATGAAACCCAGCAGGACCCTGTGGGGCTCCTGGGCACAGAAGCCTTTCAAACAGTTGCCAGTCAGGGAAGGGAAGGGATGCAGAGACAAAGGAGGAGCAGCCAAGAGACAGTAGTGCAGCCTTGGGGCAGGGTCCTGGTTCCACCTCAAGGGATACACATAACAGTATCTTTGAGCTCTTTACAGAACTAGAACCCCCAACAAGTGGAAGACTTAGCATTCTTCATTCCAGATTCAACGAACCAGAGAAGCTCATCAAGAGACCTCCTGAGACCAGATTAAAGGAATCAGAGAAGCTCATTTGGAGACCACCTGAGGCCAGATTAAAGGACTGTAGGCCCTGCACACACCCTGATCCTTATCAACAACCCTGACCTTGAACAATTGCTATCTAACTCCTCACCAAATCCTCCCGGGTTGGGACACAGTTTTTGAGGGGCATGAGCCCACTGTATCCCCCTTTGCCTGGCAAAGCAAAAAAGCTATTCTTTTCTACTTCACCCAAAACTCTGTCTCTGAGATTTGATTTGGCACTGGTGAACAGAGGCCGAGTTTTTGGCATCAGTAATGCCCTACTTGAAGAGAAGGCAATTTACTAGAATAATATCATCTACCTGTGAAATAAAATTCATATTTTATGGCAAGACAAGAAAAATTTAAACATAAAAATTCTTCTCTGCCCTTTGGCCTCCTCTCTCTCCCCACTGTGCATTGTGTATCTGCATTATGCATTGACAAGGCATCCCCCATTGGCCTCCCCCAATACCTGTTCAATTGTAAAGAGAAACATTCCCCTAGCATCAAGCTAACTCATTAAAAGATAACATTCCTTCTTGATCTTGTAAGGGGTCACATGACCCACCAAGATGGCACTTAGATCTGGGTTATGTAAACTATCAATAACACATCATTTGATGTACAACTCTCTGTCTCAAAAAACCTATATAAACTGTGTCTTGCCTTCTAATGGGCAGAACAGTTCTCAGAGCTTTCTGACATGTTCTTCCCAGGTTATAATCCTCAAATTTGGCTCAAATAAAATTTTCCATTTCTTTCTTAAATCGATTGATTAATTTTTTGTTGACATACATGAATACCTAGCTGGTCTGGAATGAGCTTCTGAGGAAGGCTGTGTGGTTTGTAGAGGGTTACAGAGAAAGATTGACAGGACCAGTTAGAATTGTTTCCATTTTAATCAGTCTTGCTCAGTCACAGTGGGAAAACTGAGGCATTAGAAACTCATTTTGAGCTTCAATAACAATTGCTCCTAATCAGTATCTTATTGTGGTGAATCTATACCTTTAACACAGAGGAGCTTTGTAAAGTATAGTCACATAAAGACACCTACAAAAATGAAATCATGAGCTTGTAATGAAAAGACATATTATTTTCTAGGACTGGATAATATGCAGGAAACTTCTTCCTGGTGGTTAATTGTAGGCTCCACCAGGTAGGGAGTTTTGTACATTTTGTTCAATAAGTTGATCCAGTGCCTAGAAGAGTACTTGAAATATGGGTGCTGAGTAAATGTTGAACTATTAATACGATCTTGGTAATCAGGAGGCTAAGGGAAAATGGAAAAAAAAAGAAGACATATTTACCTGATTTAAGAGAAGACCAGCTTGAATTAGAAAAAAAATCTGAAGTGTAATAGTTTTTTTATTTTTAATCAACTTTAATCAGGTATAATTTATGTACAGTAAAATGCAGCCTTTTAAAGTTCATAGTTTTAAGAGTTTTGACACTTTTACACTAGTGTAACCACCATCCCAATCAAGATATAAGGCATTTCCATTTCTTCAAAAAGTTTCCTCTGTCTCTTCTCAGGTAACACTGACTAGTGGTTGTCCCTAGGTAACCACTGATCCTATTTAGATTCTAATCTAAGATTAAATCTTTCCTCTTTCAGGACTTCTGAAAAACGGAATCATATAGTGTGTAATCTTTTGTGTCTGACTTTTTAACAGCCTAATATTTTTGAACCTCATCTATGTTTTGGAATACACCAATGATTCATTTCTTTTTATTGCTTGGTATTATTTCACTGTATGAATATACCACAATTTGTGGTATCCACTTGCTTTTTGGACATTTGTTTCCAGTTTTTAAGTAATATATGTAAATTTGTGATGTGAACATTTATGTACATAAGTACATATTCAGGTGGACATATGTTTTACTTCTCTTGGGTAATCATCTAGAAGTGGAATTGATGGGTCATTTATAGGTGTATGATGTGTAACTTTAAGAAACTGTCAAACTGTTTGCAAAGTGGTTGTAGCATTTTCTATGCCCCCAAGAAAGATATGAGACTTCCACTTGGTTCACATCTTTGCTCAAATTTGATATTGTCAGTCTTTAAGATTTTAGCTGTTATAGTGGGCACATAGTGGTACCTTCTTGTAGCTTTATAATCAATTATTTTTTCGTTTATGATTGGTCCATTGTTTGTGTCCTAAGAAATCTTTGTCTACCCTAAGTCTGCAAAGATTTTCTCCTATGTATTCCAGTGTTTTATAGTTTTAACTTTTACTTTAGGTCTATGATTCACTTTGAGTCAATTTTGAGCATGGTGCAAAGTAGGGTGTTTCTGCATATGGATATCCAGTTGTCCTAGCTCCTGTCCCCATTGAATTACTTTAATATCTTCATTGTAACTCAATTAACCATGTATGCGTAGGTATATTTCTGCATTCTCCATTCTGTGCCTTTGATGTATATACCTATGCTTTTGTTAATACCATGCTATCTTTTTTTTTTTAACGGCTTTTATTTTATTTTTAAAATAAATTTATTTATTTATTTTATTTTTGGTTGCGTTGGGTCTTTGTGGCTGCGTGCGGGCTTTCGCTGGTTGTGGCGAGCGGGGGCTACTTTTCGTTGTGGTGCGTGGGCTTCTCACTGCAGTGGCTTCTCTTGTTGCGGAGCATGGGTTCTAGGCTCGTGGGCTTCAGTAGTTGCAGCACGCAGGCTCAGTAGTTGTGGCTCATGGACTCTAGAGTGCAGGTTCAGTAGTTGTGGTGCACGGGCTTAGTTGATCCATGGCATGTGGGATCTTCCCGGACCAGGGCTCAAACCCGTGTCCCCTGCATTGGCAGGTGGATTCTTAACCACTGCTCCACCAGGGAAGTCCCCCATGCTGTCTTGTATACTATAACTTTATAGTTAGCCCTGAAATCAAGTAGTGTGACTACTTCAAATTTGTTCTTCTTCTTTTTTAATATTGCTTTAGCTATGCGAAACACTTTTCATACAAATTTTAGCAAAATTTTGTCAATTTATACAAAACAAAATATGAGAATTTTGATAGGATTGCATTAAATCTATAAATACATTTGGAGGAGAAGTGATACCTTTTCAATATTCAGTGTTCCAATCTATGAACATGGTATATCTCTCCATTTATTTAGGTCTTTAATTTCTATTAGCAATGTTCTGTTATTTTCAGTAAGGAGAACGTTCATGTCTTTTGTTAAAGTTATGTCTAAGAATATTATGTTTTGGGGCATTACTGTAAATGATATTGCCTTTTAATTTTATTTTCCAATTGTTTGCTCTGACACACACACACACACATATATATATTTGTATATAGGCTTGTATATATATTTGTGATAAATTTCATCTAAGTTGACAAGTTTATTGTATCATCCTTGTGAATGTCATTATAAAACTTTTCTTTTATCTTTCTTAATACTTTTTATAGTAATGTCAAAAATCTTAGTTTAGTCATTTTAGTCTTCTTTGGTTTACTGTTTGCATGATATGTCTTCTCTATCCATTCACTTATACTTATCCTTTTATGTCTTTATATTTCTAATACAACTATTGTATATATATGTATATATAGCCAACAGATGGCTTCTTGACAGAAATAAAGAAATAATGGAAACCAGGTAACAATGAAACAAAATTCTTTACCTTGTGAAATTATTTTTTAAAAGTAAAGGTAAAATAATACATTTCCAGAAAAATAAAAATGGAGAGAATTAGTTACCCATTAGTAGACCCACCCTATTAAAATAAACTAAAGGGACATCTTAATGTAGAAGAAAGTGAGTCCAGATGGTTACATGGAAATGCAGGAAGGAATGAAGCGCCAAAGAAAGGGTAACCAACCTAGCAATAATCTATTGTGAGACTTAACCCATAATCAAAAGATGCTGTAGTCATCTCAGTCTTATTCTTGTCCTTTTGTTTGTAACTGGGCCTCACACTGCTTCCTAAAAAAAGATTTTCCTGTTTTTTTTCATTACCATCAGTTTTATTATATGGTACATAGATGTGGTTTAGTTGTATTTGTCTTGCATGGTGTTCATAGCACTTCCCCATTCTGTGATTTGATATCTTTCTTTAGTTTTGGCAATTGTATCACCGTTTTCCCTTTATTATGGCTTCTTATGTACACTCTCTCTTCTTTCCTTCTCAGATTCAAATTACGTTTTTTAGCTCTACTGTTTTCCGTATGTTTCTTACTTTCTTTTCTGTTTTTATAATCCCTTTTGTTTTCTGCTTCTATTTGGATATTTTATTTTCTGTGAATCTACCTTCCAGGCACTTATCCTCTCTTCTGCCGTGCCACAACTGCTTTTAAACCCATATATTGAGTTACTAACTTCAATTATTGAATTTTTTGATGCTATGATTTACATTTGATTCTTTTTTTTTAAATCTAGATTTCAGTTCTCATAAGAAATTATCAATCTTACCTATGTTTGGTGACTCCAAAAATTGGATCATATGTATATCTGTTTTTATTTTATGCATTTCTCTTAATACTGATTCTATATGCCTGCTATTTTTGATTAATTGTGGACACATTAAATTCAGTAGGTGACCTTGATCCAATCAGGGAGTGAGCTGTTTGTGGCTGGGCTACAGTTTTCATAAAGTTTTATTTGTACTTTATCTCTGCTTCTAGAGTAATGCCCTTCAGGGTCCCCAACTGAAAGTCTGGGTGCTTGTTAAGGTCTCTCTTTCTTGGTAAACCCTAGAGTACAATATTTGTCTCATTTTTACCACGTGACTTTAGAAAGCTCTGCTTTTTATTATGTTTTTATTTGTTTAGCTACTTAGTCTATAGCTTAAAAGAGCATAAGAATTCAGCAAATGTCTTGAAGAGGAAACAGCACTGAATGTCATTCTTTTGTGTCTCCCTTCTCATTAGATTCTGGCTTCTCGATTGCTGGCTTCCTTGGTAGTCCCAAACTCTATATTTGTCTCTCTGGCCCAGTGATATTGCCGGCTCCTCTGTCTCCTAACAGCAGTCCTTTGCCTGAATTCTCAGCCTTTGTTTCTCTACTGAGAATCAGCAAATGCTCCGTAGGGGAAAACACTTTAAAGAGTATCAGTTGATCTGTCTGAGATTCCTTTGACTCCAAGATCTTAATTCCCCAAATATTGCTTGCCTTTGCAACCCACCAAGGACCTCAAGCAAAAAAAAAAAACAAACAAAAAACAAAAAACTATTTTATCTGGATTTTCCACTTCTTCTGGGCTGAAATTGGTGCGCTGCAAACTACTTTATCATAACTGAAAGCCAAAGTCAGACCAACTCCATGAAATTATGCGTGTGTGAATTTGAAATTTGAAATCCAGTATTTTTCTCCTTCCCTTTTCTCTTCACCATTGGGTTTCCCTTATACAGACCTACCTTGGAGATATTGTAAGTTTGGTTCCAGACTACTGCAATAAAGTGAATATCACAATAAAGTGAGTCACATGAATATTTTGGTTTTCCGGTGCATATAAAAGTTATGCTGGTACTATACTGTAATCTATTATGTGTGCAATAGCGTTATGTCTAAAACAAGTATATATTTTAATTTAAAAATACTTTACTGCGTGAAAGGCCCACGCACCACGATGAAGAGCAGCCCCCACTTGCCACAACTAGAGAAAGCCCTCGCATAGAAATGAAGACCCAACACAGCCAAAAAAATTAAGTAAATAAATAAATAAATAAGTCAGGAGCTCTTTAAAAAAAAAAAAACTTTATTGCTAAAAAAATGCTAACAATCTTCTGACCTTTTAGCAAGTCGTAATCTTTTTGCTGGTAGAGGGTCTTGCCTTGATGTTGATGGCTGCTGACTGATCAAGGTTCTGGTTGCTGAAGATAGGGGTAGCTGTGGAAATTTCTTAAAATAAGACAACAAGGACCTTTGCCACATAGATCGACTCTTTATTCCCAAACAATTTCTCTGTAGCATGCAATGCTGTTTGATAGCATTTTACCCATAGTAGAACTCCTTTCAAAATTGGAGTCAATCTTCTCAAACCCTGCCTCTGCCTTACTAACTGAGTTAAGGTAATATCCCAAATCCATTGTTGTCATTTCAACAATTGATTAAATTTGCTACCTTATGTAAGTGCAGTGTGTGGCTTCCCAAAACAATTACAATAGTAACATCAAAAATCACTGATGACAGTTCACCATAACAAATATAACAATAATGAAAAAGTTTGAAATATTGCGAGAATTACCCAAAGGTGACACAGAGCCATGAAGTGAGCAAATGCTATTGGAAAAATGGTGCTGATAGACTCGCCACAAACCTTCAATTTGTAAAAAACTCAATGCGAAACGCCATAAAGTGACGTGCAATAAAACAAGGTGCACCTGTACGATTAATTTGCACAACATGCAAAGGACAAGTTAAAAAGTTGGCAATTCTAACCTAGCTGTTGTTCAGATAGACTGGGTCCAACCAGACCTTTTATCTAGTTAGTCGACTTCATGTGCACACACCATGCTCTGATAGCCAATACATTAAGGCCCTGGACACTGAACATTTGTTTCTAACAATAACTCTTCACCCTCCTTCCTCTGCTCTCAGTCTTGAGCCGACTTCCTCCCTGACTCCTGATTTCTGTCCCACCACCAGCCAAACTCTTGCTCTCTGGATGCCAGTTTAGTTTTGTCAGTTTCATCCTAGGTGCTCTCAAACGGTACGGGATTTGAGTTAACCCAGTGTCTGTGCCCTTCAAATGTTATTAAGCTTGTTAAAAATGTAGGTTTCTAGGGAATTCCCTGGTGGTCCAGTGGTTAACACTCCGTGCTTCCGCTGCAGGGGGCGCAGGTTTGATCCCTGGTCAGGGAACTAAGATCCTGCGTGCTGCGTGGCATGGCCAAAAAAAATAATGTAGGTTTCGGGCTTTGGCCTCAGATTCTGATTAACAATTGGTCTGAGATGAACCCTAACAATTTTTGTTTTTAGTAAGCCTCACCCTAGCACCTGAAAACCCTGGCTCCATTCTGGGACCCCACAGACTGAGAATGGCTGACTTCACCAGCTTTGTTCAGCCCTGTGCCCTGGAAGGGACATGACTCAGTGAGAATTTAACTCATGTGGATTTTTGCTGTTTATAGTGATCCCTGCCCTCTGGAGAAAAATAATCAGAGGAGTATAGAGAATTATCTCCCCTAAAGGCTATGAGGTCATAGCCCATTATCCACGTTAGGTGGCAGTATGGCAGATCACGTGCCTGTCTCCTTTGCCACTCTCTGACTCAGAATCTTGACAATGTAAAGTTAAACTCAGAAACACCTGCCATTGATTGTCTGAACTATTCTCGGGCAATCTGGAAAACCCTTTCTCATCAGCTACGCATTGTCTCCCCAACATCTTAAGCTATTATTCAGAACATTTCTATTCTTCATTTTATACTTAGGACCATGAAGCCAAGCCAAGAAGACATTTTTGTATTCCCCCGTCTCCTCCCTACCAGTATTGGAGGAATGTCAACAGAAAGAAGAAGGGATATTATTTAGGGTGGCCTGAGGGGTAATAAGCAGGATTAATGGGATGAAATTGAGCAAAGGAAAATTTAAAGCTAACCTCAGGAACATTTTCCGAAGATTGAGATCAATGGTCCTGTGGAATTAAGATCCCAGGAGAGGTTGTGGGAGCCCTATTACTTAAATCGGTTCAAACTAGACTGGACCAAATATTTGAATATAATCCCACCTTGGCAGAGAGTAAACCTGCAATGGCTGGAAGATGGAAAAAATGACCTAATAGGTCTTTTCCATCCCTGACTTCTAGAGTCATCCAATGTATGCTGTCGTGCGTCACACTGCTGGCCAGACCCGGGTCATTCGCTATACATTTCAGCCACAAAATCCTCAGGTTTTGACTACGTCCCAGCTAAACGGCTACCTCAGCAGAGGCTGAGGGCTCCTTTGGGATTTCTGGTTAGTTTATAATCAATTAAATATCAGAAATGAAGGCAGAAATCAGTCATAGCAGCGGATGGTGGTGAGTAATTGAGGGTGAGTCCTCTGGGAGGTTCACCCTCAACCCTTTGCAGATAGACAGAAATATTTTCACTGCAGTTGTCATTTGTAACTCTGCCTCTCAGGCTTGGCTGGCCTGTGGGCTGTGCTGGGACCAGCCTCCTGCTGCAGCTCCCGGCCTGCTGTGGCCTCTTCTGCCACAGTCAACTCCCCTTCAGCTGCACTGGTGGAAGGCGCTCTCTTTACATGCCCCAGCCTGGGGAACTAGCGTTCGGGAGCACTGCTTCAGGACTGTCAGCTGACACAAGTCCCAGAGCGTTTTCTGAGAACATTATTATTATTAGCTGCATCTTTTCTCCAAATACAATGTTAGGAGAACACCTAAAGCTGATCAAAGCAGAACTTTTTTGATTTCAACAGGGAAGGGGAGCCAGGACCCACAAGAAATTTTTTTCTTGCCACTCTCCTGCCTCATCCCTCTTTCCTGAAGCTTCATAGAGGAATGCATACAAGCCACTATCAGGCACATATTCAAAACCAATTCTCTACACCCTTGCATGTGCTTTCTTGACATTTCACATTCCATAAAGTCCACAAATGGCAGATGAAACAATTGCTGCATCTCCAGACTTCACAGAGCCCGGGGAAGCAAGACATCTGCTCTAGACCTAGTTTTCCATTCTCCTTTCCCCCTTCTGGGTCCTCAACCTCTCAGGCTGCTGGTGGTTGGAGAGTGATTGGAGAAGAGAGCAGAAAAGGATTGGCTATGGGTGCTAACAAAGAAGTGTATTTCATGTTAATTACACAAGCCCTTAACCTTTGCTTTCCCTGTCACCAAGGACAAATAGCAGCATTACCTGGTCTTCCTTTTTTGTTTCTCCTCTCTTGCATGTTGTTTTTTGTGACTTCAAGTCTGCCCTAAATGCACATTACAGCCTGGTTTTGCAAGGCATGCTGGGAAGCATGGTGGAATCATGGAGGATCAGTCCCCCGGCCCCGAAGCTTTAGGAAGTGCAGAGAGAGTCCCTGGCTTCCCCAAGGGATTCCTTAGACAAATCTCCTGAATTGCAGCTGGCCTCCGTGTTTTCCTTCTCCACTTTCTGGGTTTCAAAGCATTCTTAGCTAAAATTATAAGTCCTTCTAGCTAGTAGGGAGAGAAGTAAATGGATTTGAACCTAAGCCTATCTGATATCATAGCCCAAAATCTAAACCTCGGCATTGCAGTTGCTCTCACTTGACTAGACAGTCTGCACAGCAGCGGGAGTTCTCAATTCCACATTTCTAAACCTCCTGCTCTGTGTAGGGTTTCCGTAATGCAGCCAAGTAAAGAACATCATTGGGTTCATGTTTATTTCCCACCTCCTTCCTCTGGCATTTCTTCCTTGTTGTTTTCAATTTCAAACAGGCTGAGATGAGAAGGGTTAAGTCACCTGTCCTTTCACTGGCCAACTGGTTAATGCTCTTTCCTTCTATTGTCCCTCTCATTAACCAGAGACAAGTTCTTCATTAACCAGAGTTAAGTGCTGCCCTTCACTAGAACCTAAGTCTCCTTACTCGTTTTGGTTCCTTCAGTAATTTCCTACATTAGTAAAAAGGCAGCTTTGCGTTAGGAGCAAACCTGGGAGTCACTGAAATCCAGCTGGTTGTTTGGGGATGTCAGAGTCCTAGACTTAGAGCTAGAAGGACCCCTAGATTAGAGAGTCCTCACTCCCTGCCTCCCGCTTCCCTGAATGAGAAAAAAAGAACATAAAGAGGTTATATGGCTTGGCCAGGGTCACACTACTTAAATGAGAGAATTAGGAGTGAATGAAGGTTTCACTTCCAAATCCGTGTTTTTTCGTTTACTCCACGTCACTCAGAGAAGAACAGGGCAAAGGGTCAGGGCGCGAGCTTGAGCAACGAGTGGCAACTTCTAGAGAGAAGTTTTGGATAGAAATTTCCTCGGAGGACAATCTTTTATGAGCCAGTCCTCAGAGGGCCTCGTGTGAACACATCAGAGACGTATGGATTACAAACATTGAAAATCCATATGGGTTGAAGAATGGAGACAGGGGAAGGATTTTGGCAAACACATTGGCTTTTTTAATATATATGTGTATGTGTCTGTCTATGTATATATATTATCAAATTTAAAACATTTGAAAAGCAGTTTCAGCCTAAACCACAGAGTGGCTCATCCATCCCCACTAATAAGTTCCAATCCTTCTGCTGTGTGGTCTCTCCATTCCATGGGTTAGGACCCCACTAAGTCTGTTCTACTTCAATCTGAATCCTGCCTGTTTTATACATTTTGAAGATAGGTAGAGAGAGACTAAACCTCACTCTCCCTTACAGGAACCCAACTCCCAATAGTCAGCATTTAGCCGAATGGTTTCATTGTATTTTAAAGTGTTTTAAGTCCACTTATAAATAAATTGGGCTATACCAATGCTTTTGTAATGCACATCATGAAAAATGAACAGTCAGCTTAAAATAGATTTTCTTTCACTGCCAAGTACATTATGTGAAAAATGTACTCCATCTGGCAGGACAGACCGTGTGGTCGTGGGGATGGAGCTCAGATAAGGCAGCAGTCCTTTGTGTAAAGAGGACGCCACTCAGACCCTGATCCCTATCAGGACGTACGCCACAATCCATCTAGAAGTCCATGATAGAACAAGCCATGTCCTCTTCCTGACACCCACAAACAATGGCAGCGGACACTCATGAGCCTGGAATGAATTACACTCTGCCTCACTTTCTCCTTCAGTTTTCAATGTACCAGCCTCCAGATCAGAGCCTTCAGTGGGTCCGTCTAAACCCTGAAGCATGGCATTCATCATTTCACAATAGTTGACACCTCCTGGAGCTTTCGACTATTTCTTCACCCTGGCAAAGCTGATGTTACAACCAGCTACTTGTGATTCTTTACTCTTTGCCCTTGTTCCTTTGCTCATTTGTTCTCCAACCTGACATTGCCTTCTGCTCTTTGCCCATAGATCCATATTCATCACTTTCTTCAAGGTCCATAATGGTGTCCAGTTCCATAAAGATGGAATCCCTAATTCTATCTAAATGTAATAATTTACTCGTTGAAGAAAAGTACTCTCATGTCCTCAAGCTTTTCCCCCTCTGGCTTTCCTCTTTCCTTTCTTCATATTTAATAACCACCTACCCGTCGGAGGCAACTTACACCAAATACAACATGGTTGCTAATCTAAGTCCTTCAGCCTTGTGACTGGACACTTCTTGTCCTGGTTTCCTTTCTAGGAACCTTTCTAGAAATAGCTAGATATCCACCATGATTACTATTTCCACAAAAACTCTGCTAATTAACTATCTCATTCCTGCTAAACTGTTAGCCAATAATTGGTTAGAGCTTGGGGAATCCTCTGAGTATTTACATTTTAGTCAAGAATCTTCAAATAAGCCAGCACCACCTTGTGCCTTTATCTTGAGCCACCTCATTCATATTACATGTCACCTTCACCAGTTTGGCCCCACTTTTGGCCAAAATCCTAGAGCCATTCCCCCATTCCTGCCCGACACTGCCCAACCCTCTCTGCGCTTGTACCTTCCTGAAAGGTGATGTGGTGGTTACAAGCTCCCACTCATGAGGCAGACAGAACTGACTTTGATTCCTGATTTCAAATTCAGATTTTGACACTCTGTGCCTTAAATCTCTCTGAACCTCGGTTTCCTCACCTGCAAAATGGGGATAATAATAGTATGCCAAACTCATTATGTCCTTATGAAAATTGCTTGAAATAACGCTTGTAAAATATTTAGCCCAGTATCTAGGAAAGAATCCATGAATTTTAGTTATGATTATTATGGTTGTTCTGAATTCTGTTTTCAATATTGTATTCATCCATCATATCTGACAAATTGGTAGATTTTTCTTTTGAGCTTTGCTTAGGCTTTTTTCTCTAGATTCTGACTCTCCTTGTACATGGTTTTATAGCTCCTTTTGTCCTAATCTAGGTGGTTTTCCTGCCTGGTCTGTCCTCAGCTTTTGAGTCCCCCACTGTGGTATTATTCTGTGTCCACTCGTGATAGGAAAGCTTCAGGAGTCAGAGAATGAACTTCTAATGGTAGAATAGCAGGAACCTTCATATGTAAATGGATAACATACATACATCCTACTCACACTACTTAAAAAAAAAAAAAAAAATTACTTGGATCTCTCTACCTACCACCCTCCTGCTTGGTACAGACAGATTCTTTTGGGTACAGTGTGACACATATAATAGGCAATAATAAAAGTTCATGAAGTGAGTGGGGGAGGGAAGAATAAACTAAAGAAAATAGTGGTAAAAGCATTCCCATGGACCTTTTTGTATCAGTCTTCTGAATATATTGAACCCAATATAATCATGAGAGTCCTTATAAGTGAAAGAGGCAGGAAAATGAATGAGAAAGAAATTTAAAGATACTATAGAGTTGGCCTTGGAGATGGTCACTAGAAACTGGAAAAGGCAATGAAATGTTTTCTCCTCTACAGTCTCCAGAAAGAACACCACCTTTCCAACACTGATTTTAGTCCAGTGAGACCCGTTTTGGACTCCTGACCTCCAGAATGGTAAGATAATGAGCTATGTTATTTGAAGCCACTAAGTTCATGGTAATTCGTCACAGCAGCAATAGAAAACTAACACAATTGTGCTACTATAGTTACCCTAAGGACTAGTTTTTTCTGGTCTGGCACTCAGGGTAAAATTTTTTCTCTTAGGCATTTTTTAGGAAATGCTGTTACTTTTGAAAAATGAAACTTTATATCTTGTGGTTTTAAGTGCTTTTTCTGTAGAAAATATTAATGAAGAGATATAGGCATGTCTTTCTACTCATTATTCTCTTTTAAAATACTAATTTAAGAAAAAACTCGTCTTTAAAATCTCTAATTATTTTAATCATTTCTGCCTTTTCCCCTGATTATCTCCTTAGACATATTTAAAATGCCTCTTTCAACTAATCTTAAATCTTTACCTTAGAGTCAAAAGCCCTTATGTATTTGAAAAAGATATAAAAAACAATCTTTTGTCCACCTCTCTAAAGGAAAAGTGCTTCTTATGCTACTCAAATGGCAGATATTATCTTGCCATTTATCAGGGCATTTTTCTTTTTAATCCTTGTCTCAGTGAGTGCAAAGCAGACAATATCCTAGAGAAGAAAATGGTAAATTTGTGTTCTTCATTTTCTCCTTATAATCTCCAAATATCTGTATTTACAGGTATCTTTAAGAGACTTTCATCCTTTCTAAATCTTTCTTTCTCTACTTGTATTCTCAACCTTACGTACTCCCTATTCTTCTGGAATCTTATTTCATAAGTTAATCTTTTTATCTTCTTCTCATATTCTGAAATGCAAACTAACAAACACATGACCAATTCCTTTCACTAGATCCTGTTTCTGTCTCAAATATTCTTCTCTTTCTTTTCTCTCTTTATTTCAATACCAGATTTCTAATTCCTTACCTTTCACTTATACTTCAAATTTGGCAACCTGGATCCCATACCAACCTCTCGACTGAAATTATTTTTATAAAAATCATAGATGACCTCCTGATTGCTAAATCCCATGAGAATTTTGAATCTTAACATTCCATGTCAAAATATAATATCTTTAATCTGTAAGCATTCTTTATAGCTAAATAAGAAGTGATAGTTGTATTGAAAGGGCAACTTATATAATTTTATAATCCAGAAAAGAAATACAATTTGTCAATAAATATGAAAGCATTCACTCTATTTGGTTGTTGAATACCTGTTAAGATATTTGAAAATTATTTTTATTTTCAGTGCTGGTGAGGCTGTGTGAGCAGCTATTCTCAGAGTTGTGTGCAAAATTTATGAGGATGTTCATCAAAGGTGTTTTACTAATGGCAAAATTTTAGAAATAAACCACATTTCCACTAATTGAAGTAATCGATTAAATTATAATATATTTTATATACCAGAAGTCTATGAAGATAGCTTAATGGCATTGGAAAATGATTAAGATATAGTAAAGGAAAAAAAAAAAAAACTTACAGTGCAGTGACTCACTACTGTGGGGGAGAAGAGAAAAAAATTCATAATATTTTCAGTGGTTATAAATGATTTGAAGAGGTGTTTTTGCTTTGCCTTTATGTTTTCCAAATTTGTACAAAAGGTATTAATTTCATAACTAGAAATAAACAGAAAAATCTTTTGTTTTAAACCACAATAAGCTATAATAACAAACCAGGCTATAAATATCATTTTGGGGATCTGAGATTTTGCTAAGTCTACGGAAACACCATGAGTTTGAGGTGATGTTACTTGAAGACAGTCAGGAGGCAACAGGTCTGTGAGGTTAGTTAAGATAGACTCAAGTGCTCTAACCTTGAGAAATGCTCATGTTTGGACTGATAATCTCTTATGGAGCTGGAGGAAGCTGATAAAAAAAAAATGTGCCTAATAAGAAGGTTGTCCCTTCTTATTTATCATGGAAAAGAAAGCGAGTCTATGGGCTTCATAAGTAACGGAGAACTGAATATGGCCTCCTGTCCAGGGAGAAGAGCACGTAGAGGTTGGTGGAGGTGTGATTTTGGATGGATCTTGAACAAGTCAGGACTTGTTCCTACAGGCCCAGCCCACAGGGGGAGCAGATAGGAGGCCATTATGCTCTTGGAGGAATCAGGTGACACAAGCCTGAACTAAGACCCTACCCAGTACAGGGGAAAGGAAGAACCACCATAAAGAACAAATTGCTGGTGCCTGGCATTGTTTGAAGGCAGGGACCAAGAAAGAAGTACAGGTCAAAAATGACAACATTTCGAAGTCAGAGGGTGTCAAGAAAACAATGGAAAAATCTCTCAAAAATGCAGTTATAAGTGGAAGTTGGTTTAGACGGAAGATGGTAAATTTGGATTTTGATGGAGCATGTGAACAGATGGCAGGACACTGGTGCAATATCCACCTGGTGGATGAGAACACAAGAGAGAAGTTAAGATTGAGTATAGAATATGTAACATATGTAATTATAAACTTTGTGAATAACTTTGGATACAAATTGAGATTGTGACTCTCTGTGAATGAAATCACACTCATGTTGTGAATAGATGATAAAGGCACAGATCTTTTTTTTTATTGTTATACATCAATTCCATTTCACAAATGCCATCAGATTTCTAGGCAACACAATTCAGAGTTTATTCTTCTTCTTGGGTGGTTAAAACCACTGACATTGGCCTTGGACATTTATAACCTAATTTGTCATAGCTTATCTTACGCTGGAAATTAGCTTCATATACTAAGAAAGGTCTTTTCCTACATAAGAAAGCAAAATCCACTAAATCTCATCCCTGAGCTGTATTGTTGTGAAACTAATTCATTCTGAACTGGGAGAAATTCTTTCATCAAAATCTTCAACATGATATCTGTTTGGGTTATTTCTCACTCCTAATTACCCAGATCAGAGTAAGGAAGAAGTAAAACCAAAGTGAAACCAAATGGATAATGCAACAATTTTAGTGTGAGAGTTGTGCAATTTAACACAGTGACAACATTTGTGTTTGTGTACATCTGTAGCTCACAGAAAGTTTACTGCTGTGCTTTGTTTGCTTCTAGTGGCAAGATTCCTTGCGTGAGTCCTGGTTTCTCCCCCAACAGATTCTGTGATGGTAGACACACTTTTTATCTTCATTGGGCTTTCCTTTTTACCCATTATATAGAGATTACAATACCCTGTGGCCTTAACTCATAGTGCTAGCAAAAAATAAGATAATAAATGTGAAATTGCAGTGGAATCTATTTTAAGTGTTAGCCAAATCTAATTTTTGGCACACATTACATTTGCAAAAGACCTCCTTAAAATCATGCAAAAAAGGTGTCAATGAAAAAATAAATATTGGGTGACCCATTTGGCAAAGCTTTATTTGAATGTAATAGGTTTTCTTTAAACAGCTAACAAGCACTTTCAAAGTTTGTTTTGTCATCCACATATGCACATGCATGTGTGTGTGAGCTCACACACACACGCACACACACACTCACTGTGACTCTGCAGATATTGTTTCTTGGGATTGGCTGCCATTTGCTGTCACTAATCAGACAGTTGTTAGATGTGAAGGTAGTTGAATGATCATAGCTAATTTTAATCAAATCAGTAAATTGAAACTCAGAAAGGTATTGGCAGTGATTTACATTTTCTTCAAGAGTTTGCAATTCAGTAATATCAGACCTTTCCAAGAAACACCTTTTAGGTCTTTAATGTAAATCTATCTTGAGTTGACCAGAGCCCTTTAATCCTATCCAGGATTGGTTTAGAAGGCACCATCTTTACTAACTCTTACAAATTGAATTGTGTTCCTTTAAAATTTGTATGCTCAAGTCTTAACCCCCAGTACCTCTGAATGTGACCTTATTTGGAGATAGCGTCTTTACAGAGGTAATCAGTTAAAATGGGGTTATAAGGATGGGTCCTAATCCAATGTGACTGCTGTCCTTATTAAAAAAAAAAAAAAAGGAAATTTGGAGACAGACACATATATAGGGAGAACACTTGAAGATGAAGGCAGAGATCAAGGTGATGATTCTATAAGTTAAGGAACCCTAATGGTTGCCAGCAAATCACCAGAAGCTGGGGTGGGAGGCATGGAACAGATTCTTCCTCACAGATTCCAGAAGGAACCAACCCTACTGACGCTTTGATCCTGAACTTTTAGCTTCCAGAACTGTGAGTCAATACATTTCCGTTATTTATGGAACTGATTTATGGTACTTTGTTATGGCAGCCATAGCAAAGTTATATAACAACAAATCCCCTCCTCCAATTTACAAATTTGGTGAACAAATGAAGAGGAAACTTTAGCATGTAAATGATTATTAAGAAAATCTATATCCTGTGGGTATTCAAAGCCAGTTACTTTTAAAAAATCCATTACCAAAGAGATATTATTTTTATTCACAGACTTGCGGCTAAATTATTTGGAATATTTTGGTTAGAACAGATTTCTTCTTCAGCAGAATTCCAGCAAAGTAGTGTGAGTATGGGCTGTGAGCCAGGATATAGAAATGGTTTCATGATGGAGAACAGAAGCTTATAATGGGATTAAATTAAAGCTACCTCCATCTTTATTTAGCTTTTAAATGTGATAATGCAGTGAAAACATCCAGTTCCGTGCCTGGAACATAGTAAGTGTTCAGTAAATAAATCTAAAATCTGAAACCTCTGAAGTCTACGTAGAGTCACCCAATTTGATTTTAAATGGGTAAATGTTTCTGAAAAGTTGTTATGTGAACTCTGCTGTGATCCATATTGGCTGTTAAGCATAGCTCCCAAACAATGTCCATCAGAACGCTGAACTAAACTTGTGTATATTCTCATGCAAGAAAGTCTATAAAACTGAGCTTTTTGGAGTTATCTGTAGACATGTTAACATGTACTGTCAAGGATAGGTCAAATCAGGATATCAGACCCTCCTTTCTTTGTGCTTCTGTTACATATTCTGCATTATCTCTATTTTAGTTCCTAACACAGCTCAAGGTCATTGCTGTGTGTGTACTTCTTCCTACCAAACTCTAAGCTCCTCACGACAGCTTACGCCTTCCTTCTTTATGGCTCCAGGACTTAGCATAGTGTCTGTCATGTGGAGGCACTCAAGGCAAATAGCAAATATGTTTACATGTTGAGAGAACTTCTGCAGGATGCAAATTACATCACATAAAATTTTAGCTGGTTTACTTTTCTGCTGCAAGGCTGTTCAGAACTGACAGTCACATTAACATTTCAAACTTTAAAACCTCAAGAGGCTTTACATATGTTATCTTATTTGGTTTTTAAAATAACCCCCCAAGAAAGGGTGGATATTATTATTAAATCCCATTTGAAAAATGACAAAACTGATCCAGGGAAGAAAAGTCATTTACATATGGTGATACGGATATGTATGAGCCTAATCAGGCTCTAAGTATTGACTCCCAGTTCGGCAGTTCTGTTGGGCCATTCTGCTTCCTACAGCTGTCACGTGATGTAATTTATTGAATGGCAGTTGACGTCATTGACCACGTGACTTTCTAACGCAGCCACTGAGACCACTGAAAATTCTGGATCTGCCAAAGTCCATCCAAACAGTTTTCAGTTTTCTACACAAAGACTGAAACTCTCCTAAGATAGAGAAAATAAAGGATATATACGAAGTAAAGACATTGTAGGAGGCAATAGTTCCAGTGACAATACACAATAAAATTAGAATAAGCTGGGCATTGGAATAAGTTGCATACCAAATATCCTTGTTAGTAGGATTTTCCCCCCTGAAACAGACCAGAAATGGTAGAAATAGGACGCATATCAGTCAGTCTGACTTATGTACCCTGTATAAACCCTCAGGCTTTGTAGGTTAATTCTAAGGAGTTGTTTGTAAACCTGGGCCAGCGCAGACACCCACTGCTCTTACAGAGCCCAGAGAGAAGACACCTCTAAACACTGGGATGCCTGGCATTGAACTTGCCCAGCAGCTACTTCCAGAGGCCAATTTCTTCCTGAAATTTCACTGGAGGGAAAGCTCTATTTAGCACTTAACAATACCTATAATTGCACATGTGGGTTCATACATATTTTCTTTACATACGTATTTTCTTTATATGTATAGACGTATGTGTAAAATGTGAGGACAAGTCAGTACTTAAATAGGCATATGTATTTCACATCTGTTTCTACACATGAAGAGGGTGTGGAAGAAACAGGGGCATTATTTCTTGGCACTTGCACTATGATAGGTGTGTGTCTGCCCCAAGGATTCACAAAGGAGGTGGTTTCTACAGCATGATTTTATAGATCCTAAAAACCCTGCCTTCACCAAACTTCCCTAAATGTCTTATCATGGTAATAAAGGCATTATTTCAACAGAGTCTTACATAAGTGTATCCATTTAACAATCATAGCCAATTTTTATGAAATACTTATGTACGCTTTAGATTTATTAACTCATTCAATCTCAAAATCACACTTTGAAGTTAATGCCATCGACATTCTCATTTTACCAGTTAAAAAAACCCCACCAAGACAAAAGACAGATTTGGACACAGGAAAGCTGCCTGTAGAGTTTGTGTGTGTAACCACAGTCTCCTGCCCTAGCAGTGGGCTTCTGAGATGGGAATCTGTTATGTCATTAACACTTACTGCCCAAGAGTGGATTGGTTTGTTAGTTTAGATTCGCAAAGGTCTCTGTCCAAATGACAATTGAGGTGAGATTATTTCAATGGGTAAAGGGAAATTTAACACTTTGTGGAATAAAGCACTTATCACCCAGAGAGGACTCAGTAATTAGGAAGATATATAAGAGTCAAATTTGTTTTAAAGTACTTATTGAACACCTATGATGGGCTAGATGCCATATTATCAACTGTGGAGAGACAAAGATGAATAAATTATAATTTCTGTTTTCTGGAAGTGAATGGTGCACTAGGGTAGGTAAAATAGGCAGGTGAACAGACACAGCGTGTGCTGAGCAAGATAAAACATATAAAATAAAATCAGCAGGTGCCAAAGTATCTCTGAAAGTATCTCTGACCAGGAGATGCTGGGAAGAGGTGACAATCGAAGTTTGGTATGGAATGAAAAAGAGTGTGTTAGGTGGAGAAGTTGGGGGAGGGCATCTCAGGAGAGGGAACACATCCTCAAAGAAGGGCTAAGGCATGTGAAAGGACCTGGCCTTGTGAGACAGGTGGGGTGTGAATGGAGGAAAAGGAGCATGGGATGAAGTAGCAGGAGAGCCTTGGTTCAGCTTGTGAAGGGTCTTACAAGTCAGGCAAATGATTTGGACTTTGTCCTTCAGGCTGGTGGCTGTCATCTGGGGGTGATTTTGTCCCCCACCCAAGGAAGCTCTTTGGCAATGTCTGGAGACACCATGAGTTGTTACAGCAGAGAAGGCACTACTGGCATCTAGTGGGTAAGGCCAGGGATGCTTCTAAACATCCTTCAATGCACCAGACACTCCCCACAACAAAGAATGATCTGGACCACACTGTCAGTGGTGACATTGTTGAGAAATCTTGCTGTAGGGAAAGGGCAGGGGTTTTAAATTAGGAGACTGATATCAATATCTTTATTTTTTTAAATATGCATCCTTGGGCTATAATAGGAAGGGACTTATGACAGAGCAACCTTTTAGTAAGGAGTGGCCATTTATTGAAGGCTCGCTGTATGTGAGGCAAACCCCCAAGAGCGTTAGAAACAGTGAACTTATTGCTCAAAATAACCCCATGAGATTATATTTCTCTACTATAACAGATGTAGAGGACAAACATATGGACATCAAGGGGGGAAAGTGGCGGGGCAGGGTGGTGGTGGGATGAATTGGGAGATTGGGATTGACATATATACACTAATATGTATAAAATGGATAAATAATAAGAACCTGCAGTATAAAAAAATAAATTAAATTAAATTAAAAAAAAATAACCCCATGAGAAGGTGTAGGTGTAGACAGATTAAGTGTCTCAAGCAAAGTGACCCAGTTGGTAACAGCCAAGTTAGGATTTAAACCCTCACTCCAGTGCCTAGGCACCTCCCCCCAACCCCTAACACTGTCCTACCCCTCTAGTCTCTGAATAACTATCCAGGCGGAAAACTAAGGTTGAATTCTGACAGTAAGAATGAGAATGAAGAGAAGCCAGATTTGAGAGACATTTGAGGTAGACTTAGTCAATAGGAGTTGGAAACACATTTGATGTAATGGGGTTAATAGAGGAAAGACCAAGGACGACACTGAGGTTTCTAATGTAGATAAGATTAATGATAGGCTATTTCATTTCATAGTATTTCATTATGAAGTCTTTAATAGTATCAAGGTCAAACAAAATTATTCCCTTGAAGTGCCCAAGAAACTCTTGAGGAAGTGGTGAAAAGTGGTGATAATGGAATTGCCAGGGTAGAAGAGGTAATGAGGTCATTTCCGGACATATTGAAAATAATTAGAATATGTGGTGGAGCTAGAGAAAAATGTTCATAATCCATTAGCCTATAGGTGGTGGTTGGACCATGAGAATGCCCAGGGACAGTATGTAGAACAAGAAGAGAAAAGGACCAGGGAAAAAAATCTTGGAGAATCCTTAAGGCACACTCAAGACAGGAGAATTCTGGAAGAGTAGGTGGAGGATTCTGAAATATTTCAGATCTTATTTCATACTTCTAACTAGAAATATGTATGTATATATCCTTCAGTGGCATGTAAGTCCATTAGTGATATAGCTATTCATATCTTTAGATTTCGTTTGTATCTATCTATCCTTCAGTGGTAGGTCCATGGAAAAGGAAAAGGGCACAGAGTTGTAGGAACTTGCACATTCCTTTGAGAATGGTCTTAACTTCTACAGTATTAAAAGTGGGTTTTCCTGGCAAAACATGTGCTTGTATAATAAATCTTATTGCTGGTCCTTACTCCACAGTGAGTTGTAGCTAACTGAAGAAGCCAGCTTGTGGTCCCTTTCCCCAAGGAAATATAGGTGCTCAAATGATAAGAGGTTGGTAGAGGGGATTCCCATTTCTTTCCATGCATGGAAAGAGAATTTCTAGCCTAGAGAACTAAGTGCTCTCCAGCATTGCATTCATTGAAAATGAATAAATTCAACTCTATTTTCATTATTAACCCTTTCATGGTATCAAGGTCAAACAAAAGGATTCCCTTGAAGTGCCCAAGAAATTCTTGAGACACAAACTGCAGACCATGAATTATGATCCCCTGCAGAGAATAAAAGTAAATTTTGACTCAAGAGGAATAGACAAGTGAAATTAGGGAAGTGGAAATTTTTCAGTTTGCTCTGAATCATAGGTGCCAAGGGTTAGTTTGTTCTTCAATGTTTTACACATTTCATGTGTATGTAACCAGACATTTATACATAAACACACACAAATATGTGTTATTGCACAACAGCATTTACCCAGACTTCTGCTTTTGCTTGCATTGCATGCCAATCCAAGCCCATGTCTCGCAGAAGCCTGCACAAGTGATTTTTAAAATGAAACATTCAACAAAAGAATTGTTTTTTTACAGGAGGTTTGGGGGGAACATGTGAACTATGGTGCCGAAAAATCAGCTGATCTATTTCTAATATATTTTTAGTGGCACAGAGTCAAGTCAAAATTAATATATTGAAAATTGAAAATTGAACCAAATACTTTTGAGCTTTAATGTGCCAAAAGAGACCCATCTTGTGAAAAGATCACTGACCTCACTTGTGTCATGCTTCCCATCAAAGGCTTTGTCTGTGTTCACCAAAACATCAGGGTAATCAGGCTTGATAATGGTTATTGGGCAGCCAAAAACAAACAAACACACAAACAAAAAACCCTTATATTTTCATGACATCTTTAACTTTTATGTACCCATAGCTGAGTGGGCCAATAAAAGCAGGATACCACATAAGGCCAGACTCAGCAGTTTTCTGGGTATATGAGAGACCTCAGAAGCTGATCGGTAGAAGGTGAATTCCTCTTCAATAAAGACCATGTCAGCTAACCTTAAGCCCGAATGAACACTCATTCAGTTATAGTCAAGGGAATGCTACTAGAATTGTTTGCAGCGTAACCCTAATGTTCTAGCGTCACAAACACATGTCTGACTGGAAAATAATGTTATTTAATAATATTTCTTATACAATAACAAAAGCACATCCAATGGCACAAAAACTGGTCTTAAAATATAGGCAGCAAACAGTCTGAAACAGAGAAGAACAAAGCTGACTCCATATTGGATCTATTCCTTTAGCTCTAACCTTCCTGCTCTGTTGCCTGTGCTTAGTCATGCTGGCTCTGCATGTTTTGTAAAAGAATGTTACCTATAGCCTGAAATACACAGGATAGCCTATTCTCAGGGCTCTGACCTTTAAGAGTCTATTCATACAGAGATAAAAAGTTGCAGAACAGAGAATAACATTTGCCGTGTTGGAGGTTTACAGGAACACTGTGACCTGACCTATGTGGACAGCTGCGAGAACAAAGGATTCTGGCACCAAGAAGTCTGCAACAGCTAACCACGCCCCCTCTCCTTTTAGTATAAAAGAAGCCTGAATTCTAACTCAGGGAAGATGGTTCTTTGGGCCACGAGTCCAGCAGCTTCTCGTTCCTCTGGCTTTCTGAATAAAGTCACTATTCCTTGCCCCAACCCCTTGTCTCTCAATTTGCTGTCCTGTTGTGTGGCAGGCAACACAAGCTTGGATTTCTATGTTACTTGGGGGACAAGGAAATTTCTCTTCATGAGGAAATGAAGTCTGGAAAGATTGCTCTACCAAAAAATTGGCCAATTTACATGGTAAAAGATAACAGGATTACTTTGGGCTGAAAAAATCTGCATTCAGGTTACTTCGGGGTCCTTGGGTTTTGCCTTCAGGTTGTCTATGTGTTTTCATTGCATACGAGGTAGCTTTCCTATGGAAAGTAATGGAGTAGCTATCCTGAAAGTAATTCAGTCATCTTAATGAAGGCAGAAACTGTGTTTATCTTTTTTTTTTTTTCCTGGAATTATACACCCCTCCATTATTTTTTCCTTGTTTGTTTGTTTGTTTGTTTTTTAGTTTCCTACTCGTATATCATCAAAATTAACGCAAACAAGCACAGAAAGTCAGTCAGGGCCTCTTTTTTTTTTTTTTTTTTTTTAATTCTAGGGTCTGTCGTCTTGTCTTCTTTCCCTCCTCCTCCTCCTCCAACATTTCCCTCTTTCTCTCCCTTCCCCCCCTCCTCCATCTTTTCCCTTTTCCTCTTCCTCCCGCCCTTGGTCCTCCTTCCTCTTTCTTCCGCTCCCCCTCCCCTTCCCCCTCCTCCTTCTCTGCCTCTCGTTCCTTGTTACCCTTCCTCTTTCCTCCTCCTCCTTTTTCCAGTCACAGCAGCAATGTTGGCAGTTTGGCTAGGGTAACCCATCCTGCTAAATTCCCAGGTGGATGTTGCATGTTTCAGGATGTGATGCATGACAGACGCAGGCTTCTATGCCAGGAACCGTTTGGCCTGGAACATTGGAGAGTGGAGGGACCCAGGAGGCATGGGCCTGGGCTCAGAGGGCATCTGTCACTGCCTGGCTGAATAATACTCAAAAGGCTAGCCTGACAAACACTGGATTAGACCAATATTTTTTAGCAAGCACCACAGAGATATTTGGAGCAAGAGATATTTGGAGCAAGAACAAAGGTAAAACATTGATTTTTTCAGATAATGTCTCTGGCTACCTTCTTTTATTCCACCGCCCTCCATTCACTGTTCTCAGTTACAGAATTCTTCACACTTAGTGAGAATCTGTCTCTTCTTCCTCACACTCATCAATGGCAGGTATATTTTACCTAACACATACATCTGGCACAAAGGTGATACCCTATAATTTTTTAAAAAATAAAGTAATGAGAACATTGTATTGAGTCAGCATGCTAGTGGGCAGAATTTCTGGAAAATTTCTGAAGGTTTCTATAAGTTTAAGATTACTATTCTACATGTTTGACTAGGTGGTGGTGGTGGGGGGTTGTATGTATGATTCTGTGTTTTTCAGTCACTTCTGCCTCCCAGGCTAGTGCTCTTTGTTGATGGGCAATCCTCTGCCCTTCCTGGTGATGCCGACAGCTGAGACTGGGCATCTGTCTGCTCTGGGATGAGCCCTACTAGCAGATGTCAATGTCTACTTTGCAGGTAAACTTCATGGACCAAAGCATCCGTTCTGTTCATGGGGAAAATAAGCATTAGATTACCTTCCCTTAGAAGGCTGAGCAAATCTCCATGTTGTCGGGCTGGTAGAACCACCAGAGGCAGGATTTCTAGGGGTGGGTCATCAAAGCCAACTTCTACCAACCTCTGGGAAAGAGCCAAAAGCAAGTTACAAAGCGACAACTCAAACACATTCAAGAAGGATACTGTTCCCTGAGAGACATTCAGCAAAATAAGGACTCCCCTCCCAACCCCAAACACACACAAAATACCTTCAGAAAAGTGTTTTGTCAAACAACTACTTATTTTGAATATCTGGTCACTTTTAGACTTTGTATGATCCAATGTTACTGCTTGTACTTGGAGAAACTGTTGCCTGATTCCATTTTTTTCCCTCCTCCCAATTTATTTGCTGTGTAGACACAATTTGGGTGAAACCTGTTTGACTAGGTAACCCAAGGAAATTTTCTGATTGGTGAAGTCCCCACCCATCCTTACCCAATTTCCTAGTGGAATTTTGGAAAGCACTGATGACCTTTTGTAAATGTACCACACCTCAAATTCTCATTTTTCCATTTTGTGAGCAGTTCTTTCTCTCTGACCCTGGTCTTCATCAAAGCAAACCAGACAACTCCAGGTACTTCCCTTAAATATTTTAGCAGCTGTACTTCAGCACCTACTCCAGATCGGAGTAAGCAAGATCACCTTTGGTGTGCTCTCATAAGCCACTGCTTCTGATTAGTCTGAGGAAAAGTACAAATGACTTCCAGCTGAAGCAAGCTTCATCCCTATCCAACTGGCTCATGTTGGGGAAAGCTTCCTGTTGGCTCCCCAAACAGACCTACTGCCTTCTGACCAGGTCTTGGTTGGAGTTCAGGGAGTAGTGATGTGGGGATACGCCCTTCTTATTCAACCACTGGAGAGGGGATTCAGATAATTAAGTTCTCTCGTGTCTTTCCAACACTAGACAGATGCATTTTCTGTCATTGTGGAATATAAATAGAGCTGGGAAGGCCTGTATAACAGGACATTACAGCTAATTTTTCCTCTCTGAAGGGTTGCCAGTACTTTGAAAATAAGTTTCCTTGCTCTTTCATGAAAGAGCATCTTCGATTCAGTTGATATTTTGGTTGAAGAATCACACTGGTCCTCATTTTACAAATTCATTGCTCTTGATAAAGAAAGCCAAAGTAACCTGCCAAGTACCCACTTCTGCTGCTTTTTTGGATCTGCCTATCTCTCCTGAAGCTAAGTCTGGCATTTTCTCTTCCATAATTCTGCCTACAAGAAACTGGAGAGTCACCACAGACACATTCTTTTTGAGGGACTCTCTTGGGTCCATTTGGGATTATTAAGTAGTTCAAGGTCAGAGTAGCTGAGGTATTGGGGAGGAATTGATCATAGGATGCAGTTCTTGGGTATGGATAAAAGTATGACTCAGTTTGACTTATTACCATCCCCAGAAATGTCAGTAAACTGTGGGGAAAAGCAGCATATCAGGGTGACTAGAATCAATCTATTGGATCCTGAGAAATCCTCTAATCTTTCAACTTGCTTTCAAACAGAATCCTATTTACCCTTGCTAGATCTTTTCTATGAAAAAACATGTAAAGTAGTCTCAACTCCCAAATGGACTGTATTTTTCTTATTCATCTTACTGTCTCTGTCAATATCATGTACTCAATACAGTTTTGAATAGACAAGTAAATTTAGGGAAACTATCAGTCCACTCTGTTTGGTGTCAGATTTGCATTTCTTTTTCCTGGTAAAAGTGATTATAGTTATATAGGTTATAACTTAAGTATGCAGTCTTTGCAAATGAAACCCACAAGGAGTATACAGAAACAAACAAATAAACAAACAAAAAAAACATAGAATATCAGAGAACAAATAAAATTTAGAAATTTACTCCCATTTCTTTACCTCACTCTGGTAGAAACTGAATCCCAGAGAAATGAATTGACTCACAAATATCCCAAGGAATTTGGTAGTGAAGGGGATTGGAATATGCCACCCCAAAATATGTCAGTTTGGCATATGGATTATTTTGAGCTGAAGGCAATTGAGAATCAGCTGATGTATAAAGAAAGCTTATTGGAGCTTCCCTTATATGACTAAAAGCAGAAACTTCTGGGAAATGAGGACTGCCATAAATCCCCTCTCCAGAGGAGTTTTATGGCCATGGAGAAGATGGAAAATCAGCATTGAGATTAGTCTACACAAATAAACCTTACTAAAATAACTCTTATTTTCCATTAGTTTCTCCATATATTTACCTTTCCACAATTTACTGCTCCTGAAACCCCCAAAACCCTTTTCTACGTGTCTAGTCACTTCTCCACAATTTATTACCCTTTATTAAAATGGGATATAAACTTCCAGGTCTAACCACTTCTGTGAGTTTCCACTTCTTTTCTGTGAAGTCATGTGCATGTAAAAATATTAACACCAATAAAGAAACATACACTTTCTCCTGTTAATCTGTTGCTTATGAGTTTAATTTACAGACCTCAGTGACAGGGTCCAAGAGGATGGAGGAAAAGTTTCTCCCCCTCATAAGTGGCAAAGTTAAGTCTAAGATTCCCTGATCTTTTGATAACCTTTTTGGCAACCAAAATAGAATGAAAAACAAAAATTATATTCTATTTGTGATATATTGCTAATATATTACATATAAATATATTCTATTCATGAAATATTCTTAATACACTACAAATACATTAATACATTACAAAAATTATATTATATTTATGAAATATTCTTAATACATTACAAAATATCATCTTGTATCTTTTGTTATATTTCCCTGTTTCTTGTTGAGAAAGTTTGGAGGATTAAGATTAAGTTAATACTTTCTTTGAATTCACTGGAGAATTTTCATATAATGATCAACTCAGGAAAAAAAACGCTGGTTTGCTTATCCTCCCTCAACTGACAAGTGCTTATGCAAATGAGTATAGGAGAGTGTATAAAAACTCAATCTTTAATCATATGGGCCAGAGTTAACCCAATGATATATTACATCAAGGCTGGTTATAAGATCTTTGACAATATTATTTTCGTGTGTGTATTGACACTGCAGACAAATTGCTTGAGGGTCCTAAAATCTCAATCTGATATTTATCTTAGCCTTTTGAAAAAATACTTTTTCTGCAGCTTCATTTAAGCAATTGTTGAAAATCCAGAATCCAGGTAAGGTAGAGTGAGCCTCAGTGCTTGATTTTCTGTTTTCCTCAGTGAAATCCAGCCTATACTTTAGAGAAAGTTGTGCATTTTTCATAGCCAGAGCAAGAAGCTGATGGAATCCTTTCGGTTCTGTGCAGCAGAAATGAACTGACTTACGAAGGCTACACTGCTTATTTATGTGTAGAGTTTAATGCTAAAAGGTGCCATTAAAAGTGAAGACCACATCTAATGTCAAAGCAGTTAAAATCTTAAACATCCCTAATGACTTCTTTTAAGTCACAGCTATTCCTTTACAAAAACAAACCAGTGCTAGATTAAGTGCCGGGCACTCACATTACAAATGATACCAGTCATCTGGATTTCTCATTATGGAGCTTCTGCCAAGTTCAGACTCTTTGCCAAGGATGATTTAACCATTCAGTGTCAAACTGACCTTGTACTTGGGGATGGGAGTGGAGAGAAGCCTAATTGCCTGAACATTATTTTCTTGAATTCTAAATTACTGAGGACATGAAACTTTAAGCTGAAGATCTTTCTTCACCACTGTAGTTACAATCTACTCCCCATAATTGCACTATTGAAACTGTGTGTGTGGAGGCCTCTTTTGCTTTTGCATATTAAATCAAACAAATACTTTAAAGAAGGGTTTCAGGGGACAATGCAAGAAAAAGGAGATAAATGGGTTAGACCCTAAGAGTTGGCAAAATTAATGAAGACTGTTTAATTGTTGATGTCTGCTTATGTGTGCTTGTTTCTTTTTGTTCTTAACATCTTTATTAGGGTATAATTGCTTTACAATGGTGTGTTAGTTTCTGCTGTATAACAAAGTGAATCAGCTATACATATACATATATCCCCATATCTCCTCCCTCCTGCATCTCCCTCCCACCCTCCCTATCCCATCCCTCTAGGTGGTCACAAAGCACCAAGCTGATCTCCCTGTGCTATGCAGCTGCTTCCCACTAGCTATCTATTTTACATTTGGTAGTATATATATGTCAATGCTACCCTCTCACTTCGTCCCAGCTTCCCCTTCTCCCTCCCGGTGTCTTCAAGTCCATTCTCTACATCTGCGTCTTTATTCCTGTCCTGCCCCTCGGTTATTCAGAACCTTTTTTTTTTTTTTTTTTTAGATTCCATATATATGAGTTAGCATATGATATTTGTTTTTCTCTTTCTGACTTACTTCTCTCTGTATGACAGACTGTAGGTCTATCCACCTCACTACAAATAACTCAATTTCATTGCTTTTTATGGCTGAGTAATATTCCGTTGTATATATGTGCCACATCTTCTTTATCCATTCATCTGTTGATGGACACTTAGGTTGCTTCCATGTCCTGGCTATTGTAAATAGAGCTGCAATGAACATTGTGGTACATGACTCTTTTTGAATGATGGTTTTCTCAAGATATACGCTGAGAAGTGGGATTGCTGGGGCGTATGGTAGTTCTATTTTTAGTTTTTTAAGGAACCCCCATACTGTTCTCCATAGTGGCTGTATCAATTTACATTCCCGCCAACAGTGCAAGAGGGTTCCCTTTTCTCCACACCCTCTCCAGCATTTATTGTTTGTAGATTTTTTGAGGATGGTCATTCTGACTGATGTGAGGTGATACTTAATTGTGGTTTTGATTTGCATTTCTCTAATGATTAGTGACGTTGAGCATTCTTTCATGTGTTTGTTGGCAATTGGTATATCTTCTTTGGAGAAATGTCTACTTAGGTCGTCTGGCCATTTTTGGATTGGGTTGTTTGTTTTTTTGATATTGAGTTGCATGAGCTGCTTGTAACTTTTGGAAATTAATCCTTCGCCAATTGCTTCATTTGCAAATATTTTCTCCCATTCTGAGGATTGTCTTTTCGTCTTGTTTATCATTTCCTTTGCTGTGCAAAAGCTTTTAAGTTTCATTAGGTCCCATTTGTTTATTTTTGTTTTTATTTCCATTTCTCTAGGAGGTGGGTCAAAAAGGATCTTGCTGTGATTTATGTCATAGAGTGTTCTGCCTATGTTTTCCTCTAAGAGTTTGATAGTGTCTGGCCTTACATTTAGGTCTTTAATTCATTTTGAGTTTATTTTTGTGTATGGTGTTAGGGAGTGTTCTAATTTCATTCTTTTACATGTAGCTGTCCAGTTTTGCCAGCACCACTTATTAAAGAGGCTGTCTTTTCTCCACTGTATATTCTTGCCTCCATTATCAAAAATAAGGTGACCATATGTGTGTGGGTTTATCTCTGGGCTTTCTATCCTGTTCCATTGATCTATATTTCTGTTTTTGTGCCAGTACCATACTGTCTTGATTACTGTAGCTTTGTAGTATAGTCTGAATTCCAGGAGCCTGATTCCTCCAGCTCCGTTTTTCTTTCTCAGGATTGCTTTGGCTATTCGGGGTCTTTTGTATTTCCATACTAATGGTGAAATTTTTCTTCTAGTTCTGTGAAATATGCCATGGGTGGTTTGATAGGGATTACATTGAACCTGTAGATTGCTCTGGGTAGTATAGTCATTTTCACAATGTTGATTCTTCCAATCCAAGAACATGGTATATCTCTCTATCTGTTTGTATCATCTTTAATTTCTTTCATTAGTGTCTTATAGTTTTCTGCACACAGGTCTTTTGTCTACTTAGGTAGGTTTATTCTTAGGTATTTTATTCTTTTTGTTGCAATGGTAACTGGGAGTGTTTCCTTAATTTCTCTTTCAGATTTTTCATCATTAGTGTATAGGAATGCAAGAGATTTCTGTGCATTAATTTTGTATCCTGCTACTTTATCAAATTCGTTGATTAGCTCTAGTAGCTTTCTGGTAGCATCTTTTGCATTCTCTATGTATAGTATCATGTCATCTGCAAACAGTGACAGCTTTACTTGTTGTTTTCCAATTTGGATTCCTTTTATTTCTTTTCCTTCTCTGATTGCTGTGGCTAAAACTTCCAAAACTATGTTGAATAATAGTGGTGAGAGTGGGCAACCTTGTCTTGTTCCTGATCTTAGTGGAAATGGTTTCAGTTTTTCACCATTGAGGACGATGTTGGCTGTGGGTTTGTCATATATGGCCTTTATTATGTTGAGGTAAGTTCCCTCTATGCCTACTTTCTGGAGGGTTTTTATCATAAATGGGTGTTGAATTCTGTCGAAAGCTTTTTCTGCATCTGTTGAGATTATCATATGGTTTTTCTCCTTCAGTTTGTTAATATGGTGTATCACATTGATTGATTTGCATATATTGAAGAATCCTTGCATTCCTAGGATAAACCCCACTTGATCATGGTGTATAATCCTTTTCATGTGCTGTTGGATTCTGTTTGCTAGTATTTTGGTGATGATTTCTGCATCTATGTTCATCAGTGATATTGGCCTGTAGTTTTCTTTCTTTGTGACATCTTTGTCGGGTTTTTGTATCAGGGTGATGGTGGCCTTGTAGAATGAGTTTGTGAGTGTTCCTCCCTCTGCTATATTTTGGAAGAGTTTGAGGTGGCCTTGTAGAATGAGTTTGTGAGTGTTCCTCCCTCTGCTATATTTTGGAAGAGTTTGAGAAGGATAGTTGTTAGGTCTTCTCTGAAGGTTTGACAGAATTTGCCTGTGAAGCCATCTGGTCCTGGGCTTTTGTTTGTTGGAAGATTTTTAATCACAGTCTCAATTTCGGTGCTTTTGATTGGCCTGTTTATATTTTCTATTTCTTCCTGGTTCAGTCTCAGAAGGTTGTGCTTTTCTAAGAATTTGTCCATTTCTTCCAGGTTGTCCACTTTATTGGCATATAGTTGCTTGTAATAATCTCTCATGATCCTTTGTATTTCTGCACTGTCAGTTGTTACTTCTCCTGTTTCGTTTCTAATTCTATTGATTTGAGTCTTCTCTCATTTTTTTCTTAATGAGTCTGGCTAATGGTTTATCAATTTTGCTTACCTTCTCAAAGAACCAGCTTTTAGTTTTATTGATCTTTGCTATTGTTTTCTTCATTTCTTTTTCATTTATTTCTGATCTGATCTTTATGATTTCTTTCCTTCTGTTAACTTTAGGGTTTTTTTTTGTTGTTCTTCTTCTTTCTCTAATTGCTTTAGGTGTAAGTTTAGGTTGTTTATTTGAGATGTTTCTTGTTTCTTGAGGTAGGATTGTATTGCTATAAACTTCCCTCTTAGAACTGCTTTTGCTGCATCCCATAGGTTTTGGGGCATCGTGTTTACATTGTCATGTGTTTCTAGGTATTTTTTGATTTCCTCTTTGATTTCTTCAGTGATCTCTTGGTTATTAAGTAGTATATTGTTTAGCCTCCATATGTTTGTATTTTTTACAGATTTTTTCCTGTAATTGATATCTTGTCTCATAACGTTGTGGTCAGAAAAGATACTTGATACGATTTCAATTTTCTTAAATTTACCAAGGCTTGATTTGTGACCCAAGATATGATCTATCCTGGAGAATGTTCCATGAGCCCTTGAGAAGAGAGTGTATTCTGTTATTTTTGGATGGAATGTCCGATAAATATCAATTAAGTCCATCTTGTTTAATGTATCATTTAAAGCTTGTGTTTCCTTATTTATTTTCATTTTGGATAATCTGTCCATTGATGAAAGTGTGGTGTTAAAGTCCCCTACTATTATTGTGTTGCTGTCGATTTCCCCTTTTATGGTTGTTAGCATTTGCCTTATGTATTAAGGTGTTCCTATGTTGGGTGCATAAATATTTACACTTGTGATATCTTTTTCTTGGATTGATCCCTTGACCGTTATGTCGTGTCCTTCTTTGTCTCTCGTAATACTCTTTAATTTAAAGTCTATTTTGTCTGATATGAGAATTGCTACTCCAGCTTTCTTTTGATTTCCATTTGCATGGAATATCTTTTACCCTCCCCTCACTTTCAGTCTGTATGTTTCCCTGGGTCTGAAGTGGGTCTCTTGTAGACAGCATATATATGGGTATTGTTTTTGAATCCATTCACCCAGTCTATGTCTTTTGGTTGGAGCATTTAATCCATTTTCATTTAAGGTAATTATCGATATGAATGTTCCTATTACCATTTTCTTAATTGTTTTGGGTTTGTTATTATAGGTCTTTTCCTTCTCTTGTGTTTCCTGCCTAGAGAAGTTCCTTTAGCATTTGTTGTAAAGCTGGTTTGGTGGTGCTGAATTCTCTTAGCTTTAGCTTGTGTGTAAAGGTTTTAATTTCTCCGTCAAATCTGAATGAGATCCTTGCTGGGTAGAGTAATTTTGGTTGTAGGTTTTTCTCCTTCATCACTTTAAATATGTCCTGCCACTCCCTTCTGGCTTGCTGAAAGATCAGCTGTTAACCTTATGGGGATTCCCTTGTATGTTATTTGTTGCTTTTCCCTTGCTGGTTTTAATATTTTTTCTTTGTATTTAATTTTTGATAGGTTGATTAATATGTTTCTTGGCGTGTTTCTCCTTGGATTTATCCTGTATGGGACTCTCTGTGCTTCCCAGACTTGATTGACTATTTCCTTTCCCATATTAGGGAAGTTTTCAACTATAATCTCTTCAAATATTTCTCAGACCCTTTCTTTTTGTCTTCTTCTTCTGGGACCCCTATAATTCGAATGTTGGTGCATTTAATGTTGTCCCAGAGGTCTCTAAGGCTGTCCTCAGTTCTTTTCATTTTTTTTCTTTATTTTGCTCTGTGGTAGTTATTTCCACTATTTTATTTTCCAGGTCAATTATCTGTTCTTCTGCCTCAGTTATTCTGCTATTGATTCCTTCTAGAGAATTTTTAATATCATTTATTGTGTTGTTCATCCTTGTCTGTTTGCTCTTTAGTTCTTCTAGGTCCTTGTTAAATGTTTCTTGTATTTTCTCCATTCTATTTCCAAGATTTTGGATCATCTTTACTATCATTATTCTGAATACTTTTTCAGGTAGACTGCCTATTTCCTCGTCATTTGTTTGGTTTGGTGGGTTTTTCCCTTGCTCCTTCATCTGCTGTGTGTTTCTCTGTCTTCTGATTTTGCTTCTCTTACTGTGGGTTCTCCTTTTCACAGCTTGCAGGTTTGTAGTTCCCGTTGTTTTCAGTGTCTGCCCACAGTGGCTAAGGTTGGTTCAGTGGGTTGTGTAGGCTTCCTAGTGGAGGGGACTAGTGCCTGTGTTGCAGTGGATGAGGCTGGATCTTGTCTTTCTAGTGGGTAGGACTGCGTCCGGTGGTGTGTTTCAGGGTGTTTGTGACCTTATTATGATTTTAGGCAGCCTCTCTGCTAATGGCTGCAGTTGTGTTCCTGTCTTGCTAGTTGTTTGGCATAAGGTGTCCAACACTGGAGCTTGCTGGTCATTGAGTGGAGCTGGATCTTAGCATTGAGATGGAGATCTGTGTGAGCGCTTTCGCCATTTGATATTACATGGAGCGGGGAGGTCTCTGGTGGACCAATGTCCTGAACTCGGCTCTCCCACCTCAGAGGCACAGACATGACACCCAGCTGGAGCACCAAGACCCTGTCAGCCACACGGCTCAGAAGAAAAGGGAGAGAAAAAGACGCGGCTCGCGCCCGTCTCTGGAGCTCGTTTAGGCCGTGCTCTGAGTCCCCTCTCCCCACGCACCCTGAAACAATGATCTCTTGCCACTTAGCCAGGTCCAGACTCTTTCCTGGACTCCCTCCCGGCTAGCTGTGGCGCACTAGCCCCCTTCAGGCTGTGTTCACGCAGCCAACCCCAGTCCTCTCCATGGGATCCGACCTCCGAAGCTCCCAGCCCCCGTCCGCCCCACAAGCCTCTCGGGCTGGTGAGTGCTGGTCGGCGCCAATCCTCTGCGCGGGAATCTGTCCGCTTTGCCCTCCACAACCCTGTTGCTGCGGTCTCCCCCGTGGCTCCCCCCCTCTGCCACCCGCAGTCTCTGCCCGCGAAGGGGCTTCCTAGTGTGTGGAAACCTTTCCTCCTTCACGGCTCCCTCCCAGAGGTGCAGGGTCCGTCCCTATTCTTTTGTCTCTATTATTTCTGTTTTCTTTTGCCCTACCCAGGTACGTGAGGAGTTTCTTGCCTTTTTGGAAGTCTGAGGTCTTCTACCAGTGTTCAGTAGGTGTTCTGTAGGAGTTGTTCCACATGTAGATGTATTTCTGATGTATTTGTGGGGAGGAAGGTGATCTCCATGTCTTACTCCTCCGTCATCTTGAAGGTCTCTCTTTGTTTTGTTTCGTTTTGTTTCATGGCCCTGAAAAACATTAGGCTTCAGTGGCAGGGCTATGTAACAGGGAATGAAATATTGTCTGAGCCATGAGTCCCCCATTCTGAATGCATTAAAAAATAAGATCCTAAGTCTTTAGTTTTAAACGCTTCCTTGTCACTCTGCTAATAGACTGGGAGATATAATTGTTGTAGGGCTAGTTAATGTAACTAAGCTTTGCATGATCATTAAAGTAATTAGAAGTATTACCTAATCAGAGTTGTCTTTAAATCACCCTCTTTTATGCTGAATAGAACTGCATTATGTTAAGGGGTCCTTAAAATATTCTGGAAGTAGTTAGTTATTTATGGTGTCTAGATAATGCTGTGGGGGGAAGAGATTAAGGCTTGCTGAGCTCCATAGCACACACACTGAAGTCATTTTTCTCAAAGCACAGAGGGTGGCCTAAAAAAACCACTCTATAGGAGGAGGCCATTGGTGGTAAGTGAAATTCACAAGAATCGTTCACTTAACCAAACTCTTTACAAGTCCTACAGATACAACTTATCCATCTAGGCCTGACATTTGCTGATAAGGAATTGTATACCCCCTTTTGTGGTCCTGGCTTGTTGGTACACATGATGATGGCTTCTACACTGTTACTGTCTTGCCCAAAAGCTCACCAAAGTCCCAGGGGGACATTTGGGACAATTTGATAGGCAATAGTGCAACTCCTTTTCATGAACATCTACTACATGTCAGGTACTATTTTACATGTTATCAAATTAATTATTCATGCAAATCTTTTTTTTTTTTTTTTTTTAGTATTAGTTGTTTTGTTTGTTTGTTTGTTTATACTGCAGGTTCTTATTAGTCATCAATTTTATACACATCAGTGTATATATGTCAATCCCAATCGCCCAATTCAGCACACCACCATCCCCACCCCTCATGCAAATCTTATGAGGAAGGTTTTAACCCCATTTACCAACTGGGACTGAAAGATAATTTAACTGTATTGCTTAAGATTGCACAACTAATATTCAGTGGAAGTGAGGTTTAAATTAGGCCTGGCTCACTCCAAAGCCCAGTTTTCCATCAGAACATTCTGTGCATGCTGGTCCCAATCAACCACCCCAGTGGTATCGGTGATTGTTAGTTATTATTTTCCTTTACTATGTCTCATTGATTTACTTCTGTAGTTATGAATTTAGAAGAGGCTGTAGAATCTTTCATTTGAGATTTTTTTGGTTTGTTGTTAAATAAAAGCTAATTTGGAAAAATGGTTTGAATGCAGTCCTGCTCAGAAGCTACTCCATGAGCCTATGATTCCAGGAACCATCAGTAGACTTGACATTTATTTATTTGTAAGTTGCTTGCTAGGAAAGAGTTTTGAGAACTCAAAAGTAGTCACTACTTGGTCACTATTGCATGCTACATTTATTGGACAAATTAATTGCCCTTAGGTTCTAAATGTGATTTTCAGGTAGACTTGAGAGAAAAGGTTAAAAAATAATTAGCTAAGAAATTTTTGGATTAATCAGGAAGATTCAATACCTGGATAGGATTTTAGAAGTTCTCACATACACAGCCTCTAAGCATTTCTGTTTCAGCATTTTCCTTTGCATTCTTAATCTACATGTCCCAGCACTTCATTGTTTATTTTAGTGGTGAAAAAGTTTGCAACTCACTGTTTATATTGTTAAGAGTTGCTTCTTTGAGTTGTCTTCCTCTAGTTGAACGGCAAAATTTTGCTAGGGGCAAAACTGCAAAAATGTTCATCCTTGGCACCTTGCTAATCTGCCTCACCCTCAGCCCCCATTCTTGACCTTTTAATTGGTTTCTATTACTAGCACCCAGTGGTGTAATATTTCCTCATCCCCTACCCAGGATAAAATATTGAGTAAACTCATTCATACCAAAGGATTTCCAAATGAATAATATCCTTACCAGTAGTGTTTGTTCGCTTTATTTTAAAAAACCTAGGGAGAGGATCAACAATTATTTCAAGGGCATAAAGGACTGAAGGTACTAGACAAATGCTGTGTGTGTATGTGTGTGTGTGTGTGTGTGTGTTTAAATCCCCCCATCCCCCCTTTTGGGAAAGCACACTTCTGCCACTTGATGCCAGGGAGAGGCATGTGAGCCAAATGGGCTAATTCTTTGTGCATCATCTCCTTGGCAATAGAGATTAGCTCGAGGCTTCTGTGATGGAGCCAACTAAGTTCAAAGTTCTTTCTTGGAATCAACATAGAGACGGAGGGAGAGAATTGTTCTTTCTGCTGGGGTTGCTAGAACAGGTAAGTGTGAAAATGAAGTACCTAGGCAATCATTTTGGCCCCATGTAAGAAGCGTCTATGCAGTGGGAAAAATGAAGTCAGCACACAGAAAGAAGTACTAAGAGATGGCGAGACAGCACTGCCACGGTGACTCATTTCAAGCCAATCTAGCTGTACCTGAAATTAGATTTAACTGTACTGCTCAAATTGTGTGTGTGTGTACGTGCACATTGTATGTATACGTTATTCACAAGATCCTTCCTTATGTGGAATCACACGTCTCCCACTCAGTGCCAGGGATGAGTATGTGAATCAGGAGGACTAGACTTCCCATCGATTTCTACGCTGCTTTTGGTGAGAGCGGGGTTCGGGTCTCGAGCTAGGCTGATTCAAGTGTTTTGGTACTTGGAAGTGAAAGGGTCCTGACTAATCCATTAATGGTAGGATTTAAAACACTTTTAAGTGAAATATTTTTGGGTAGACAATATTTCTGTTGCTTTGCTTATATCCTGGGAATGTCGCTTTGCTGCTGGTTTTGAGTAATAATGCTATGTTGACGCCGCAACCTGAAGTTATTTGCTGATAGGCAGCGGTGATCTGTTGTCCACCATTTCTTGTTGGTGTCCTCAATATGATTCAATTCAATTTAATTCAATTTCATCCAGTTTAATTAATCTAGACTAGGGGCTCAATGAGGTCCTTTTCTGGAAGTAAGCAGTGAACCATTCAGATACCTTTGCAGTGTTACACTTCTACTTACAGGTGTTAGGAAAGTATGAGCTACTGTTTCAGATCTTGTAGGACAATCTACACATCTTAGCTCCATCTGTTGAGCACTGATAAAAAATAATGACTTGTCTCTGTTTTGACCCTGGGTGCAACTCAGAGGCCTTTGGTGAGCAGAAGATGAGATTGGTGACTACAAGCTGATACTTGACAAATTCACTGAAAGGAAAAAGACCAATTTGCATTTGTATTTCTAGTCCTGGGGGGTCATATGGCTTTTTCAACATCATTGCCAACACCCCAGTTAATGAAAGACTATACAAACATGAGATGAAAGTATGAATTCTTTGGTTCTTGGTTTGAATTTTTATTTATTTAAGTGATTATGGCTGTGTATTTATATGCATGTAAACTCATGCATTTCTTTATAACAGACTCTATAAATAGCTATAATAAGCAACCTAGTGAAATATCACATGGATTCCAGTGGAAGAAAAGACCAAACTGGTGGGACTGTTGTAACTTTCTATTACTGCTCACTTCCTTTTTTCTTTTCTAATAGACTTTAATTTTGACTCCTAAACTGTTGCCATTGAGTGTGACTAAGCTTTTGCCCTGAGAACCTTTCAGACTCCTAGTCACTGACTTTTGCTTCCCATCTGGAGCTCGGGTTGTCTTTGACCCTCTGGGATGACTCCAGGCTCACCATGCAGCCAGGGGTCCTGTGTAGGAGGCTCCAGTAATGTGGGTCATCGTGCCTGGCTGGCTGTTGCTTCCCTGGTCACCAAGTCAAGGTCTGCGCATGTCAGCTGAGGACTTTTTCAAACTTGCTTTTATGAGGCTCAGTCTTAGATTGGACCAACCAATAAAAAATCAGCTGGTTGAAAAGTAGAAAATTCAGGCAGTCACGGGCCGCTTTTGTCTACAGATTGGCAGATAACCAGTTTGCATGATTGTTTTTTTCAAATTTAATTATGCAGGATTGAAGCTATATCTTAAACAACAAAATCCAGCATGCTTTCTTTGATTATCTTGACTGGTCAAGAAAGTCATTATGAAAAAATAAGGTATGAATTTTGTGTATTGACTCAAATTAAAATAACCAACTTAAATTTTTTGTGATAGATTTATTTATTTGATGAAATTTGATATTTTATTTTATGCCAAATAAGCTTGTGGACATATCACAAATACAATTTTTTTTTCTTTCTCTTTTTTTATTTTTGACAAAGACCCTTTTTATTTTATCAATTTTATTTATTTATTTTATTTTTTGGCTGCATTGGGCCTTCGTTGTTGCTCTTGGGCTTTCTCCAGTTGCGGCGGCTTCTGTTATTGCAGAGCATGGGCTCTATGCGTTCAGGCTTCAGTAGTTGTGGCTCGTGGGCTCTAGAGCGCAGGCTCAGTAGTTGCGGCACATGGCCCTAGTTGCTCTGCAGCATGTGGGATCTTCCCAGACCAGGGATGGAACTCATGTCCCTTGCATTGGCAAGCGGATTCTTAACCACTGAGCCACCAGGGAAGTCCCTCTTTCTTCTTTTTTAAAAAATTTTTATTTTATATTGGAGCATAGTTGATAAACAATGTTGTGTTAGTTTCAGGTGTACAGCAAAGTGATTCAGTTTTACATATATGTGTATTTATTCTTTTGCAAATTCTTTTCCCACTTAGGTTATTACAGAATATTAAGCAGAGTACCCTGTGCTATACAGTAGGTCCTTGTTGGTTATCTATTTTAAATATAGTAGTGTGTACATAATCCCAAACTCCGAATCTATCATTGAATTTTAATTTTCATGTCATCCATAACCCAAATGAGATAAATCTTTGATGATCAGAATTATTTTAGTAATAGGAGCCTTTAACAGGAGAAAATATGTTTATAGCCTTAATCAGATCTTTTTTTCATTATATCAAAGCTGAGTTTCTTAACCAGTTGTATAGTAGACTGTGACAATACGTGTAAATTTTACTGATTACTTTCATTATAATGAGAAAAAAACCCCAGGAATTATTTAAACACCAATTATTTTATTTTCACCAAAATGACAATCTCACTTAAATTCTGACTTTTCAATGTGTTATTCTGACTTTATAAATAGATAGGTTTATGCATAGAAATATGTCTTTTCAAATGACTGGATCAGGTTGACTGGTGATCATCCATTTTGATGTGAGAAAAAAGCAATTGGTGATTACGATTCTGACACCAAGTCTGATGTGTGTTTTTTTTCTGTACCACCAAGCAAATCCCCAACCCCATCTGGGTGTCCTACAGCTCAACTCAATTCTGACACTGTCTACCTGGAGATAGTGTCAGATCTCAGAGGTTAAGGGCTCAGTCCTACAAGACTGCAACCTCCCCCCTTCAGATGCCAGTCACAAGTCCAGGTTGTCAGCTGTGCTTCTGACCTACCAGCTACAGATCAGAGGTTTTCACAACCCATCCTGGGGTTCAATTAATTTTGGTGGAGTGGCTCACAGATCCTAGAGAAACATTTTACCTGCTAGATTACTGGTTTGTTATAAAAGGACGTAACTCAAGAACAACCAGATGGAAGAGACGACTCTCCAGATTGTCCTTCTTTCCTAGTACCTCCATGTGTTTACCAACCCAAAAGCTCTCTGGGCCCTGTCCTTTCGGGTTTTTATGGAGGCTTCCATACAGAGGCTTGATTGATTGAATCATTGGCTAGTGGTGACTGAACTCAACCTCCAGACCTCTCTCTCTCTTCTGAGGAAGTCAGTGAGTAGGACTGAATGTGTCAACCCTCAAAACACATGGTTGGCTCCACTGGCAACCAGCCTCCAACCTTGGGAAATTCATCTCATTAACATAACAAAAGACACATTTAGGGCTCTCACCACAGGAAATTCCAAGGATTTTAGTAGCTCTGTGCCAGGAATGGGAACAAAGGCCAAATATATATTTATTATGTCACAATATCGCAGCTATCGAAATGGTGTATCCAATAAATTAATCATGGAATATTATAAAACACTATGCTACAGTTCAATGGGATGCAGAAGTTTATAAACTGAAATGTTATGACATTAAAGAATTTATAATCTATTTGATGAAGGTATGTGAATTCATACACATACACACACATGTACTCTAAATAACAAATAAATGTTATTGTCAGAAGGGTAGAGAAATTTGGAAATGTCCCAGAGGGCTAAGATGACCAGGGACTTGAGATGGGGCTTGAAGAATGAAACAATTCGTATGGTTGAAGAGGGAGAAGAAAATACTGTGGAAACAAAATTGTAAAATGAGTCCTTATTCTTCTCACAGAGAAGTAGTGTAGCAATATTAAAAAAGTAAAGAAGGATAGGGTTTTAATAAAAGGTCAGAGAAGTGACCTGATGTCTCTGATCAAATCCACGTTATTCATAATCTTTTTCTACATACTGGTTCAATGTTTCTCATTAACCAAATTAACAAGCTACTTGATTAAATTAACAGGTCAGTAGGTGCTCTGATTTCCTATTGCTTTATAATAAATCACTCCAAAATTTAGTGGCTGAAAATGATACTATATATTTACAGTCTCTGATGATTTCCGTGGGTCAGGAATTTGAGGAGCATTTGATTGGGTGGCTCTGGCGTGGGGATATCTCATGTGAGTTCAGGCAGATGTTGGCTGGAGCTGTCAGAGCAGGGATGAGGGATGCTAAAGCAGTTGGGGGTTGGCTGGGTACCTCTTTTCATGGATTCTCAGAGCCAATGCATGTGATCTTCCCATACAGGTTAGTCTGGGCTCCTTACATCATGGTGGCTTCAGGACTGTCAGATATAAACAGGGCTCCTGAAAGCGACAAGAGTTAGAATTCTAACAAATCAAAAACTTCGTTGCCTGCCTTTTGTGACCTAGCCCTGGAGGTCATACAGCATCAGGACCACCCCACAGTCATATTGCATCTAATTGCAAGAGGAGGGAACACAGACCCCAACACTTGATATCAAAGTTCAGGTATAAGAAGGGAATACTGAATAGAAGATACTGTTTTGTCAATTTTGGAAAATATAATCTAAATCATTTTGGGCATTTTGTTTGATTAAGTACTCTCTTTGAGGAGTAAGAAAGTAGTAGAAAAACCTTGAACAAGTGATGCTTATTTATGATTATTGGTTGAAATGGATAGATAGTATGCACTCAAAAGAGTGAGTAGCATTAATTTATACCCTGGTATAATCACATTTACTAGTGACCCAAATAACCCATCTCCCATCCACAATTCGTGGCTTTTGGTCCATAATAATCATATAACATTTGGAGATTGGCCCTGTTAATAATAGAAAAGTCATCTTCAAAATACTTCACAGGGTTTTAATATTTTATTTTCTTATTTATCCTTCATTTGAATCAAAACCCTACCTGGTAGTTTTCCACAGTAGTTTTCTTTAGGCTGGATTTAATTGCTGGAGAGATGTCTTCTATGAATCCAAACTGTAACCTGCATTCTTGAGACGTGGGCTCATGTGTTTTTGGTTTTTTGTTTTTTCTTCTTATGGTTTTTAATTTAGGCTCATGTTTTAAAACACAGCTAAGAGTGAAATAGACTTTTGAAACAGAACAGCTTTTTATATTATTATTGCTGTTATTGTTATAATTTTAAACATGAAGCTTCTGTTCCAAACATATTTCTTATGTCCTTTTACAAGAAGGAGCAATCCTCCTTGTAATTCTCAAACATGAGCCAGAAGAGATATTACTGAATACCATCCTCTCACCTAAATGAGAAATAGATTTTCTCTTCATTTCCTGACGTTATTTATTTTTCAAGAGAAATGTTCTCTTACCTCTGCTTTGGGTTTCTTTTCCTTGTTTTCCCTTCTTTCATGGATGAAACATCACCAGGGAAACGTCAGCTACAACTGCATGTGGTTAACTTGCTTTCACCCCAGTTTTACAAGGCACTTTGGACTGAACCAGATTACTCCACTAAATGCTTCTTAACTGTCTAAAATTGTCATAAAAGTAAAACTTGTGTTTGTATACTTTCCCTGAGTGCCTTCACCCCTTCTCCATCATTGGTGTTTTATCAAGGGGGCAGTCCATATAATACAAACTGTTGTTTACACGAGGGAAGCCAAAAAGACTGTACAAAAGGTCAATGGCATTGACCTTGGCTTGTTATGAATATCCCCTGTGTATAACAAGATTATAATTAAGACTTTGGTTTAATATCCAGAATTCTAGACAACATCCCTAGAGTTACAATTTGGAATAATAGCTATTTGGTTTGCCATCAAGAATAGGGAACTGGAAAACAGAATTTTCTAAGAAATATGTTTTTTAAACTGTCAGCATTTCCAATCAGCAGGTTAGATAAGATTGCGACTAGCTTAAATGTTGAACTAGTAATCCCTTTAAGTATTTCTCCTTATGTCTAGATGCTATTAGGGATACGACTAGAAAGCAGTAAAACAACTAGAAGCTTGGTTAATTCATTAAAAACTATGGTATGATTTCTTCATCTCTAGATGCTAAAAAAAGCAACAAGCTTTTGAGAATTTCACTTTAGTTTCTAATTTCCAACTCTAGGCATGCATTTCTGACTTTTTTTTATTGGTATCCTCTATGAGGATTAAAGAAAAAGTTGTAAATGAACTTCAACCTGAAGTTTACACCTTACATAAAATGAACTCAAAATAGGTCATGAGGAGTTCAGTGTAAAATATAAAAATATTACAACTTTTAGAAAGAAGCAGAGAAGAAAATCTTTGGTACCTAGAGCTAGGTGAAGAGCTTTTAGACTTGACATCAAAAGCACAATCCATTAAAAAGTAAAATTGATAAATTAGACCTCATCAAAATTAAGAACTTTAACTCTGTGAAAGACCCTATGAGGAAGATAAAAAGACAAAGCTATTTATTGGGAGAAAACCTTTGCAAACCACATATCCAATAAAGGCCTCATGTCTAGAAAATGTAAATGACTCTCAAAACTCTATAGTAATATCATGAATAATCAATTAGAGAATGAACAAAAGATATGCACAGACACTCCAAAAAAGGACATACAGATGGTAAATAAGCACATGAAAATATGTTCAACATTACTGGCTGTTAGGGAAATGAAAACGAAAACCACAGATATCACTATATGCCTATCAGCCATTAAAATAAGAAATAGTGACAATGCCAAATGCTGGTGGGAATGCAGAGAAAGCAGATTGTTTACACAGTGCTGGTGGGAATGAAACTGTCACAGTCACTCTAGAAAATAGTTTGGCAGTTTCTTTAAAAACTCAACATGCACTTACTGTACAATTTAGCTATTGTAGACTTGGGCATTTATCCCAGAGAAATAAAAACTCATTTTCACACAAAAACCTGTACATGAATGTTCATAGAAGCTTGATCTGTTATAGCCTCAAACTAGAAACAACCTAAACATACTTCAACAAGTGAATGGTGAAAAAATCTGTGACACGTCCATACCAGGATGGCTATCTAGCAGTAAAACTATTGATACAGGCAAAAACTGGGGTACATCTTAAGGGAATTAGGCTGAGTTAAAACACCTACCTCAAAATGATACTTTATATGGTCGCATTTACACAACATTCCTGAAATAACAAAAACTATAGAGAGTATCTCTATAGAGATGGAGGAGGTTGAGAAAGCTTAAGAATGGAAGGGTATAGAGGTGGCTGGAAAGGGTTAACAAAGGCTCTTTGGAGATAGAGCAGTTCTGTATCTCCATTTGTGGTTATGGTTATATGACTCCATACATGGGATAAAATTACACAGAACAAATAGATACACTTGTGGGCAGGGAGGCCCCTCTCCAGCCCTCCACATACAAATGAGTGTATGAGGGCCTGCAAAACTTGTGAAATTTGAATAAGCTTCCTAGGCTGTGCCATTTTCATTTTCGTGGTTTTGATATTGTACTATAGTTTTGCAAAATGTTACCACAGAAAGAACTGGGTGAAGTGTACTGGGTGAGACCTCCCTGTACAATTTTCCTGCAACTTTCTGTGAACATATAAGATTTCAAAATAAAAAGTTAAAAGTCATTTGCTGGACTCAATTTAAGGTATAATCCTGTATTGTTAAGAAGGATGTATTTATTTCTGCTAAGGGCAAAGAATAAAAGCAATCAGCAGCAAAACAAGATATATTAAGAAGCAAGGAACATGGAGAAGGCTGTAATTTATTGGTAATTCATTTAGAAATTCGTGCATGGTAGATATGTTTGATAAGTGTTCTGCTTGCTTACTTATTTTTTTAATGACTATAATTATAGGAGGGTGAGAAGGAGAGCAGAGGTAAATGCTACCAAAACACAATGCAAAGCCTCATAGCCTGGGCTCAAATTCTTACTGGCTTTGTTGTTGTAGTAGCAATAGCAGTTTCTTCCAGATCTAAGCCTAGAGAAGACAGTAACAATTGAAAATATGCAAAAAGTAATAAATCTATTTGTCCCCCAAAAGGTTTTAATCATATTTTTAAAATTTCTCATTTTATATTATCCATGTTGGAATTCACTTAGGCCTGAAATCAGATGGTTTTTGGAGAAAGAAAAGCAGTTTGGGAACAAAATTTTGAGATGTTGGTATGCTTAGTCTTTCACACAAATAGATAAGCAAATATTGAAAACTTTTTACGACTTTTCAGCAATGATAGTATATTTAAACTATATTTGTGTATGTGTATGTGTGTGTGTGTATATATATGTATATATAGACATACATACATATATATATGTGTGTGTGTGTGTATATATATATATATATATATATATATATATATATATATATATGTTAAATTTTGGATGGTTCCAAGGAAAATGTCATGCTTTATTAAGAACCTTCAAAAAAGCGCAGAAGTTGTATAATTGGTTTTTGAAAAATCACTATTTGTTATAGCAATAGGAGACTTCTTTAAGAATTATGGCACATTCACACAAAGAATAATTATGCTATAAGCTGTATATGTCAGACCTCAGTGTATTACTATGGGATGGGGTCTCTAGAAAATATTATTAAAATATGCAGAATAGAGAAAAGTATGTAAAGTCTCCACCATTTAGCTAAAAAGGGGGCATACAAAAGTATGTATATATATTTGCTTATATTTTAAAAAATCAAAGGAAAAACATGAACATTTTAAAACTGATTTCTTAGAAGGGGGTAGAGAATAAGGTGAAGGTCACAGGGACAGAAACTCAACTTCTTTCAGTCCACCTTGTTTTGTAGATCTGACATTGAAACCAAATACATAGATCACGTAATTTTATTTATTTTTATTTTTTTATTTTATTTATTTTTGGCTGCGTTGGGTCTTTGTTGCTGTGTTCGGGCTTTCTCTAGTTGCGGCGAAGGGGGCTACTCTTCTTTGAGGTGCGCAGGCTTCTCATTGCGGTGGCTTCTCTTGTTGCAGAGCACGGGCTCTAGGCGCGTGGGCTTCAGTAGTTGTGGCGCACAGGCTCAGTAGTTGTGGCTCGCGGGCTGTAGAGCCTAGGCTCAGTAGTTGTGGTGCACGGGCTTAGTTGCGCCGCGGCATGTGGGATCTTCCTGGACCAGGGCTCGAACCTGTGTCCCCTGCATTGGCAGGTGGATTCTTAACCACTGAGCCACCAGGGAAGCCCATGTAATTTTAAAATAAAATTAAAAAGCAACCCTTCAAACTTGAAAGGAAAATGAATCATATGATCTTAACTATGCACAGAGTTGGTGGCATAGCCTCACAGAGAAGAGCTAAGTGACTGTAAAGCACAGCAGTTTCCCTGTACAATCCAAGTGGGATACAGTTTAAAGACAAGTAGAGCTGCAGAACATTTTTCAACTTTTAAAATATTTTTGAAATATATATATATATATATATTTTTTTTAATTTTTATTTATTTATTTATTTATTATTTTTGGCTGTGTTGGGTCTTCGTTTCTGTGCGAGGGCTTCCTCTAGTTGCGGCAAGTGGGGGCCATTCCTCATCGCGGCGCGCGGGCTTCTCACTGTCGCGGCCTCTCTTGTTGCGGAGCACAGGCTCCAGACGCGCAGGCTCAGTAGTTGTGGCTCACGGGCCTAGTCGCTCCGCGGCATGTGGGATCTTCCCAGACCAGGGCTCGAACCCGTGTCCCTTGCATTGGCAGGCAGATTCTCAACCACTGCGCCACCAGGGAAGCCCGAAATATATTTTTGATGTTAGCGTTAGCATGTTAATAAGCAATGATTGGACATTTGATATTAAAGAATTAACAGGTTTTTTTAGATGTGATTGTACTTGGAGTATATTTTTAAAGAGTCTTTATCTTTTGGAGAAACATGCTAAAATATTTACACATGAAATAATATGATGCTTATTTGTTTCAAAATCATCCAGGGCTAGGGAAGTGGGGGAACGGTAGTTGAAAGATGGCCATGAGGTTCACTATCTTTTTCTCTTTCCCTTCATGTAAATTTGAATTTTTTCAAATTAAAACTTTCAATCAAATCACAGTTGAAAATTTAAAATAAAAGAAGATGTACTGCTTCCTTCAATACCAAAGAAGATGGTCTCTATGGAAACTCATTACTGATAAGCTCAGGATAATTTTTAAAAATTACAAAAGCAAATGCTTTCTTCAAATGTTCTCCATCAAGGTTCATTAATTTACTTTATTTCAGACTACAAGAGTACAGGGGTCTAGTATAAGATTTTTGAAAATCGTCTTCAATTGTACAAATATAAGAAAAGCAAATTAGTTTTTTCTTGGGCCTGGAAGAAAATACAGCTTGTTAGATAGCTTTCTGTGAGAAAATGTTTGGAAACACAGAAGCACAAACTTGCAGCTCCTGCTTGTCTGGTCCTGCTGATGGAGTCTCCATCACCCACCATTACTCTGCTGGAGAGAAAGAACCATGACCATTACAAGGCCGGGTGTCAGTCCTGGAGCTAATTTTTCTGAACTTTATATATTTAACCATAAAATGGAAAGACTATCCCTATTTCATAAGGCAATTGTGAGGCTTAAATGAAAAGAAAGAAGGTAAAGTGCTGAAGACAGTGGCTGGAAATCAGCAAGTACTCAATAAATGTTTTTATAAAAAATGTTTTATTTTTCCTTTTTAAAGGAAATAATATCCACTGCATGTGGTTATTAGCTTCAAGTGAAATAATGCATGTAAAAGTCGTTATTATTATGCCTATGTTACCGCTAGGTCACAGGATGTTGATATCACCACTTAGCAGACGGCTTATCTCATATGGGGTTTTTGAAACACATGGGGTTCAGAGTTTGATGGACTTCCAGAGCTATAAGTAGGCTGATGTCATCGATGGAAGCATATTTATTTGGGTGAGACTTACTGTTGACTTGTTGACTTATAGGCACTCAGAGCTTTGTTTACTGGAGTGAGTCTGCCCTTGATTGTCTGACTTTCAGAAGAGAGTTGCTGATACTGGTTGCTTGGCTTGCAAAAGTGTGTTTAGTGAAGTGAGTTATTGATGGACTGAACAAGTTAAAACCTGGTTTTGATGACTCTTTCTTTGCTACCAAAACTACAGATCAATGAATCTTTTCCTAAGCTTGTGGGAACTTTTAGGTTCTCAAATCTCATTTTTTGCATACCTAATTTTTGCATTCCCAATTTTCTTAGGAGCTATCTCATCTGAAAGAAATAAATCTTACATCCCCTGATGCTGAATACCAAGCTGCAGCTCCAAAGAGAAGAGAAGTGAAGAGGCAATCCCCTACTAATGGTTTTAGGATGGGCCAAGATGTTTAAACTCAAGATGGAAGATTTGACAAAATTGATTTGTCCATTTTGTGATTCCTCTCATTTTGTCTCTCATCCATGCACATCACCTGGTTGGCTGGAGAACTGAAATTTATTGGTGAGTGTAGCAGGTGCTTAGCAAATTTTACTAGTATTACTCTTGGTGAGAGGAACTAATATTCCTAGGGAGGTGGGTGGTGTGGTCACCAATTCAACTATTTTCAAGACTGTTGAGAGAGTTATCTATGAACAGACTCATTTTCTCCTACCTGTAATTTTTTTTCAGGTGGAGAGGTAACCAAAACCTTTTTGAGTCAATTATGATATTTATTACAATTGCATTTGTTTTTTTAAACTTTTTATTTTATATTGGAGTATCGTTGATTAACAATGTTGTGTTAGTTTCAGATGTACAGCAAAGTGAGTCAGTTATACATATATATGTATCTATTCTTTTTCCAATTCTTTTCCCATTTAAGTTGTTACATAATATTGAGTAGAATTCCCTGTGCTGTACAGTAGGTCCTTGTTGGTTATCCATTTTAAATATAGTAGTGTGTACATGTCAATCCCAAACTCCCTAACTATCCCTGCCCCCCATCCCTCCCCTCTGGTAACCATAAGTTCATTCTCTAAGTCTGTGGGTCTGCTTCTGTTTTGTTCGTATGTTCATTTGTGTCATATTTTAGATTCCACATAAAAGTGATATTGTATAGTACCTGTCTTTCTCTTTCTGACTTACTTCACTTAGTATGATAATCTCTGGGTTCATCCATATTGCTGCAAATGGCATTATTTCATTCTTTTTTATGACTGATTAGTATTTCATTGCATATATGTACCACATCTTCTTATCCATTCATCCACTGATGGACATTTAGGTTGCTTCCATGTCTTGGCTACTGTAAATAGTGCTAGGCACTGTTCTTGATGCTTCTGAAGATACAGAGATGAAGACAAAGTCAATGCTGCCTTAAAGCTTAAGCTCCACCAAGGAAGGTTATGAACAAATAAACAAATAAATATAAAATGCACAAATGTCAGATAACAATAAGTTATTTAAGTGCTGGGGTAGAACTTGTTAGGTCCCTTGAAGAACTAACAATTTGGTGGAGGAGACAAAGCATGAATATACAAAAAGTTAAATGGTTAAAAGTGTCAAGCAACCTAAATAAGAATTGAAAAAGGCATCAAAGATTAATTTCTATTAAGTGTCATAGAAAGCAAATGATGGATGTGTGGAAGGGGGCAAGATTTGCTCTGGGCGTCAGTGTTCTGGGGACATTGAAGGGAGAAGACTGAAGAGTAGATACGGCTTGGCTGGTTGGAGGAGGAAAGTGTATTCCTGGGGCAGTGAAAACAACTTAATTGTCTCAACGAGACAACTGAAAGTTCATTTTTCTGCTCATAGTTTCTAAATGTGACAGATTTAAAGAGTGTAAGTTTGGCCCTCACGGCTCTTAACACTAAATCTGAAGCCCCATTCAATTTCATCAACCTGACCTCAAAAACATCAGCATGGTGCCTGGAGGTTCATGCATCAACTTCTGAACCTCACCAGATGGATATGCTTTTTAAAAAATGCAAACAAAACACTACATTTACCATGCCCTGTAGAGTATGAAAACCTAGCTGACATTCTCATTTACTCATCATCCGTCTCCTTTAATATGTCATCCATGATTTGCTCTCATTTCCCTTAAGAGCTTGTGAAAAGTTGGAGTGCAAATGGCTGAGCAGTCCAACGCTTTCCGTTATTTCTCTGATGGGACTGCAAGGAGGAAGCTAAGTTCCATTGACAACAATGGCTGATGCACAACTGAGTTTTGAGGCAGGATGAATAGCACGGTGATTTTGAACTCGTGGAGCACTTCTCTGTTGGGTAGAGCGTTGAAATGCCGGTTGAGAGTAAAAAGATCGTTCGGGCTTTTCCATAATGTCTTATGGAAAAACCCCAACGAACTTTTTGACCAACCCAAAGGATACAGCTTTGTACCTATCCATGGATAGGTATATTTTTAAAAAAAGCAACCTTCCTGGAAAGGAGCCTCTCTGTCTGTGCTCCCTGGAATTTGAGCAGATGTCTAGAAGAGTAGGGCCAGATCCTTTCACACATTCCCTTGACATCCTAAAAAGGTAAACTTGAAATCAATCCTGTGAGCTAAGGTGGCTGAAACATATGTGAGAGAAGTGAGAGAATGCTTTCAAGCAATGAAAAGGAAGTGGTAGATGACTTTTTTCTCCTATATTGATGGAGATGTTGAGGAAAGAACAATGGCATATTTTTACAAAAGCAACCAACAGTATATCCTTATTTAACTGTTATTTAACTTCAGCAGTACCTTAGGTGTCAGAGACACATTTAGAGAAAGAGGAATCAAATTTAATTTCCAAGCTCAATGATTGCCCATGGAACCTTGTAACCTGAAGACTCAACTGCCTTCTGAGTGGGCTGTTTTTCCCGCCCACTGTGATTTTTTTTCTGGGACTTTTTGAGGGATGGGGGTAGCGGTATGGTGTTGAGATAAAGATAAAATTCATGAGTGTTTGTGACATATACACACTTCAATTATTTAGAAATATTTGAATTGATCTCATCAGAGGGAATGTGTTCTAAAATTAAAAACTCAGAATTGAATGTATCAATATTCCAATCACCAAAATAAAGAAACTTAAAATTAACTCAATGAGTTAATATTAAGTGCTGAGTGTTTAATAAAAGTCACTATGTTACGTGCCATGGGGAATATGAATAAAGACATGATATACATCCTTTGAGAACTGCCGCTCTTACTAATGTCCCAAACAGAGTCTAAAAAACAGAAGCAAATAAATGTTTATAAAACTTTAGTGGCTGTGTTTATATATACATATTGGTTTCAAAAATCATACCAAGGTCCAGTGCCGTCAAATAAGATTTTCTGTAAGAGGGCCCCTCTTATGGGAGATTAGACTCTAAGTCAGAGGAAAAATGAAAATGGTAAAATCCCATTTTGTCTCAAGTTGTGCATTCTTCTACCTCGTCATAACATAACCAACATAGCCAGATTTTCCTCTAGCAGTGGAAAAAAGCTGCTGATGCTTGCTAGGCCAGCAATAAGAGTTGGTTTGTGTTTAGGGCCCTTACTCAGCTCTGTCCTTGGACCTGGGTAAGAAGAACTCCTGTCCTGAGCCATGTATTTTAGACTGCCTCCCTAAATATCACAAAGTATTTTTTTAAAAGAGTAAATAAATGTATTAAAAATATATGACTGCTTCTGTCACTTGGGATCCAGGGCTCGGTGCCAATCCAGCATGATCCTTACCAGGGCTGGCTACATAATTTGTGCGGCTGAGTGCAAAATGAAAATGTCCCTTTTGCAAAAAGCAGGAACAATTGTGAAAGATACAAATGAAGATATTCTCTGTCCTTCTTCCACTAGTATCTCTCTCTCTTGTGACTTGGAACAATGTTTTTTAATGTGTTCCTTAATGTCCCAAGTAAGGGAGTTTAAATTTTTAAATTCTTAGCACGCATCTTACCATTCATCTTTATTTTGTACAATGCTAGCTGTAAATGTGAACGTCAGATCATTTAGCTTATAGGCAGAATTACTGAAATTACACATTCTGCGTTTTGTGGCTCAACCCCAGGAGCAGACCAGGAAAGACAAAACGCAAGCCAGAGGGAGAAAGAAAGGCTCCTGCCCCCGACCACGGTTGCAGCCAGCTGAGGGAGAGCTTGGTATGGAGATACCGGCTGGGTAGGGACCCTCCTTCTTCTCCGATGGCATAGATGCAAGGGAACCTTGCATAAGGTATTCTTTCCCGGTAGTTCTGAACATCCATAGTCTTGCTTTCCTTCCTAGCCCCATTTATGGTTCTGAAGATAGTTAAGAATAAGTGTGGTATTTTCAACATTTGGCGCAGTAGGTGAGAGACGTGTTCACATTACTGAATATTCATTTCGCTGTTAAATTTGTAAAATGCAGGTCTAGATATAATGTGCATCGAATGTGATTGTGATTCTTTATATAGGCAGCTAGATGCAGGCTGAATGCTGGAAATGTGAATAGTCTTTTCATTAAAAAATTAATGACAATGAAATGTTCAGACCTTTTCAACTTTACTTAAATACTTACATTTAGATTTTAGATGAGCATGAATTATAATTTATATCATGTCTTTTAATTTTTACAGATTTTTAGTATTTTAGAAGGATAATTTTGAAAACGTATGCAAAAATAACTAACTTTTCTTTTGTTACTTTTACTTTAATTTACATTTTTGTATATGAAGCATATATTTATATTTTACTTTGTGCTAGAACAATACTGTATTGAAACAAGTTTTGTGAAAATATTGTTTGTAACAATATAATTAGTGAAACAAAGAAAAGAATGATACATTTTTATGAGAAAAATGCATAATACTCTGTATATTGTGTATGTCTTTACCTTATTACTCATCCAGATACCACTAGCCCATAAACAGGATATTCCTACATGCATAATAATAATTCCATTATCTTTGATGTTTTGCCTACTTTATATAAAAACAGTAGCTTTACTTACATTCATTTTTTAACTTTTGTCAATATGAAGGTATAATTTTCAAGTTTCAGAGGATAGGATTTTTCTACTTAACTCTTTGTTAACTTGATTTATAACTTTCAAGTATTTAGACATGGTTCACAGGCCTCTATTTGTAGTCTTGCCCTGGGCCTCAATTGTTTGGTGAAGAAAAAAAATCCCACTCATTGAAGAGAGTTTGCCTTTATGAATGGGACCAGTTGAGGGACTATAGATTCAAATGTCTCCCTTCTCAGGCTCACTCCAGTGTATGGACTCTTTGAGCTTGGAACAGTGGATAAAATTACTTGCATTGCTAGATTGATTTTTCTCTTTGAGCAAACACACATAGTTGAATATTGTAAGTTAAATGTAATCATAATGCTACTCCACTCTAAGGCAGATGTTGAAATGAATAAATGGTTCATAATTAGTTAATTCGTTGTTTTATTAAAGTTAACAGGTTATGGCTTTGCTATAATTTTATAATTTTAGTGTTTACCTTCATTCACCTAGTCATTCATTCAACACAACTTAATTGTTGGGCATGGAAGACACAAATACAAATAAGATATTCCATTTTTACTTTTGGCAAGATGCTAGAATAGACACTATGAATGGGCCTTTGCTACAAAATAGCTAGCCATACCTTTAATAAATTGAAATCTTTACAGAAAATAAGAGGAAATTTCAACATGGCTTTCCAACTATCAAAACCTGTGAAGCCTCTGAGACTTTACCCTGCTTTCCTGCTAAGAAGTTGCCTGCCACAGTTTCATGGACGCTGGTAGAAGACACGAAACACCCAGGTCAGAGACAATGCATATTATTACTCACAACACAGCAGGCAGCATGTGCTTCATGCTTTCATAAGTTTCTTTGTCCTCCAGGCCTCATGGGGTGGTGGAGCAGCTCAAGTGGTTGCTGTGTATGCAGTGGGTTTATATCCTAGCTGAGGAATGCTCAGATTAGGAAAACACCATCTTTTAAAGGGATTACTAGCAAACTTGCTCAACTTTTACCCTAGAGGGAGAAACTATGTTTATTATTCTGGATAAATCTGCCCTTTGCACTAAATAGAAAGAGTATCTACATCTTCCAAGGCAGTTTGCTCTACAAAAATCCTTAAAAAGATAGTTCAGGACAAAAACTTCTACTCAGAGGACACACAGAAATATGAGAGATTCATGGATAATTTTCTTCCAACACCCACCAGAAATAACTTAAAACAAACACAAATAAAAGGTGAATGATGAGTAGTGAACAAATGTAAAGTGGGTTTTCTATGTCTTTCAAAATTGGAAACAGTCCTCTCAAACCTTGTCCCTCCTGCTTTATCAACTAAGTTTATGTAACATTCTAAATTCTTTGTTGTCATTTCAACAATATTCACAGCATCTTCACCAAGGATATATTCCACTTCAAGAAATCATTTTGACCTCTCGCCATGAATCACAAATGTTTGTAATGGCTTCTAGAATGGTGACTCCTTTCCAAAAGATTTTCAATTAATTTTGCCCAGATCCATCAGAGGTATCATTATCTATGGCAGCTATTGCCTTACAAAACATATTTCTTAAATAATAAGACTTGAAAATCAAAATTACTCCTTGATTCATGGGTTGCAAAATGGATGTTGTGTTAGCAGGCATGAAGACAACATTAATCTTGTTGTACATCTCCATCAGAGCTCTTGGGTGACCAGGTGCATTGTCAATAAGCAGTAATACTTTGAAAGAAATTTTTTTTTCTGAGCAGTAGGTCTCATCAATGAGCTTAAAATAGTCAGTAAACCATGTTGTAAATAGATGTGCTGTCATTTAGGCTATGTTGTTCCATTTAGAGAGCATAGGCAGAGTAGATTTAGCATAATTCTTAAGGGTCCTAGGATTTTCAGAATGGTAAATGAGCATTGGCTTCAACTCAGTCATCAGCTCTGTTAACCCCTGGTAAGAGAGTCAGCCTGTGCTTTGAAGCTTTGAAGCCAGGCACTGACTTCTCTCGAACTATGAAAGTCCCAGATGGCATTTTCTTCCAATAGAAGGCTGTTTGGTCTCCACAGAAAATCTGTTGTTTAGTGTAGCCACCTTCATAAATGATCTGAGCTAGGTCTTCTGGATAACTTGCAGCAGCTTCTCTATCAGCATTTGCTGCTTCTCCTTGCACTTCTATGTTATGGAGCAGTTTCTTTCTTTAAATCTCATGAACCAACCTCTGCTAGCTTCACACTTTTCTTCTGCAGCTTCCTCATCTCTCTTAGCCTTCATAGAATTGAAGAGAGTTAGGGCCTTGCTCTGGATTAGGTTTTGGCTTAAGGGAATGTTGTGGCTGGTTTGATCTTCTATCTAAAGCAGTAAAACTTTCTCCATATAGGCAATGAGGGTGTTTTGCTTTTTCACCATTCGTGTGTTCACTGGAGTAGCACTTTTAATTGCTTTGAAGAAATTTTCCTTCGCATTCACAGCTTGGCTAACTGGCACAGTAAGCCTAGCTCTCTGCCTATCTCAGCTTTTGACATGCCTTCCTCACTAAGTTTAATCAATTATAGCTTTTGATTTAACGTGAGAGACATATGACTTTTCACTTGAACACTTAGAAGCCATTGTAGAGTTATTCATTGGCCTAATTTTAATATAATTGTGTCTCAGGGAATAGGGAGACCTGAGAAGAAGGAGAGAGGCAGTGGAGTAGCTGCTCATTGGAGCAGTCAGAACACATAAAACATTTATTAAGTTCACTATCTTATATGGGCATGGCTTGCATTGCCCCAAAACAATTACGATAGTTACATCAGACGTCACTGATCAAAGATCATCATAACAAATACAATAATAATGAAAATTTTGAAATGTGATGAGAATTACCAAAATGTGAGATAGAGACAAAGTGAGCAAATGCTATTGGAAAAATATTCCCAATAGACTTGCTCAACTCAGAGTTGCTGCAAACCTTCAATTTATTAAAAAAACACAATATCTGCAAAGGGCAATACAGAAGAGCAATAGAATGAAGTATGCCTATATAACTTGGGTAAATCATGTGTTACGGGGTCCAGCACATAGAAATCACTCAATACATAAAATTGAATTATTTTTCATGTTTCCTGGAGATTGTGGTTTAAGTTCCAATACTTAAGAGGTTTGACCTGAGAACACTCTCATTCTATGAGGAAAAAGATGATGAGATGGTGGATGGTAACTCAACTAGTCATTTCACAATATATGGAAGTCAAAACTTTATGCTGCACGCCTGAAACTCATGCAGTGATTCATGTCAATTACGTCTCCGTAAAACAAGAAAGAATTGATGTTGCTATTTAAAAAAAAAGAAAAATGTTCTCCATGACTTATTAAGAAATGATAGAACTGGCGCTGTCCCTTCCCAAATGTCCCCTTAATTTGGTAGGACTCCTGGGCCTCTCCAGTCTATGTGAGCAAAAGATGAAGAGTTTAGGAAACCATCTTAGAGGGTGATTCAACATGGCACAGCTGAACTCAGCGATTGGAGGAGAATAAAACTACATCATAGTGAGTTCACACAGTTCAACAAACCAGTCACATGTTCTATTCTTATTACTATAAAGGTCAAAAGAATAGAAATTCTATGTCTAGAATCATAATTCTATCCATCCTAATATCATTCTGATGCCCTAATTTATATTCTAATATTAAGTAACAGTGTTTTCTAAGCATAATTTTTAGTTTTCACGCAGTATATCGTGTTTTGTAATTTAGAAAGCACTTTAGCTTATATTATCTCATTTAATCCTAACATTTGATACATTAGGTAGGGTAAAAAAGTTCCTATTTTTTGTATTTTACACAGAATGAAACAATTTTCTAAGATACTTAGGTCATGCAACTAGAACTAGGCTGAGCTAGGATCTTTTCATCCAATATTTAGCAAATATGTACTAAGTATGATGACATGTCATACACTCCTTAAGATAGCAGAAGTACAGTGGTCAAGGTGACATACAAAATACTTAATTTCTTAGCACTTACATCCTGGTAGAGGTAGATAGATAAAAAATAAATAACTAAACAAGGCTATCTCAGCTAGTTATAAATTCAATGAAGGGAAAAATCAGAGTATGTTATAGAAAGTGAACAGAGGTAGGGGTGAGGGTCCACTTCGGGCTTGGTCGCAGGGGATTACACTGGAGCATAGTGCCGAGTGAGGAAGAGCCAGCCACATAAAATACCTGGGGGAAGCATATTCCAGGCAGTGGGAACAGCAAGAACCACAGACTGGAGGTGAAAGTAAGTTTGTCCTTTTCAAGCAACAGAATGTAACTGAGCTCTAGTGAACTAGGAGAAGAGTGTGAGGGAAGATTTAGGTGAGGAAAGCAAGGGCCAGGTCCTGTAGGGCCTCGAAGACTTCATGAAAGAGTTTGCATTTCATGTTCAGTGCAATAGGAAACCACCAGAGGGTTTTAAATGGGGGTGTTTACATTTCAAGAAGTCTTTCTTGTTGTATAGAGACTGATGTTGTCGGGGAACAAGAGTGTAAGCAAGGCGCCGTTTTGAAAGTCTTCTAAGCAAGAGATGATCCCGGGCTCCGGTGGGGTGGTGGCAGCCGGACTGACTGAATGATTGGATGCAGGATTTTAAAACCCATTGTTGGATTAGAAATCTAGCGCCCCTTTCATTGGAACCCATGTGAGTTCAAAGTTTCCCAACTTATCACCCAGCTCTGGTAGGACCTTGGCAACACAGCTCTCTCTTCCCCGCACTCCTGTGGTTCAATACCTTTGACCTTCGTCAGTTCTTAGAAACTACCGAACACGTTCCTTTGGACCACCTTTTTGCTCTCACAACTGTCTTCTCATCCTCCAGGACTTAACATAAGAGATGGTCCCGAACTACCTTAGAGAATTATATAGGCCTCTCCTGCTCTTGTCTATCCCTTCTGGTCCTTCCTATCAATCATCATAATGTCTAACAATTTATCTGTTTACTTGTCTGTCTCTCTCACTAGAATATAAGCTTCTTGGCAGGGACTATGTCTTTCTTGTTCATAGTTATGTCCCACCACATTAGGTTTTCAGTCAACAGTAATAGCTAGCACTTTGGATCACTAAATATATGACAAAGAGTATCATGAACCCTTTACATATATTAATGTAATCCTCCCAACAACCCTGAGGTTGCATCTATTATAATTCACCTTTTATAGCCGAGAGAATTACAAGGTTGAAGGAACTTGCTCAAGATCCCCAAATTAGTGACAAAGTGACTCTAGGATGTGGATACAGGCAGCCTCTCTCCTGAGTCTGCAGTTTTGACCATTACCTTAATCTTCCTTCAAAATAATGGATAAATCAATAACGATGATACTTAATCCTCCCCTTAGCTCTAAATGATGCTTTAAGTGTATTTTTTAACATGGATAAATGCATGAATGTTATTACGGATGAACAACAACAAAACCTAAATTGTTCTTAGCTCCACGTATGCTTTTATTGAAATGACTCAACGGAAACGATGCCATTTTCCAGTTTCTGCTGCCTGAGATTGTTTATTTTTTTTACCCTTCGAATAATGGGGGAGGGGGGCATGATGAATTTTGCTCCCACTGCTTCTTACCCTGTGGTTTCTATAGATCATGTGATGTTTTACATTTCATTGAGCTCTGCTACTTCTAAGCTGCCAGGTTCACTGTCAGTCTCACCTCTTACATTCTTTGACCAAGTTATTGAGCAATAAAAAAAGCAACCTTGAAAAATATTTATAACACAGTTTTCTCCATAGCCTGTTGGTTACAGACTGATTTACATGCACAGTCATGACTGGGTGAGTCTTAGCCAGGTTTTCCTCATGTTTGTGGCCCCGGCACCCGGCACAGTGCTTGGCACACAATGGAAACTCAATACCTATTTGTTCAATGAATAATGAACCCAGCATATGAAACCTATTAGATAATCTTGGCCATGTGTCTCATTGGTGAAATCATATAAAATGCATCCAACTGAGCCTCTGCTACCTGCTTAGGTCCTGGCTGATAGAGAAATTGTAGCACTGAAGACTTTTGGCAGGTGGGGACCATGGGGTGACTAGCTCTGCTGTTCTCCTGCTGGTCTAGCAACACCACATTTCCTCTCTGACTATCTGGTCACCCACCTTTGCTCACTCCATGGCTTCTCCAGCCTGACTCATGGCGTGACCTGCTTTCCAGGCTCCGTGCCTTCCTTCTGGTTCCCAGACTCTGACGGGCATTCTCCTTCCTGGCACCGAGCTTCTGTGGACAGCTATCTGGGAACAACCCCACCTTGGCATGGCCTGGGGGATCTCAGTTTCCACCCCACCTTCATCCTGAGCCTGCCCGCCCCTCCCCCCCAAAATTACTCACTGCCAGTGCTGATGGGTCTTATCCTAGGTTGGAATGATCTATTTTCATCAATTGCCAGATTCATCTTTGTTCTTACAACTTTTTGGATGCTTAAACTCCTTGTTTTTTTATTTCTCTTTTGGTCACCTTAATTCTCCCTTTCTTTTCTTATCTACGGTTTCATCAAACGTTTTGCCTGTTTCAAATACATATCCGACCAATCTGAAGACAAACACCAATGCCTCAATGCTTCTTGAAAAGCAAACCTCCCTGGTGATAGAATTTCTCTGTGTTAAGAGTTGAACACACTGCTGGGAACAAAAGCATGAAAACGAAGGCAGTTTTTCAAGCTTTTCAAGGGAGAAACAAGGTATGAACTGTAAATACATCAAAAAATGTCCTTTAATTTTTTTCTTTATTCTTTTTTTATTTTATTAACATCTTTATTGGAGTATAATTGCTTTACAATGGTGTGTTAGTTTCTGCTTTATAACAAAGTGAATCAGTTATACACATACATATGTCCCCATATCTATTCCCTCTTGCGTCTCCCTCCCTCCCACCCTCCCTATCCCACCCCTCTAGGTGGTCACAAAGCACCGAGCTGATCTCCCTGTGCTATGTGGCTGCTTCCCACTAGCTATCTATTTTACATTTGGTAGTGTATATATGTCCATGCCACTTCCTCACTTTGTCCCATCTTACACTTCCCCCTCTCCGTATCCTCAAGTCCATTCTCTAGTAGGTCTGTGTCTTTATTCCCGTCTTGCTCCTAGGTTCTTCAGAACTGTTTTTTTTTTTTTTTATTCCATATATGTGAGTTAGCATATGGTATTTGTTTTTCTCTTTCTGACTGACTTCACTCTGTATGACAGGCTCTAGGTCCATCCACCTCACTACAAATAACTTAATTTCATTTCCTCTTACGGCTGAGTAATATTCCATTGTATATATGGGCCACGTCTTCTTTATCCATTCATCTGTTGATGGACTCTTAGGTTGCTTCCATGTCCTGGCTATTATAAATAGAGCTGCAATGAACATTATGGTACATAACTCTTTTTGAATTATGGTTTTCTCAGGGTATATGCCCAGTAGTGGGATTGCTGGATCATATGGTAATTCTATTTTAAGTTTTTTAAGGAACCTCCATAAGGTTCTCCATAGTGGCTGTATCAATTTACATTCCCACCAACAGTGCAAGAGGGTTCCCTTTTCTCCACACCCTCTCCAACATTTACTGTTTGTAGATTTTTTGATGATGGCCACTTTGACTGGTATGAGATGATATCTCATTGCAGTTTTGATTTGCATTTCTCTAATGATTAGTGATGTTGAGCATTCTTTCATGTGTTTGTTGGCAATCTGTATATCTTCTTTGGAGAAATGTCTATTTAGGTCTTCTGCCCATTTTTGGATTGGGTTGTTTGTTTTTTTGATATTGAGTTGCATGAGCTGCTTGTAAATTTTGGAAATTAATCCTTTGTCAATTGCTTCATTTGCAAATATTTTCTCCCATTCTGAGGGTTGTCTTTTTGTCTTGTTTATGGTTTCCTTTGCTGTGCAAAAGGTTTTAAGTTTCATTAGGTCCCATTTGTTTATTTTTGTTTTTATTTCCATTTCTCTAGGAGGTGGGTCAAAAAGGATCTTGCTGTGATTTATGTCATAGAGTGTTCTGCCTATGTTTTCCTCTAAGAGTTTTATAGTGTCTGGCCTTACATTTAGGTCTTTAATTCATTTTGAGTTTATTTTTATGTATGGTGTTAGGGAGTGTAGTAAGTTCATTCTTTTACATGTAGCTGTCCAGTTTTCCCAGCACCACTTATTGAAGAGGCTGTCTTTTCTCCACTGTATATTCTTGCCTCTTTTATCAAAGATAAGATGACCATATGTGTGTGGGTTTATCTCTGGACTTTCTATCCTGTTCCATTGATCTATATTTCTGTTTTTGTGCCAGTACCATACTGTCTTGATTACTGTAGCTTTGTAGTATAGGCTGAAGTCAGGGAGCCTGATTCCTCCAGCTCCATTTTTTTTTCTCAAGATTGCTTTGCCTATTCGGGGCCTTTTGTGTTTCCATACAAGTTATGAAATTTTTTGTTCTACTTCTTTGAAAACTGCCATTGGTAGTTTGATAGGGATTGCATTGAATCATTGAATCTGTCGACTGCTTTGGGTAGTACAGTCATTTTCACAATGTTGATTCTTCCAATCCAAGAACATGGTATATCTCTCCATCTATTTGTATCACCTTTAATTTCTTTCATCAGTGTCTTATAATTTTCTGCATACAGGTCTTTTGTCTCCTTAGGTAGGTATATTCCTAGGTATTTTATTCTTTTTGTTCCATTGGTAAATGGGAGTGTTTTCTTAATTTCACTTTCAGAATTTTCATCATTAGTGTATAGGAATGCAAGAGATTTCTGTGCATTAAATTTGTGTCCTGCTACATTACCAAATTCATTGATTAGCTCTAGCAGTTTTCTGGTCGCATCTTTAGGATTCTCTATGTATAGTATCATGTCATCCGCAAACAGTGACAGCTTTACTTCTTCTTTTCTGATTTGGATTCCTTTTCTTTCTTTTTCTACTCTGATTGCTGTGGCTAAAACTTCCAAAACTATGTTGAATAATAGTGGTGAGAGTGGGCAACCTTGTCTTGTTCCTGATCTTAGTGGAAATGGTTTCAGTTTTTCACCATTGAGGACGATGTTGGCTGTGGGTTTGTCATATATGGCCTTTATTATGTTGAGGAAAGTTCCCTCTATGCCTACTTTCTGGAGGGTTTTTATCATAAATGGGTGTTGAATTTTGTCGAAAGCTTTCTCTGCATCTATTGAGATGATCATATGGTTTTCTCCTTCAATTTGTTAACGTGGTTTACAACATTGATTGATTTGCATATATTGAAGAATCCTTGCATTCCTAGGATAAACCCCACTTGATCATGGTGTATGATTCTTTTCATGTGCTGTTGGATTCTGTTTGCTAATATTTTGTTGAGGATTTTTGCATCTATGTTCATCAGTGATGTTGGCCTGTAGTTTTCTTTCTTTGTGACATCTTTGTCTGGTTTTGGTATCAGGGTGATGGTGGCCTCGTAGAATGAGTTTGGGAGTGTTCCTTCCTCTGCTATATTTTGGAAGAGTTTGAGAAGGATAGGTGTTAGCTCTCCTCTAAATGTTTGATAGAATTCGCCTGTGAAGCCATCTGGTCCTGGGCTTTTGTTGGCTGGAAGATTTTTAATCACAGTTTCAATTTCGGTGCTTGCAATTGGTCTGTTCATATTTTCTTTTTCTTCCTGGTTCAGTCTTGGAAGGTTGTGCATTTCTAAGAATTTGTCCATTTCTTCCAGGTTGTCCATTTTATTGGCATAGAGTTGCTTGTAGTAATCTCTCATAATCCTTTATATTTCTGCAGTGTCAGTTGTTACTTCTCCTTTTTAATTTCTAATTCTATTGATTTGAGTCTTCTCCCTTTTTTGCCTGATGAGTCTGGCTAACGGTTTATCAATTTTGTTTATCTTCTTCTCAAAGAACCAGCTTTTAGTTTTATTGATCTTTGCTATCGTTTCCTTCATTTCTTTTTCATTTATTTCCTATCTGATCTTTATGAATTCTTTCCTTCTGCTAACTTTGGGTTTTTTTTTTTTTCTTCTTTCTATAATTGCCTTAGGTGTAAGGTTAGGTTGTTTATTTGAGATGTGTCTTGTTTCTTAAGGGAGGATTGTATTGCTCTAAACTTCCCTCTTAGAACTTCTTTTGCTGCATCCCATAGGTTTTGTGTCGTCGTGTTTTCATTGTCATTTGTTTCTAGGTAATTTTTGATTTCCTCTTTGATTTCTTCAGTGATCTCCTGGTTATTAAGTAGTGTATTGTTTACCCTCCATGTGTTTGTATTTTTTACAGATTTCTTCCTGTAATTGATATCTAGTCTTATAGCATTGTGGTCGGAAAAGATACGTGATATGATTTCAATTTTCTTAAATTTACCAAGGCTTGATTTGTGACCCAAGTTTTGATGTATCCTGGAGAATCTTCTATGAGCACTTGAAAAGAGAGTGTATTCTGTTGTTTTGGAATGAATGTCCTATAAATATCAATTAAGTCCATCTTGTTTAAAGTATAATTTAAAGCTTGTGTTTCCTTATTTATTTTCATTTTGGATGATCAGTCCATTGGTGAGAGTGGGGTGTTAAAGTCCCCTACTATGTTTGTGTTACTGTCGATTTCCCCTTTTATGGCTGTTAGTATTTGCCTTATATATTGATGTGCTCCTATGTTGGGTGCATAAATATTTACAATTGTTATATCTTCTTCTTGGATTGATCCCTTGATCATTATGTAGTGTCCTCTTTGTCTCTTGTAATAGTCTTTGTTTTAAAGTCTATTTTTGTCTGATATGAGAATTGCTACTCCAGCTTTCTTTTGATTTCCATTTGCATGGAATATCTTTTTCCATCCCCTCACTTTCAGTCTGTATGTGACCGTAGGTTTGAAGTGAGTCTCTTGTAGACAGCTTATATATGGGTCTTGTTTTTGTATCCATTCAGCCAGTCTATGTCTTTTGGTTGGAGCATTTAATCCATTTACATTTAAGGTAATTATCGATATGAATGTTCCTATTACCATTTTCTTAATTGTTTTGAGTTTGTTATTGTAGGTCTTTTCCTTCTATCATGTTTCCTGCCTAGAGAAGTTCCTTTAGCATTTGTTGTAAAACTGGTTTGGTGGTGCTGAAGTCTCTTAGCTTTTGCTTGTCTGTAAAGGTTTTAATTTCTCCGTCAAATCTGAATGATATCCTTGCTGGGTAGAGTAATCTCAGTTGTAGATTTTTCTCCTTCATCACTTTAAATATGTCCTGCCACTCCCTTCTGGCTTGCAGAGTTTCTGCTGAAAGATCAGCTGTTAACCTTGTGGGGATTCCCTTGTGTGTTATTTGTTGTTTTTCCCTTGCTACTTTTAATATTTGTTCTTTGTATTTAATTTTTGATAGTTTGATTAATATGTGTCTTGGTGTGTTTCTCCTTGGATTTATCCTGTATGGGACTCTCTGTGCTTCCTGGACTTGATTAACTATCTCCTTTCTCATATTAGGGAAGTTTTCAACTATAATCTCTTCAAATATTTTCTCAGTCCCTTTCTTTTTCTCTTCTTCTTCTGGGACCCCTATAATTCGAATGTTGGTGCATTTAATGTTGTCCCAGAAGTCTCTGAGCCTGTCCTCAATTCTTTTCATTCTTTTTTCTTTATTCTGCTCTGCAGTAGTTATTTCTACTATTTTATCTTCCAGGTCACTTATCTGTTCTTCTGCCTCAGTTATTCTGCTATTGATCTCTTCTAGAGAATTTTAAGTTTCATTTATTGTGTTGTTCATCACTGTTTGTTTGCTCTTTAGTTCTTGTAGGTCCTTGGTAAACGTTTCTTGTATTTTCTCCATTCCATTTCCAAGATTTTGGATCATCTTTACTATCATTATTCTGAATGCTTTTTCAGGTATACTGCCTATTTCCTCACCATTTGTTTGGTCTGGTGGGTTTTTACCTTGCTCCTTCATGTGCTGTGTGTTTCTCTGTCTTCTCATTTTGCTTAACTTACTGTGTTTGGGTTCTCCTTTTCGCAGGCTGTAGTTTCATAGTTCCCATTGTTTTTGGTGTCTCTCCCAAGTGGCCAAGGTTGGTTCAGTGTGTTGTGTAGGCTTCCTGGTGAAAGGGAGTAGTGCCTGTGTTCTGGTGGATGAGGCTGGAGTTTGTCTTTCTGGTGGGCAGATCCACGTCTGGTGGTGTGTTGTGGGGTGTCTGTGGCCTTATTATGATTTTAGGCAGCCTCTCTGCTAATGGATGTGGTTGTGTTCCTGTCTTGCTAGGTGTTTGGCATAGGGTGTGCACACTGTAGCTTGCTGGTCGTTGAGTGGAGCTGGGTCTTGGTGTTGAGATGGAGATCTCTGGGAGATTTTTGCCTTTTTATATTACGTGGAGCTGGGAGGTCTCTTGTGGACCAGTGTCCTGAACTTCGCTCTCCCACCTCAGAGGCACAGCCCTGACGTCTGGCTGGAGCCCCAAGAGCCTGTCATCCACACGGCTCAGAATAAAAGGGAGAATAAAAAGGAAGAAAGAAAGGAAGAAAGAAAGAAAGAAAGAAAGAAAGAAAGAAAGAAAGAAAGAAAGAAAGAAGGAAGATAAAATAAAATAAAGTTTAATTAAATTAAATTAAAAAGTTATTAAAATAAAAATTATTATTAAAAAAAAATTTTGTAAATAAAAAAAAGAAAGAAGAGAGCAACCAAACCAAAAAACAAATCCACCAATGATAACAAGTGCTAAAAACTGTACTTAAAAAAACAAAAAGAAAATCAATAATGGACAGACAGAACCCTAGGACAAATGGTAAAAGCAAAGCTATACAGCCAAAATCACACACAGAAGCATACACATACACACTCACAAAAAGAGAAAAAGGGGAAAAAGTATATATATCGTTGCTCCCAAAGTCCACCTCGTCAATTTGGGTTGATTCATTGTTTATTCAGGTATTCCACAGATGCAGGGTACATCCAGTTGATTGTGGAGATTTAATTCGCTGCTCCTGAGGCTGCTGGGAGAAATTTCCCTTTCTCTTCTTTGTTCGCACAGCTCCCAGGGTTCAGCTTTGGATTTGGCCCCGCCTCTGCGTGTAGGTTGCCTGAGGGAGTCTGTTCTTCGTTCAGACAGGGCGGGGTTAAAGGCGTAGCTGCTTCGGGGGCTCTGGCTCACTCAGGCCGGGGGGAGGGAAGGGTACGGATGCCGGGCGAGCCTGTGGTGGCAGAGGCTGGCATGATGATGCACCAGCCTGAGGCGCGCCATGCGTTCTCCCCGGGGAAGTTGTCCCTGGATCACGGGAGCCTGGCAGTGGTGGGCTGCACAGGCTCCCGGGAGGGGCGGTGTGGATAGTGAGCTGTGCTTGCACACAGGCTTCTTGGTGGCGGCAGCAGCAGCCTTAGCGTCTCATGCCAGTCTCTGGGGTCCGCGCTGATAGCTGTGGGTTGTGCCCGTCTCTGGAGCTCATTTAAGCGGTGCTCTGAATCCCCTCTCCTCTCACACCCCGAAACAATGGTCTCTTGCCTCTTAGGCAGGTCCAGATTTTTTCCCGGGCTCCCTCCCGGCTAGCTGTGGTGCACCAGCCCCCTTCAGTCTGTGTTCACGATGCCAACCCCAGTCATCTCCCTGGGGTCTGACCTCTGAAGCCCAAGCCTCAGCTCCCAGCCCCCGCCCGCCCCGGCGGTTGAGCAGACAAACCTCTCAGGCTGGTGAGTGCTGGTTGGCACTGATCCTCTGTGCGGGAGTCTCTCTGCTTTGCCCTCCGCATCCCTGTTGCTGCGCTCTCCTCCGTGGCTCTGAAGCTCGCCTGCTCCGCCACCCGCAGTCTCCGCCCGCGAAGGGGTTTCTAGTGTGTGGAAACCTTTCCTCCTTCACGGCTCCCTCCCACTGGTGCAGGTCCTGTCCCTATTCTTTTGTCTCTGTTTTTTCTTTTTTCGTTTGCCCTACCCAGGTATGTGGGGAGTTTCTTGCCTTTTGGGAGGTCTGAGGTCTTCTGCCAGCGTTCAGTAGGTGTTCTGTAGGAGTCGTTCCACGTGTAGATGTATTTCTGATGTATTTGTGGGGAGGAAGGTGATCTCCACGTCTTACTCTTCCACCATCTTGAAGCCCCTCCATGTCCTTTTATTTTGGCAGTGGTCACTTTCTAGAGGTTGTTCCTATCGTATTTCCATTTTTTCATTCTGCTAACTCTCCAATGCCTTTTTTCTTCAAAAAGATAATAGTCCCAGGACAGTGGTATACAGTTTGAAAAAGTTTGCCTTGTGTGCCCCCAGCATCAGAACCAAAGTCAATGGCATTTTCTACTGAGGAAAGTCATCTCTTAATTATTTCTGTTTGGATTATCTACTGTTTGTTTGCTCCAGATTTCCTTCTCCAAAACCCAGCTTGTGCCAGAACATCTCCAAGTTCCATCAACTCCTCCAGTCTAGTTAATTTTTTTTCTCAAAAATAATGAGAATTAACTCTGAGATTAGCTTAACTAAAAAATAATTGGATAGGTTGCTCTACAGAAAAATGAATTTCACAGAGTCACATGGAAAAGAGAGGAATAATTTTGGATTCTCTATTATTATTATTATTACTACTACTACTACTACTACTACTACAACTACCATCACTAGTACTCTGATTATTATTTGGTCACATGACACCTTAAGACAGACCTCACCCTTTATTTTTCTATAACATCCAGCTGAGCCAAACACCATTTTGGAATTCTCTTTTTAGTTAATTCAGAGGCCATAATTTTCTCCTAATGTTGAAAAATTATTTGGAACAATGCCATTTCATAGCCTTGCAAGGTTCGAAGAGATCTTCAAGTTTAACCTCATACAACCACCATCAATTGTTCTGGTGTCTTCTCTGACGTTCCTGCCAAGAGGGTGGTCTGGCCTCTGATGGAACACTTTGGGGATGGTCTGTTCTCTGAAACACTAGGAGGTCCTGTCTTTGATCATCTTTCAGCTCATTCCTGGAGCCATTGTAATTTCACTGTGGTTGGGTGGCGGAACACTCCAAAGGGGTTGAAGGTAAGACTTGTCAGACAGGCCAGCCAAATCCAGTTGCAAAAAGGCAATTTGCTGTTGCTGGAATTAGTCCAGTAGAGATACCATTCATATTAATAGGGATCTTTTTAAATTCGAATCTTATCTCCATGAGCCAGGGAGAACATCCATTGTTCTGTTGTAAGTTAACAACTTTGCATACTTTAGAAGCAATGAGCCTAAACAAAAAGGAATTTTCTTCCAGTGGTTTGTGGCCAGCAGGAGCTGTAGTGCATACCGTGTGCAGAAGAAATTTACTGGATTTTAGAGCAAGTCTCTCTGTTGCTTATTGCTTATTTTGTTACTCTGAGCTCCTCTCCTGTCCCAGAGCTAACCCCTAGCTAATGTTAACCATTAGGCAAGGTAGAATTTCTTTTCTTAAGCAGCAGCTCATACTTAATGACTGTCATGACAAATAACTTTGTTCTATTATACTAATTACTCAAAGGAATGTGTAGCTTTCTTGTATTTTAAACGTTCTGTTTTTCATATAATTAGCCTGTTAAAAAAGCTACCCTTACCTGTAACAGGATGTGGTCGTTTGGGGAAGAATATCTCGCATTTACAAAACATATTTTGATATGAAACAAACCCTTCTTCCTCTCTTGCTGTTTTATATTTCACAGGTCAGAATTATAAAGAGGTAGCGTTTAGAAGTAACAACACTGATGAATGAACAGCCGCTGAATTCGTCTTTGGGAGGATGGAGTTTGGGGACTCTTAGCTACTCATGGCACCGTAAGTCTAGTGGTCCCCGAGCAGGACCACAGAACCACAGGCTTCCAGAGTATTAGACGCTGGGTGTGAGCAGCGGCCTCGTGACTCATTCAAGGGTGAGCTGGAATGGGGTGATCCAGGCAGGAGAGAACTTTTAAAGAGAAGAAAAACTGTAGCCAAATGACTAGCAGGGCCCTGGAATGCTGGGAAACCCCGTCGTCTGTTGGACTTCCCTCCCCCAAAAAAGGGCTTGTTTGTTAAAAAGGCCCCAGGCATTAAGTTTAGGTACAAGATGGGACACATCTGGAAGATGTAATTACTGAGCCTGCAATTAGTAAGCATGGTATTAACACACATGGAGCAGATTCATCTACTTTTCTTACACCTTCTGGGAGAGTTCAGCCTTTCAAACTTAGGTCTTAACTTTTCAGTTGGGAAAATTGGTAACCATGCAATTGTTCATTAGAGGTGAATTCTCATTGGGTGATGGAATGTGGCTACTGTGGAAATGATTTAATTTGACCAGACCCATAAGTTTCTAAGCCCTCCAAAAGGTGATTTCTTGAGACACAGAATGTTCCCTGAGTGTGTTCTTTGACTGCAGAGCACTGTAATGCGAATCATTATACTCTAATTATATTTCAAATAATGTTAGTCTATGAGTGAAGCAATTTCTGTTTAAAAATGTTGCCCTGAGTGAAAGTCCACTGATGATCTTTCTAGAAGATTGAAAGAAAACAGAACTCAGAAGTTTATACATGCATATAAATATATGTATGGGTATAAATTCCAGAATTTAATCTATGTGGAAATTAATATAATTATATAATTGTATATATATATACTTATATAAATTCATATACATTTCAGAGAAAATATATGTGTGTTTATCTATGTAGGTCAAAACTGAAATCTCCATCTAGATATGCATTATTAGTATTTGACTGCCGGGCTTTAAGGGTTTCAGAAGAGGTAGGAAGGGGGAACATCTATGAAAAAAGGCTGTTCTCATGCCATTTTCCAGTCTGGGTGGAATTCAAAAGTATCAGAGTTGGTGAAAAAAACCAGCTTTCTTCTCAAAGGTTTCTTGGCCAAGTTTTGATACCCCAAGAGGCTGAGGAAAACATCTGACCTTCTGGACACATACCACACTATCCAAACCTTTTTAGGCCAACCCATCACAGGCAATGGCCTCAACAAAACAGGCAGTACCTTAAGCAAACAAGACAGGGAGACTCTAAAGACAGGCAGCCTTATACTTTAGTTCCTGTAAGAAATGGTCAACTCAAAAATGTTTTCTTTTAACGGAGTTAAAAATAGTTGAAGCTGAAATAGCTCATCCTATGAAACACTTCAGAGTAAAATGTGTGCTTTACTTTTTTTTTTTTCTTTTTCTTTCTTTCCTTAAAAAATGTGTTGGCATTAGACAAGTCGGGCTGGAGCAACCAGGATGGAATGTGAACCATGCCACCGGATGGCAAATTGGAGAGGAACACGCCTTTCATCTGAATTATAGGCTGGATAAGGAATGCGCTATATTCTCTGCTATGTATGAGCAGGAGAAAACTTTCCCAGGGTATTTTTCTTTTGCATTTCTGACTCTTATTGGATTGGAAGCGGGTCCATGTGACCCAGCGGGGTCCATTTTCCATAATAAGGCTAAAAATATGCCAGAAATGTTTTCTTTAGCACAGTGTCTGAGTGTCAAACATGAAAGCGACATAACTCCTGTTCCTGCAGATTCGATTTCACCTTTTCCTGGAGGAAGTTCCACTGTTATCCTACCATTCTGTCCCAATGTTATTTTTTTTGATAGGCTCCATCACCTGGCGTGTAATCCCAAATGGAATAATTGTAGAAATGTATTCCGTGTCCCTGTAAACTACAGATTTTGTTCTCTCTCTATAGTTATGTCTCTAATGACTCACCTTCAGTAAATCATAGCCCTCAAAATGTTTTTTCCTGTAATGGGAATGCATTGTCACTGAGTCACGCATATCCTTAACCAGGTCTGTTATGATCAGTGAATTGCATCTAGGATTAAGGGGAGCCCAGGACTGTCACAGAGTCTATCTAACTGGATATTAAAGGATAATAAAGTGATCAAGGGCATGTACTTTAGTCAAGAAGAATTGGGTTGAATCAATTGATAGCCATATAATCTTTGGTAGACTTTATTTCCAAGCTTTTACTTCTTCATCTGCAAACTGGGTATAGAAAGTTGTTGAAAAAATTCTGATGTGTTTAGCACAGTGCTGGGGCTATTTTAAGAAAACCTGCAAACTTGGTCTCGTTTCTAATTGATTGACTCAACTAACCAGAGAAAGAGTTCATAATTCCACGGGTAAAAATGCTGTCACTACGATTAGGAGTATTGTTCCCGTCTCCTGATTCCTGGGTACGCCTGTCATTCAAGCTATTTAGACCAGTGGTTCTCAAACGGAGGCGACGTTGCTCCCCCAGCAGATGTTTGTTTTTGGCTGCCATACCTTTGGTGCGGTGGGGACTACTGTCATCTCGTGATCAGAGGCCATGTATCTTGCTAAACATGCTATCATGCACAAGGCAAAACTCCCCTCAGCAGAGAATTATTTGGACTGAAATGTCAGTCATGCTGAGGATAAGAAACTCTGGAATAAATTTTTCAGAACAAAAGCTTTAAGGTCTATTGTTTGATCTGGAAAGCTACCACAGGAGACATTCAAAGAAACAAACCCATGACATTTCTCTCCATGCCTCATCTATTCCAGGAACAGTTCTGAGCTCCTACTAAGTTCAGAGCTACTTTATTGCTGGTTGAGATAGAGTCTGGATTTCTGAAGCCCACGTGCTTCTAAAGAGGCCGTGATGCTGGGTAATGGGTAAAGGACAGATGGAGGAATTAGCTAAATCCTCCTGATGGTAAATGCATGCATTTAATCCTAGAGATTAAATATAAATTAGAAGCAGCTTTTGATGGTTTAGTATCATTCCTAAGACTAAAGGAGAATTTTCCAAACTAAATTCATCTCCACAGCAAGTTGATATTTTTACCAATTTAAGAGGCTTTTACTAGCTTGCAGTAATATGTAGAAACCAGCCTGTCTACAGAATAGTTGCTACTTTTCCCAGTCCAGGAGTTGCCAGATGCCAGGTATGAAGAAGGCCAGCTTCAAGGCTCACAAAAATGATATTCATTTCAAAGAAGTTAAAAGTCTTGTTTTTATTGAATTCAAAAATTAAAGTTAAAATTTTCTTTTCTAATTCAATAAAAGTATTTTGTCTTAGCCTCCCATCTTTTAAAGCTCTGAATCTTACTTTACTTTTCAGGAAGTGTTATCTGCTTCTGTCAAACTGCAAAGAGGCTGGTTTCAATTTAGAGATCTAACTGTATATGTAATCACATACATTAACCAATAACGATTTATAGTGTACATTTTTCTCCACATGTTTGTAGTAAGTGCTTTCAGGATTATTCCACTTTCTTCCTCATTGCCCATGCTCTAGAGGTATTTGTCATAATTTGCTTATGATGGCTTCTCTCTGATGTCCCCAGAGTAAAAGTTCACTCAAGTCACCACAGCCAACTACGGTGGTTCCATAATCAGAGGAATAAATGAGTCCAGCCTCCTGTCTCTTGAGGTCTGTTTATGGTTCATGGCAAACTGAAAAGTTCTCAACCACTTATTATTTCTATTCTTGGCCCTGAGAAATTATTTTGCTTGTGTTCAGGTTAAATTTTTATCAGTACTAAAATTGTTGGTGTTGTAATTGGTTGATGATTGATTAACACTAGAAAAAAGTAAAGCTTAGTATAAAAATATCTATAGAAAGCTACACTGCACTTTGGTAAATTAACTTAAGACCATGCACAGTAAATAAAGACTGGGCAGTGGAAAGGACTTGATAAAGGGGATCCGTAGACTCTAGTTTTACTCCCAGATGCGAACTAAGTAAGTTCACTTAGTACTTCCAAGGTCCGGTAACTCGTCTAATAAAAGTGGATGGATTGAACTTCATGATTCCCTTTTAATGCTATCATTCAACAATTCAGTTGAAAATAACACTTTATTCCAAGTACATGATATTACACAGAAAAGAGGTCTATAATTAAATTTAGAGCACATGGGGCCACTTGGTTAAATAGTCAATTGTTTCTTAGCAAAAATACCAAGAAGGACTCTGTGATCTATAAATATCCATCATGCTCATAGCTCTGTTTCAGAAAGCTGCCTCTGGTGGCTTCTTCCACATATGCTGAGATTCTTGCCATGTGAGTTCATCGCCCTGATCATAGGTGATTAGATGATTTAGCCATGGAAACACCTGATACAAAGGCAACAATGTGTATTTTGGCCAGTGGATCCTAACATGTCCTAATATATCTCTTCTATACTGTAAAGTAAATGGCTGAGCTGATCCTTGAGAAGTTTGTTATGAGGGGAAGTCAGCAGATAGTAGAGTGGCGGGGAAACCAAGGGAAACTTAGGAAAATGGCAATAAATAGAAGGCATGAGGCATCCAAAGCCATAAGAAAACAGAATCCATGGAGGAATAAAAGCCTGAGGCAATACTTGCTATAAGTAAGCAGGAACCCTGTAATGCCAGTTCATGTCTAGCCACAAGAGACATATTCAGGAAAGAGACACCCTTGGAAACATATATTAAAATCCAAACCAAATTTTTTAGGTTGTGAAATCATCATGATTCATGGTATTCATGACATTAAGAATTAAAGACTAGGAGAAGAAAATAATGGGCTTTTCTTAAGTGGGATGCATTGTAAACAAATGCTAATTATGTGCCTATGAGCAAGTTTGATCTAGAGTCTCTGTTGGTGCCTGTACAGTGTGCCTTGATTTAACTTTGACCTTGAGTTCCATGAAGGTTGAATTGTGTTTCATTTAAATGTGGTTGTATCATCTCTAGGTGGTAAGTGCTAGAACTTTGATATCCCATATTGTTCCTCTTCCTCCTCCTCCTCCTCCTCCTCTTTCTTCTTCTTCTTCCCCTCCTCCTCCTCTCCCTCCCCCTCCCACTCCCCTTCTTCTTTTTCTTCTCTCTTCTTCTTCTTCTTCTCCTCCTTCTTCTTTGTCTCCTTTGTCTTCTTCTTTCTCCTCCTTCTCCTTCTCCTCCTTCTCCTTCTTCCTCATGTCTTATATATACCTTTATATGCTATAAATATCTAGAAGAGGTGAACCATCCCTCATACCTCTTTGCATTCCCACTGACAGCCTGTTAAGGTGCTTCACACATAGTAGAAACTCAACAAATATTTGCTGAGGCAGTGATGAGGTGACAGAGAGTAGAATTACTTTTTCCAAATACGCACAGTTTAGTTAACGCACATTATGGAATGCTAAAGGTTATTTTTATTTTTCTTTCTACATCTTAAAAAAGTTTGAAAAAAATGTATGTGGACTGGACATATTAAACATTCCCTGGAGTATCCTGGCTCTGGTTACCTAAAGTCATGGCTGGGTCATGCATTCACCGGAGGTCAAAGCTTAGAGAATGCAGCTTTGAAGCCGCTCTGCATAAGGGTGTAATTTCAAGTTACTAATAACTCAGGAACACTTGATCTCTTTCCTTATTCTTGCCCAGATGAGTCATTTTCTTGGTAGTTTACCTTGAGCTCCTCCTATTTATACACAGCAGACTAGCTGGCATGGAAAATTGTGTGCATCTGTCTTTCATATTGAAACATATAGCTTTATGTATTTTCTTCCTCTCCATACTATTCTTCTTCTCAGTAGTTCATTTCTCTAGTCCCATTGTTTTTGCCTAAAACTAGGGAAATTTCTTCCAGGGTGAGTTCGTCCTAGATCTATCAGGAAGTTGGGGTCTGTACCTTTGACTGAATTTATTATATAAGAACAAAATAAATAACAAAAAGACTCACTGCATTGTTTCCCAAAGAATGATCCAGAAGAATTTCCACTTTTCAGAGCCTCATTTGTTTTCTAAATCCCCAAAGAGAGATTTGACTCAGCAAAAAATGAGTTTTGAGCCTTCTTCAGCAGCAGCAACGGCAGCTGAGCTGTGGATCTTGGCTCTAGGACTGGCCTAGTTATTCAGCAGATACTGTCCCAGCCAAGCCCTGGAACGGCTTTTAGCCACTGCCACAGATGCTGCCTACCAACTGTTGCCTAGGTGAGGAGAGCCTTGGCCATATATCCTGGCACCCTCTCCTTCCTCAAATCTGCCTGATTCATTTGTTCACACCACACCTTCAGAGTGGAAGGTATGATTGCTTGCCTTCTTGCTTGCTTATTTTTTCCTTTTCTCCCTCTCTCTCTTTCTTTTTTGACCTCGCAAGTAATCCAGCTAAAAAATGGAATTAGAGAAGGTACCCATGGATCACCAACAGACAAAACAAGAAAAACTACTGCTGCTTATTTAAAACTGTTTTGGGTTCTTTAAAATTTCTTTCACTTTATTATTTTTTTCTAAGAGCATCTTGGGTTTTGAACAACAGTTTGCTTTTTGTAGTTTTGACTTAAAGATTTGTCTTCTCTGAGTCTATGTAGTTGTAGGAGAGGTAATTGGTTAATAAACGGTATGACACACACACATAAAGTTGTGTGACACAAACTCAGAAGCCATTGAAAAAAGATTGATAGATGTGACTACATAAAAATAAAAATATTCTGCATGGATTAAAAAAAGGAAAAAAAATAGAAAACACTGTAGGTAAAGTCAGAGAACAAATAAAATAGGGAAAATGCTTGAAGCTCATTTCTCAGGCAAAGGACTAATTTCTTTAGTATATAAAAAGCTCCTGCAAATTATCAAGAAAAAGACCAAATCTTTAGTTTAAAATTGTAAAATATATGAATTGAAAGTTCATGGAAGTGAAATTAAAATGGCTTCTAAACATATGAAAAGATGCTCAAACTCACGCATAGTAAAAGAAATACAAATTGAAATAAATTCAGATACCATTTTTTGCTAATCAGACACAAGTGTGGGTCTACACTGTGTTGGCAAGGCTGTGGATGACCAGGTACTTTTTTTTTTTTTTTTTTTTTTTTGATGACCAGGCACTTATATACAGTGCTGGGGGAGAATATAAGTGGTTAACACCTCTAAGGAAGCAATTTGGCAGAATCTATCAAAATTATAAATGCACACATATGTTGACTCAGCAATTCTACTTCTAAAAAAATTACCCTAGGCATATACTCACCCCTGTGTGAAATGGCACATATATAGGGCAATTCTTTCAGGCAAGAGATTTTAGACAACACAAATGGAATATTATTAAGCTGTTAAAAAAGAACAAGGAAGCTCTTTGGGTACTGACATAGAAAGGTCTCCAAGAAATATTATTAATAGAAAAATCAAGGTGCAGAATAGTGTGTATAGTATGTTCCCATTTGTAGAAAAAGAAGAAAAAGTTAGAGACTGATACAGAATATGTATTTGCTTATATTTGCATAAAATAGCTGGATGGAGGATGTACAAAAATTCCCACAAAAGGTAATAAAATGGCTGTAGCATTTAAAAATTTGTATGCTATGTGAATGTCTTTCCTAATTAAAAAATGAATAAATAAGATTATTAGGAAAGAATGTGTCATAAGGCAGGAGTACCTGAGACTCCACACCAGCAAGGTGGTCTATAGCATGTATCATCTGAAGCACTGGTTGCATCATCATTTCTTTTTGTCTTAGTTCAGGCTGTTATGAGAGACTATCATTGACTGGGTGGCTTAAAGAACAAACATTTATTTCTCACAGTTCTGGAAGTTGGAAGTCCAAGTTCAAGGCGCTGGCGGATCTGGTGTCTGGTGAGAGCCTGTTTTCTGGCTTGCAGATGGTTGTCTTTTCATTGTTTCTTCACATGGCAAAGAGAGTTTGGGGATAGAGAGAGAGAAGGAGCTCTCTTGTGTCTCTTTTTATGAAGGCACTAATCCCATTCATGAGCACTCCACCCCCATGACTTAATTACCTCTCAAAAGCCCTACCTCCTAATACCATCACAATGAGGGGTTAGGATTTCAACAATTAGGATTTTGGAGGGACACAAACATGTAGTCCATAGCATCCTTACATATATGTTCTTTCGTAGTCTACCTTTAAATTTTTGCCCTTGCTTTCCTCCAATTCTCATTAATTTTCTAAATACATTTCTACTTCTAAGTTTCCTTCATTTATTATTCTTTTGACCTACACATACATTTATTAGCCTGCTGAGAGCTTGAATAGCATTAAACACTATTTGTAAACTTCATTGAGACTGGCGGCTGAGTGAGTTTTTAAGCCTGGAGACCTTATTCTGAGAATCAATGGAGACAAGAGTGTGGTTTGACTTATAAAGTAAAATTAAACATGAACAAAAGATTTAATCAAGCAGATCACTTATTGCCCAAGGAAATTTTCTTATAAGCACCTGGGCTTAAGCCAGGTATGCTGCTCAGGTCTAAACAAATTGAGAAAACCTTTCAGTTCACGTCTTATTCTTTAGAAGTTTTGCAGAGCTGCCACTGAGTAATAAAAGAAGATTTATGGATGGTCAGTTAGTTCCAAGTCGCCACGACCAGGAAAACTCTAGCAACTAAGAACAACTTACTAAAAATGTGACCTTATTCAAATCACTGTATCTCCCAGAAATCCCAGCATCTTCATTTGTATGATTGGGATGTTTTTGAGAGACCAAATAAATTATCAATATGGATGACAGCAATAACCACTGTGGTAGCCGGTCTCCAAGAGGGCCCCCAATGAGCCCTACTTCCTGGTACTTATATCCTTGTGTCACCTCTCCCACATTGGACCAGTGTTGTCCTATGACAAATAGAATATGGAAGAGGTGGTGGTATGTCATTTCTGAGGTTAGGTTATAAAAGTTCTTTGTCCTGTTTTCTCTTTCTCTGCCTGTCTGTCTGTCTCTCTCTGTCTTTCTCTAGTAAGAGCCAGTTGCCATGTTGTGTGCAACTTTATGGAGAGGCCCACATGGTGAGGCACTTAGGCCTTCTGCCAGTGGTCACATGAGTCAGCTTGGAAGCAGAATCTTTAGCCTGGCCAAGCTGTCAGATGGTTGTAGCTCTGGCCAATACATTTGAGTACAATCTTTTGAGATACTCTAAGACAGAACTACCTTATTAAGCTGCTCCTGGATCCCTGCTCCCCAGAGACTTTGTGACATAAATGTTATTTTAAGTTGCAGAGTTTTGGGGTAATTTGTTACTGTGCAATAGATAACTCATACAACCACATATCACCAGCAATAATAACCAGTCAATCCCTTCTCTCATTTTTTTTTGTTTTTCCATAACTTTTAATCATTTTTACAGGTGTTCACATGACAATCACATTTCCACTTTAAAAAATTTGTTACAAAGAGGCATAGAGAAAAGAGGAAAGCAAAGGAATAAACTACAAGCAATTACATAAGTGATACTTTTGTGATCTGACATTTTGTATCTCTTCTTCATAGAAAGAGCCTCATGGTGTTACTAAGGTCTAGATTTGGGTACAGTGATTCCAGTGGAATGATTGCCTTCCTGACTCACCATTTAGGTACCTGAGGCTATATTATCCACTAATTCAAACACTTGTCACCTCTGCCATGTTGTCCTGATTAATTATCACTCCTGGAATCCAATGCACCAGTCTCATTGGCAGCTACTCAGAAGACCAAGGTCCCTGATGGGAACAGGTATTCTGTTTTTATTGCCGCTGATAGTGAACCATTGCATCAGATTTGTTGCCTTGATTCTGATTCAGATGGTTTCCATGAATTGTATTCAGTTTTAACCTGCAACAGCCCTTCCTAGAACACACACAAAGACTGCGAAAATGGAGAGCACTAACAAACTCTCATCACTTACACCTCAGTCCTGAAGCACTTCTTCCATCAACCTGATTCCTTACCTTCTAGCCTTTTTTCTTACCATTTGGGCCCCTATCTTATCTCTATTTCCCTAATTCTTGTTTTCTATCCTTCAGGTCACCTTTGATAAACATCATACTTTGTTTCACTTGGCCCTATGATCTTTCCCTCTTGGTGCTGCTTCATTGGTAGAGATTTGGCCATAGTTTACTCTGTTACTTATTCCAGAGCCCCTTGTATACAATGCTGTCAGTCCCTAAATATAGACTGCAGTTGTTCTCAACCGTGGTTGGCATAAAAATCACCTGAAGAGTTTGAAAGAATATTCAGATGCCCAGGTCCTATTCGAGACCAATTCAATTAGATTGTCTAGGTATAGGGCTCAGGCATGAATATTTATTAAAAGATTCCCAGTTGATTTTCATGAGTAGCCAGATTTTAAAAGCAATAATGTGCAGCAAGTTCCATTGCTGTACCCACTAAACGAAAACCATCTGGGAACCAGATTCACACTCAGTGGCCAGTTTTTGACCTCTGACTAGAGGATGAGTTGACAGGGTTGCTGGGAAGCCCAGGGGCTTTGTTTGTGTACTTCCACAAGATGCTCCAGATGGGTAAAGGAAACAGTGAGCAGAGAATTCAGAAGCAATTAGCTAGTGCATGTGCTTTCAGGGCAGCCCTGATCCAAGAGGACATCTGATAACCTGCAGATAATTATACGTTTATGATGAACAAGCCATTGCTGAAAGATGGCATTGTGCACATCTGTTGTTTAGAAAAAACTGTTGCAGAGTTTTTGACTTGGCACTAGGAATCTCAAACCATGGCTAATGGTGTTTTCCTCTGACAAATTCTGTTTGTGCACATGGAGATTCAAGATAGGATGGGTGTTAAAGCTATGATAAAGAAGGAATTAGGAGTTTGCCATTTTTGGAGAAGAATAAAAGTACTGCTGTCTCCATATACAATTCTTAACCTAAGCATATGAATGGCCATATCTTTTTGCAGCTGTTAGATATAGATATGACATTGAGAATATGGATCTGATCTTTCAATTAGTGTGCACAGCAAGATTCTCAAGATGAATAAAATATCATTTTAATGACCTTTTCAACTTTATCTCCTCTAACACATTTATATTATGACAGCAATTTTAAGGGCTGCTAATATGCAGAGCAAATGCTTTTTGGATTTTTTTTCACATTTTAACATAGCAGTTTAAGATGTTTTAAGATAGCCACCATCACTGCTCTGTTGACTAATTAATGGAAATGATATTGATAATCTTAAAAAATTTAAGTTAGTTCTATTCATAAGCTAGATGCATGGGTATGGGCTAAACTTCATCCATAATCTTGATAAAGAAAATTTATATATTGAATATATAATGAATATATTGAATGGATATGAATATTGATAAAAGAAATTCAGCATTTGAAATTGGGAGTTCTTAAACATTTACCAGTATTCCAGGCTCATTCTGACTGATGGTCCAGCTTACTGGGGGGTGGGAGCTCCTAGTGGGGCACAAGGAGTCTGTCTGTCCTGAGAGGTACCAGCCTGTAGAGGCACACAGACCTTCTTTTGGATCCTGGCTTCAGCACACACAAGTTACGTGACTCTAGGCAATCACTTCCCCCCTCACGCTGAGTCTCCAAAAGGAAGGTCGTAATATCTGCTTTCCCAAGTGATTGTTACAATCAAATATTGTGAATGTAAAGCACACACCTGCTATTTACTGATCTCTCCCTCTGAACAGACACTTCATTAAGTACTGAGGGGAAGAAGGAGAAGTATAAGGCATAACCGTTGTCTTCTAGCAGCTGACAGTATATTTGGGACAATAAAATACAAAGAATCAAAAGTTAACTAATTAAAAGCACAAGATATTATTTTTTAAATGTAAATTAACACACATTATCTCACACATTATCTCACTATCACTGTGGGTCAGGAATCTGGGTCTCACAAGGCTGCAATCATAATGTCAGTTGGGCTGTGTTCTCATCTGGAGACTTTACTGGGAAAGAATCCACTTTTAAGCTTACTCAGGTTGTTTGAGAATTTTTTCCTTGTGGCTGTAGGGCTGAGGGCCAAGGACCTCAGCTTCTTGGGGGCTGTCAGAGGCCCTCAGCTCCTAGAGGTTATCTGCAGTTCCTGCCATGTGGCCCTTTCCACAGCCCCTCTTACAACATGGCAGCTTGCTTCTTCAAAGCCAACGAGGGATAATGTCTTTAGAGTGAGTTTGCTAGCATGACAGAATTTTACATAATGCAACATCATCCTGGGAGTGACAGCCCATTACCTTTGCCATATTTGGGAAGAAGCAACAGGTGCTGCCTACACTCAAGGGGAAAGGGATCACACATGGGTATAAATACCAAAAGGCAGGGTTGATTGGGTGGGGGTGGGGGGAGTCTGTCCAACATAGCTGTGTTCCAATAAAACTTTATAAAAACAAATGACATAATCATTAGATGCTATTAAAGTATACAAATTCAGATGAAGATATTTGTCTTTTATAATCTCATGTATCTTGCATGTCATAAACCATGAAATTTCCTTTTATTAAATAGATCTTCTCACCCTCACCTTATGTGTAAAGATATGTGATTTAACTTAATCCTCAAAATGACCATTAAGAGATATCATTTGCTTGATAAGAAGTAAGCTAAAAAATGTGTCTTAACTATGAGGCATATAAATACTCTATGTAATGAGTCAGAGATTCTGAATATGAGTCAACCAAATGCTATTTGTAGTACAGGTGGGATTAAGAATCTGTATGTTGTGAATATTAGGCTTGGGATGTGTAAGCTGTCATTGTCAATCTAAGGCCTGCTGGCGTGTAAGGCCAAGTGAGTGGAGAACCAGTGCAAGGAAGCAGATGTAAGTTAGGTTTCCATAACTACCAGTGGTTTGCTTTCCAAGGGCTGATCTTCAGTACATGTTGACAAAAATGCTCCTGGAGCAAAAGGTGGGGTGTGAGTCATCTTAGGGGCTGGTCAGAGGCAAGGGAAACAGGGTAATCAAAGACAGAATAGGGATTCTGCACATACAAATTCTCTTTTGGGAGCAGCGGAGAGAAAGGGATTTCATTTCTTTTCTGTGAAGTTGCCCTACAATGAAACTATTCATTTTGCACTCATGGCAGCCTAATACTAATAATGGATCAGTTTCATGACTCTGTCACAAAGATAGACTTCCTAAAATTATTAAGCTTGATTATAACCTTAGAAAGTGTTTGTCACTGAGCTTGTAATTATGTATGTCTCCTATGCTGGGTTTTTGAAGATCAACCTCCAAAGATAGATCTCAATCCAGGTCACACCTCATTTTGTGGATAAGTGACATGCTTTGTGGACCCTTAAAGTTTTACTGTGTCTGCACAGTTCAAATTGCTTTGATCAATTTAATGAAAATAATGTTCAATAAAATTTGGGGGGGTTGTATAAACAAAGCTTTTGGATGTAATACAAATACAAAATTGATAGGTTATATTTTTCTTTCTTTTTGAAACCTGCAGAAGAATGGCTCACAATTTGATGAATCACCTGATATTCACTAGCTGCATAGTATGAAACAAAGAACCCAGGACATGGTTTGTGTCCAAGAGGTGATTCCTGTAAAACCACAGCTCTTTAAAGACAGTAAAATAACCCATGAAAGTATTTTTCTCTAAAGATATGAACAAGAAAATATGACTTTTATAAAGGAGACAATTTTAATGTCTGAGGGACACATGAAACATGGTGCCTTAGAATAAATTCACATTCACAGGGAAGGTAATGTTATTTGGAAATTATAGTGTCCTAAAATGAAGCAAATTTGTGGAGAACAGGCACTATTCGTTTCCTTGGAAGGCCTTTGGGAAAATATGTCTCCAAGTGATCGTGTGGCGCCAGTATTTCAGAGACAACATAGAAACCACGTGTCCTTTTTCTCGCATGTCCAGTGATGCCTAATGTGGGTGTTCATTGAGCCTGACAACCAGATTGTCCTTAAAAGCAGCTGATCTCATTCCCTGTGGGCGCCAAGTTCCTTCTTCCTGAAGTCGTGGATGAGTCCAGAAGCTCTGGCGCTGCCGCATGACTCACCTCCCCGCCTGCAGGCCCCCTGAGAGGGCCCTAGGACCCCCGCCACCATCAAGCAGAAGAACAGCTTCTTTGCTATCAGCCGCCTCCAAGAATGCGGATGCAGCCGTTAGCCTGTGCTCTTAAGCCTCTTGTGGTTAACATGAATAGCATTCTTTCAATTGCTGCAGATATGAAATATCCTACGTCTTCAAGTCAACAATTAAAAACTCAGGGTCATATTTTTGCAGGAGATGCTGAAAATGTTTGAGTTGGGGGGGTGAAACATTTTGAACTTGAGTGGTATGTATATTTATTCTGTGTCTAAACGTTGCAAATGAAGTAGAGATTTTTCAGTTATTCAGGTTTTATTAGGATAAGGAAAGTCAAGACAGATGGTAGGCTCACCAAATAAAATATTTTTTATTGCATTACTGAATACTTAACAAATAGTTATTTTTGTTAGTGGAAAATGGACTGAATTAACTTCTCTGCCCCTTAGTTCTCTCATCTGTAAAGTGGGGATACTAATCTATATGCTACGGAGTTAACAAACACCTCTGTCAGTTTTAATATCTGTAAACCTGGGGTAATGATACTACTTGCATATTAAGGCTACCTATCTAGCCTGGTCCCACCTTATTTTTCCTTAGGAATTTAGAAGCATAGCCAAAAGGAAGTGTGCTAACATTCTCTGCAGATTTGTTTTCTCAGAAACCTTTTCTTTCCTTTTTTTTTTCCTTTAAAAAAATTCTAAATCTCCTCTTCTGTCTTCTACTACTTCCCTGGAGCACTTTCCTCATAATCCCTCTTGTTAGGTTCCTAACAGTGTCACCCAGCCTCCTACTCCTTCCTACATGCTACTCTTTCCCCTGAAATGACCCTCTTCCTCAGTCAAATCAACCACCTCTGCTCCTTTCAAGGTCAGTTCTAGGGTCTCTTGGAGCCCCATCAGCTGTACATGCTGCATCCCCTTCATCCCCTGCCGACCCCAAGGACCCTCCTAGCATTCTGTGTCTACCGTTGCCATCATGCTAAACTATAACTGCTGATTTACAAGCCTGACTCAACCATATTTATAATATTATATATATTTTGATTCTGTGGGTTCTGGCAGAATGCCTGACACCTAGTAAGTGCTTATTAAATGCCCATTGAAGCAATCAATCTACTTGATAAAATAACTCGAATATTTTGCACATCATCTAATTACCTGCTTCTTCAGATTCCCTTTCTAACAGTGATCGCTCCCCAAAGAACAAATACATAGGAGAAATATCCATTTATCTGATACCTCTCTGTTCTATAACTAGGTGGAATTGCTGCCATGGAAGAATGCGCCCACCTTGTTTGTGTACTTTGTGTACTGAGCTCCCTGCTCCTTTGTTTTCTTTTTTTTAAATCGGTAAGTAATAAAACTGAAAATTATTCGCTAATATAGCCATCGCCAGATCTTCATGGGTTGATTAATGTGTTAAGATAACCAACACTACATTTGTCAGAGCAGATAAACCTGTTTCTTTTAGGAAGATGAATGGTTGTCCAAGTTAGTTCGGCCACCAAAATGTTCTTTCACGGGATACAGGATGGAGAGAATATTACCATGTACCAGTAGCAAAATCTTGATACATGGGTGCAGAGCCCAAGAAGTTGTGACACAGTATGTCCTAATTTGCTGGGAGAGCTCCAGTTTATATGGGTTGTTTGAGTATAATTATTTGCAGCACCCTACTTCTGTCTTAAAGATGTCCTAGGTTGAAAAGTAATGGCCACCAGATTGAGAGGGGAAAATGATGGTGGCTTACACACGTATGGATCTATCTGCTGGCGAGTGTTCCTCTCATCTTATTTCTCCTCCTCTGTCTTCCAAGGAAGAACAGTCTTGCCCCTGTGGCTGCACTAACCAGACCATTTCGCATCAGGGTGCAGTCATCTCACTCTTAACTGGTAAACTCTCACTTCTTCTAGTATTTCTTTTATTAGGCGATTTTGAATAAACTATACTGATTATTGAATTAATTAAATTATGTAAGTCAAACTCATGGTAATTTGGCTGAAATATAACCATGAGAGTTGTTTGTCCTTGCATTTTGTCATTTTGTTCAGATGACTTACAGCTGAAGGGGAAGCACCTAGAATCTTCCCCATAGATAATTCTTCTTGCTTGAGCTCTCAAAATAATAAGAACCAATAAATTCAAAGGAAAAGTGGGGGCAGAATCAGGATAGGCACAGATGGCAGCATAGAATAATTATTTCTAGATGGCCACTTTCGTCCAAAGTACCAGCTGGGTCTTCCCACTTTAAAGAAACAGCTCACTGTGGTTGGCCTCGAACATGGTTGGGGTCAAGATTGGGGAAAGGATGCCATGGTGCCCATAAGCTCATCAGCTAAATCAAGCCATTCGGGTTCAGTACACATGTACAAACCCTCCTGGGAAAATCTGAAAGTTCAAGGTGCAGAGTTTTCCTGTTTCAAGGGCAACAGTCTGTCATCATAATTAGAATTCAAATGTTTTGTCAGGCAGCTGGAAGGATTTGTCTGGTAAATGAAGGGAGAAAACGCAGTGGCAGAAGCAGTTTGGATAAGTTTTGGAGTATCTCATACGTGTGAAGGAGAAGAATCAATGTGTTCTAAGAAAGAAAGAACAAATTTCTCCCCCTTTCTCCCTTGTTTGTTCTGAGTTTAAGCCTGAATCTGAAATTCTTTAAACCAGCATGAATAGCCTTTCCTTATTTCTAGTGGGACAAATTTCCAAAATTTTCTTTACATCCTTGAACTTAGCTTCTTTTTTTTCCATTTGAACACACACACTTGCTTATGAGCATATCAGGCTAGAGACCCACAGCTTCAGAATACCTAATGATTTCATTTGACTTGATCATGTTAGTTATCAGTACCTTCTCCATCTCCATTCGTATTCAAGTAATAGTAAGGCCAAACTTCAGTGACATATTACATAATTGCACAAGCTGCTATACAGTCAGACAGAATTGAGATTTTTCCCAGGCAGATGATAAATCTTCTATGTAATAGCTCAAAATGTTTGATGATGGATGAATGCAAGTCCACATTTGGCACAGCAAAGGCTGGTTATAGTGTCTAGAAGAGAGTGTGGGATGTGCAATGCTAAGTGTATGAAAGCCCACCTATACGTACACACACGCACCTTTACACACATCTACACACCTCTACGCATATACGCACGTGGCTCCACAGGTGCTCGGGAAGGATTTCATGACTCAGCTTTCAAGACCTTCTTTCCCACAATGGACACAGTGAGCACTTAGCCACCATTATTAAAGAAGAACTGATCTATAAGGATAGCTTCCCTTCAAAAGGAAAACATAACAAACCAAAATAGAAAACGGAGAACGCAGTGCTCCACAGAATAATTCAGCCATGCTTCTGTTTCCTTTCAGCTTCCTTTTCCCTTCTCCACAGTGGCCATTTCAAGTCTCCATGTTCCTCAAATTTCTTAAGCCATCATCTCCCCTTTTCAAAAGGTCATCTAACTTATCAATTTCCAACTTCACAGAGTAGGTAAACGTGGTAAGATGGGCTCTCCATCAACCTCTGCCCACCAGTCTAGGGCCTCACTGGAACCACTCCCATCACTTCTTTCTCCATCTAATTATGATGGACAGGATGTTCCTCCTCCCATCTAAGATGAATAACTTTCTGTATTCTCTCTTGCCTTCCAAGAGACACTCTGCCCCTCTTATTTCCTCATTCACTTTTTTGGAGCTCTTCACTGTAGCATTAGAGCACTTGATAGGCCCTTTCTTCCGGTCTGCAGAAATATCCTGCAAGAAAGAGACAAGCCTAGGCTGCAGGCAGCGTGTCTGAAAGAGTAGTTACTGAGTGTCTACTCTATCAAGCACTGTGCTCACCAGGGCACATATGGCCGACAAGTGCCTGCCCACATGGATCTTACATTCTAATTCATAGAGATATGCTTTTAGAAAAAATTACCAAAAAGAAAGTTAGGTAGTGACAAGTTATTAAAAAAAAAATAAAGCAGGATAAGGGGATAGGAAATGATATGTGCTGTTATTATAGGATGATCAGGACATCTGAGGGAAAGTTCCTGGGCAGACATTTCAGCATGCCTCGAGGCAGAAGCATGCCTGATATTTCAAGGAATAACAAGCAAAGTGGCCAGGGTGACTTCTGTGCACAGTGAGACATGGGGGTAGGAACAGAGGAGGTGGACTAGATCACATGAGACATTGTAAATAAACATGTCAGGAGACAATCATGATATCTGCAGAGAAGATGGTGGTGAAATGATTGGACCATCTAGAAGCTGGTAGTGGATGGGGTGAGAAGCTTTCAAAATTGGGATATATTTCTAAGGTAGAACTGACAAATTGCCATATGAATTAGGTGTGAAATGTAAGAGAAAAAGAAAAGTTAAGGAGACATATTGCCAGACGGTCCACCAATCTAATCTGGAATCTTGCAAGGATAGAAATGCCACCATTTCCACCTCAAGTCAAGGATGGTGACAACAGAGGTAGGGAGCTGGGGAAATTTAGGAGGAAATGAGAGTGACACCAGGATTCTTCCAAGCTCCTCCTGCTAAGCAGTCTTTGCTAGACAGAGGGAAGAATCATGCTGTGAATATACAGATAAGGAGTAGCCTAAATATAAGAAATATATGTAGGACCTCCATCCATAAAAGTAGTTTTTCAAATTGCTTCAAAGCACAGGTCAAGAATATGGTTGTAGCCATTAAATAAGGGACTGTGAGATGGGAAGAGAAGAGAGATATGTTTCTAGGAGATAAAATTGCCTGGATTCATATAGCTATGAACTGACAAGGGAGTTGGCTTTGATACTAGCCCATGGAATTTATCACAAGCACATAGACCCAAAGCAAATAGACCAACAGCCTACTAAATTTTTAAGTGAGCTGTACTGCCAAAAAAACCCTATGACTGGCCAAAAGAGCCTGTATTTCTCAAACCCTGAGATAATCCCAAGGGTCCAGGAATAACATCAACAGGAAGTGGGCTGCTCAATTGGTCAGGCCCCAGAAATTGCATCCTTTCCAAAATCTATCTCCATGGAAGACAATGGACAAGGGAAATCCATTCATAGGTTAGAACCAGGGGTGTTCTGATTAGTTGACCAAGGAATGCCTTCCAATTGCCAGGGCAGGTTGTCCTTGTTATTTATGGCCAGCAGATTATGATATGTGCCATGTACCAGTGATTTCTGCATGTTTCACACTGCCCTCTTTTCCAAATGGAAGTTTTATTTCATTTATCCAGTTCTCTGCTAACTTTTGTTAATGGAAGTGACCAGATCTATTACATATTATCTTGGCCTGTATTTTCCAGAAGACTGAACCTGAAACAAAGGCATATGTACTACTACTTTATTAAGATGTACAAACCTTGGGAACAGGGTTGAGAGCAGAGGAAGTCAATCAAGTAAGAAGGAAGAGCCAATATAGGCTCTTTCAGTTGGCTGCAACTAAGTGCTTGTACGTATTTTGTCACACAGAGTTGTCCTCAGGGAATCCATATAAAGTATGTCTTATAGGTGTACATAGGTGAGGTGTTGGGATGGAGAGAGACAGAAAGAAAAGTTTTCCATTAGTTCTTGTCTCCCAGCCATCAAAAGTTTACCCTTTGGAGTTCAACAATTTTGCATTCTAAGTTGTGCATCCATGGGCACCAAGTAAAGACTTATGGTCTCCAATATCTCAGTATCAACAGGGAAGCCACAGGGCAAGGGGGAGGTGAGGTGGCGCCAGGTTGCACCTGCCTGATGTTGATGGAATCTCACTTACAGTATGGTGTGATGATAGAAGGACAAAAAAAAGGCAAGTGAAACTGAGTGTATTTGAAGTGCTATGTAAGAGGGGTCTGAAATACTTTAGGAGTAGTTTTCAGGATTGTGAGGAACATACATGGGTCTGATGAACGGGACTACCTATCAGTCACTGATCCTAGACTCAGAATTGGGTTCACTAACTAGATGAGAACTTGTCTCTCTTTTCTGGAGGGACTTCATGTAGAGTATGTAATTGAGAATTTTTGAAAGAGTGTATACAGAAACTGGGTGTAAATGAATGCTGTGTAACCGAGAAGTAGACAGAAGTTGTCTCCCAGGCAACCATTATACTGACCCCCACGATCATGTAGTACCCATATCATTTCTGTGGGCTTGACTCTATACCCTCTTCCAGTGGTGAGTTCCAGTTGGGGTGAGCTCACCAACATTGTCTCAACCCCTATGGGCTACAGTGATTGGCTCAGGAATCCAAGCCCAAGTCAATCCAACTTACCAACAAATGTACAAGACTTTTGTTTAGTAGAGAATTGTTCCGGACTGTACGCTTTGCAGATGTGAAGCCTGGAATTGCTGCAGCCATTTTGTTAATCATGAAGGAAGACAGTCTGAGGGTGAGACCAGCTCATGGAGAAGCACAACAGTGAGAATACAACAGAAAAATATGGCTGATGCCCTGAACCAACTGCCTGCAAACTAGTCTACAGTTTACACAAAGTGATAAGTTCTCTTTATTTTTCAGACTACTTTGATGTGGGTTTTTCTTCCCTGGTACCTGAGAACACCCTAGTTGATATACTAATTGGTGGGTCAAGCTGAGGATAATTTTGCCTGGGTTATAAACTACTAAATGGTGCATTTACAGAGTCACAGTAGTAACTCAGGAGATTGTAAATGTGGGGTGAAAGACGTCTGCAAACCACCAAGTTCAGTTAGGGAGACTAGGTTATAGGTTCCTGATATAGTTGCAAGGAGGCAAACCAGAATATGGTCTTAACTAGCTGAGTTAAAAATGAGTCAACCAAATTGCACATATACAAAGAGAGAATGTGTTATCAGAGGGATATGAGCATCATGGGACCTAGACTTGGTGTTTGTTAAGGAAAAAGGATTTTTAGTGGTCACCCAGTATTAACCATGGATCTGAAATACTGGATTTAGGGTCATAAGCACCCTTATCTCCCAGATAGTATATTAGGAATTCCAAATAGTCATCAAGCCAATCTATCTCTCTTTGCTTGGATTCTATGCTTTCCAAACAATTTTTAGGAAAATAAGACTAGTATAACCTCACTAAAAAGAAATATCTTCCAGTGTAAATTTTTCTTTTGGAAGAGTAGCTATAAAATTAATGCTAAAACTTAGGCATAATGAAACAAAGTCAGCTATTACTTTTTCAGTTGAGTGTTTTCACATATACTAACTAGTTACAGTGGCTTAGAGGAATGGTCATATTTTGGCATCAACTAACAAGTTAGTATTTCTAAACATTTATCGTATCCCTGTGAAATGTGAACTTCCATAATTTTAATAATGATTTGGTAAATAGGGCTCACATTGTTATGACTCTGACTTGGTAATAAGTACATTCATCATCATAATCATCACCATTACCACCATTTTCAAGCTGGGAAAGGGGTTATGGTGGTGGTAGAAAAGACATACATAACTGTCTTCTCTGTTATATGTGCCTCATGCGTTTATGCATCATATCACAATATACTGCATCTATTGTGCTCAATAAATATTTGAAAATTATTTGGATGGATGGGTTAATGGATGAGTGATCAAAATGAACGCATGGTTAAACCAGGATCAAACCAAAGCACTACAAAATCTTAATACATAGAATTATAAAACTTACAAAATGCCTTTATGTATATCATCAGGTTTAATCTGCACAACATGTAAGGTCATTATTATCCACATTTTATAGTTGACAGTGAGGTCTGATGAGACTGACACAAGGACGCAAGTTGGTGGTTAAGAAAGTGGACCCAATGAACTACTTTCATTGAAATCTAGACCCTTCCCTTACTATCAATAATTGGACAAATGCCACAGCTCTCTCATCTATAAATGGGGAAAAATAATGAAATCTACCTCATAATTCTGTTTGAGAGGTAAAGGAGAAAATTCATGTAAATATTTAGAACAATGTCAAAGATGTAATAAACATTAAATAAATATTAGCTATCATTGTTGTTTTTGCTGCTGAGTGCCTTGTGTTATGTTGCAAGCTAGAGTTCTAATCAAGGCTTCAATAAAGAGGGATATTTTGAAAACTAAAATAGTGTCGCATGGAAATAAAGTGGACCTGCAGTAAGAAAGCCATCAGGGGTCTTCTGCAACTCTCTCTCACTGTGGCCACGTATTCTCTAATATTTGGTTCTCTCTGTATGTTTATTCCGTTGCTTCTTTCTGCAAAAGGAATCTCTCTTCATGCTCATCAGTAGCAAATAGCCAAAGTGGTGGTCTCAGCATTACTTTTATGTATTCTTTCAGTTTAAGCACCTACTAACGTCTACCTACAATTTCTGTGTCTCTAGGCTGAATTTTTCAACGTGAGAATCCCACTGGCTTTCACCACTTAGACTCTCCACTTATACTAATCAGAAATGTCTGAAGATCAAAAGGTCCCAACATGAACACAAAGACCTACTCCTTCTGTGGGGCTTTTCTTTTTCCTTAGGGAAGGCAGTAACAGAGAACTGGACAGTCCTCCCTAAAACATGACCTCAGTGAATGATTGGGTTCTGAAAACCAGATTGTCTTCCTCTTCACCATTCTGATTCCAAATGACTCCTGTCATTTGACTCCATTCTGACTCCACATACTCCTGTCTAACCTTCTAGAATGCATTTTTAAAAATTGAAGTATAGTTGATTTACAATGCTGTGTTAGCTTCAGGTATACAGCACAGTGATTCTAATATATATATTCTTTTTCAGATTCTTTTCTCTTATAGGTTATTACAAAATATTGAGTATAGTTCCCTGTGCTATACAGTAGGTCCTTGTTGGTTATCTATTTTATATGTAGTAGTGTGTATATGTTAATCCCACACTCCTAATTTATCCCTTCCCCCCTTTCCTTTTTGGTAACCATAAGTTTGTTTTCTATGTCTATGGGTCTATTTCAGTTTTGTAAATAAGTTCATTTGTATCATTTTTTTTTAGATTCCACATACAAATGATATCATATGATATTTGTCTTTATCTTGCTTACTTAGTATGATAATCTCTAGGTCCATCCATGTTGCTGCAAATGGCATTACTTCATTCTTTTTTATGGCTGAGTTATATTCCATTATATATATACACCACATCTTCTTTATCCATTCATCTGTCGATGGACATTTAGGTTGCTTCCATGTCTTGGCTATTGTGAATAGTGCTACTATGAACATTGGGGTGCATGTATCTTTTGGAATTAGAGCTTTCTCCAGGTATATACCCAGGAATGGGATTGCTGGATCATATGGCAACTCTATTTTTAGCTTTTGGAACTCCTTTTTTTGATGGAACATAGACACAGTAAAAGATCATCAGTTCCTTCAGTGGTTCAGATGTGATCCTGTGCTTCTGACAGAGAGCTCAGATCTTAGCTTCCTGCATCGGTCACCTCCTGACTCGGTACTGAATCAAGGCAACATCTTGAAAAGTTGGTTTCTGCCTTTCCTGGACTCATCTCCAGGCAAGCACCACCACTGTTCCTGTAGTTACCCTGATACCCCTTGAAAAAGTGACAGGCCTGGTCTATCATTATTCATGAACATGTTGTAGTAGCAACACAGTTTTCTCTACCTATGAATAACTTTCATTTTCTTTTTACTTTCATAGGTTTCTACATTGTTAATGTGTTTATTTACATTGAAGAACATGAAGTCAAGACTTGGACCTGTTATTATTATCATTCTAAAGTAAACATACCTCTGTCAAAACTTCAGTAAAAATAAGTTTGACACCCACATAAACTGCATATTTTAATTTCATTGGAAAAAGACTATCTGTCTTTTCCAAAAGTCTATCTGTTAGACTCTTTAACCATGTATCATGAAGACCTAAGCTGTGGATTTTATTTGGGTCCTAGAGAGTTATCTTTATATAGGAACCAGCACCATCTTTTTGAACTATTCTGACTGATTATTCTTTAATTCAAATGACTTACATGCCTGTGAATGTTACTGGTTTAGTGATATTTTTTCTCTGTGTTAACCAACTGTTCCAACAAACTGCTTGAAATGTGTTAGTCTTTCAGTGTTGTGCAGGGAAAAACAATGTGAAATCTTTCGGCACCTACTCTGCTGGAGGAGTGAATCATCCCCTTAATCATAAACACCAGGATGTTCATTGAGACAGTAAGGAAATAAAAGAGCTTAAGAGGAGAAAATAAGAAAAAAAAAATCTCCTTAAAACTGTTTACTTGATCGAACTAGAAATGGCAAAATAAATCAACTCATATTTTAAAAGGAAAATATACCCGAGTCCTTCTATCTAAGGCTCCGAACTTAGAAAAACTGGGCAAAAGGAATGTACATCAATAGGTCCAGTGTTTGAGATAGTTAAATATGTGAGCAATTAGAAAGGCAAAAGGACAAATGAGATGTCAAGCTTTTGGCTCCAGTTTTTATAGCCCATTTATGTGTTTCCTGATTTTGATTCCTATGTAGCCTCCAATCACAGCTTATCTCAGACATAGCTTTTAGTAAAATGAAATACTTGGAGTTGCTTAAATATATTATCTCTTCTCACTGCTTTCAGGCTCTTGGTACAGTCACTATATTTGTTGCGTTATTAAACCTGATGGACATTTTTTATTCCTCTCATTACTTGATCCCTCAATAGTATTTGACACTGTTGTTGACATGGTTGTACAATACATGCCTTCCTTCTTGAAACACTCCTCTTCCCCAGCTTCTGTGCCTCACTACTCTTTCATTTTCCCTCCTACTCTGGCTTCTCTCTCTTGGCATCCTACCTCAACCGACCAGCTTTGATCAGATCTTTAAAAGTTGGAATTCCTCAAGGCCAAATCCTGGGTCTTCTTTTCTTCTCACCCTATACTGTACCCCCCTAGATGAATCTATGACTCCAATTATCATGAATTCTCTCAAATTTATAGCTTTCCCCCCAGATCTCTCAACTAAGCCCTAATGCCTCAATCAGTCAGGCTGCCATAACAAACACCGTAGACTGGGTGGCTTAAACAATAGACATTTATTTCTCATGGTTTTGGAGGCTGGAAAGTCTAAGGTCAAGGTGCCCACAGATCTGGTGTCTGATGAGGGTCTGCTTCCTGGCTTATAGATGGATGTCTTTCTACTGTATCCTTGCATGGCAGGAGAGAGAGAGGAAGCAAGTGCTCTTGTCTCTTCTTATAAGGTGACTAATACTATCATGAAGTTATTTATTAATTAAAATTAATTTAAATTTAAATTAATTAATTATTAATTAAAATTAATTATTTATGGCTTTGTTGGGTCTTCGTTTCTGTGCGAGGGCTTGCTCTAGTTGCGGCGAGCGGGGGCCACTCTTCATCGCGGTGCGCGGGCCTCTCACTGTCGTGGCCTCTTTTGTTGCGAGCACAGGCTCCAGACGCGCAGGCTCAGTAATTGTGGCTCACAGGCCTAGTTCCTCCGCGGCATGTGGGATCTTCCCAGACCAGGGCTCGAACCCGTGTCCCCTGCATTGACAGGAAGATTCTCAACCACTGCGCCACCAGGGAAGCCCCAAAAAATAATAGGATTTTTGAACTCAAATAATACAGTCCTTGACAATGAAGATGATTACTACTAGACCTGAATTAGTAGCCTGAAAAAATCCAGAAGATAGAAATATTGACAGAAAAGTTAAGAGATTTGGAAGCTAGATCCCGAGACCTAAATATATAAATTAAAAGAATGTCAGAAGCAGAAAGAGAAAGAAGCACTTTAAAATGTTAGTAAATAACTTGACATGTTAAGCTACCTGTATATTTCCCTCTATATTTTAATTAAGTTAAGATTATATTAAGATTATATTGATATAGGAAAAGAAACATAAATTTGAGGAAGAGTGAGGGGGCCCAAATGGCTGGAAGACAGTGAAGGGAATGGTGTGAAAAGATGGAGTTGCAGAGGCAGTGTAGTTTGGGGTCACTTAGGACCTCGTGAGTTATTATATAGACTTCCACTCAGAGTGATGAGGCAGCCACTGGAGGATTTTAAGAAGGGGGATGATGTAGTCTAATTTATGTTTTAACAGGCTCACTCTGGCTGCTTGGCTGAGAATAAACTGTGGGGAGACAAGGGCAGAAGCAAGGAAACTAGGGAGAAGGCTATTGAAATAATTCAGGAAAGAGACAAAAGGCGACTGTCATCATTCAGGCTTGAACAACTATTTGGAGCTGGCAAAAATCTAGTCAGATGATGAAGGGAGAACTGGAAAAGTAATCTGATTGACTGGATATGGGATGGGAGTTAAAGACAAGTATTCAAAGGACTCCAAGTTCTTTCCCCAGAAGAGACTAAGGGAAGAACAAGTTGGTGGAAAAATCAGGGGCTAACTTATGGATTATTCGTTTTTAGGTGTCCAGTAGACTTTTCCAGTGCTGCCAGAACACCAACCCTGGGTTTTCACGGGCCCAGAATCTGCCACAGTCTCTCCTATCTTCCTTTTATGTCTTCCCACCACCTACCCCTCTAACTCAGGTATTCTTCCTCTATCGGAGGAAGGCAGGGAAGAGAAAACCTATTCTCTCCCTTGCTCCTCCCATACATTGTCTCTCCTCGCAAATTTCCCACTTATCTCCCCACAAATCATCCAAGATCTCCTAAGAACGTAAACCTTTGGGGAGAAAAATCCACAAAGACATTTAGGTACTTTGGCTAGCACCTCACAGCTTACTTCTCTGGAGGAAATGAAGTATATCACTCAGAATATTCTCTAGATACATTAATATTACTTAGCATGCATTAGGGATATATTCTATTCCAGCCCTGTGCATTATTTTATTTAATTATCTCTATAAATCCTTGATTGAATTCTGGTAGTGGCACTTACTACTGCTCTGTGAGTTTTGGAAATTTTCCTGTTTGTTAATACTCAGCTTCCTGGATTGTTAAGTAGATGGAATATTTATCTTCTTAGCACTGGCATGAGAATGATATGTGAGCTGGGTCTAAAGCACCTAGCAGAGAACCTGGCACTTAGTAGATGCTCCTCAAATGTTAATTCTCTAGCTTATTTCTGGCAAGGTTTATGTTTCTTATTACATAGATATAGATAACACTTTTAATTAGTAGAGAGGTGATTATAGAAAATGAATTGTCAACATCCTTATTATTTCAGAATAGTTTGAGAAACAAAAGATAGACATTAGAAAAGGTCATGTGATAAGTGACAGTTCAATGCAATAGTCCAGAGAAGGTGGCAGTCAGGCTCAGACAGACAAAATGGGTAGGACTGAGGTATGTGAACAGATCATGAAGGACTTTTGGGCATAGGGCATTGAGTGAACCAAGCTGTGGGGAGAGAATTATGGATGATTTCTTGGGGAACAATGGATAGATAACTTGACTCAAGTGGTGTTTTCAAAGAAGGGAGCAGTGGAACTTGGGGTTTGGAAATAGTAAGAGGGACCAGATAATTAGCATCTAATTTTGGATGAAAGGTTTGGGACTTTCCTTAGTGGGAAATAGAGTAGTTATCAAAGGCTCTTGAAGCAAAGATTAATAATCATTTATAGAACACATATGTATGAAATAATTGTCATGCTCAAAACTCTGCATTAATCATGAAAGTTTAATTTGGCTCTGATATTTCAGTTTGCTTGGATGGAGAAAAGAATGGGAACAGGGATCCCAGTCAGGAAATGAAGACAAGAGGTGAGGTTTGAGATGCTTAGGGCTGGGCTAGGATGCTGACAGCGGCCTAAAAAGGGAAGAGTAGCTGTTAGAGGCACCAAAGAGCAAGAAGTGCCAGCACCTGGGGCGTGAACGGATGTGGGGGGAGAGAAAGGGGAAGAGGATTGTGGGAGGTTATTTCAAGGTGCTCAGTTTGAGTGATTGAGAGGATCATGATGCCGTGGAAAGAAAAAGGGAAGTTAAAAGGAAATGTTGGCTTGGAGAGGGAGATAATGAACTCTTTTTGAGGTAATAGCTGTTTGTTATAGATGGTAATTCGGAATAGAAAGAAAGAGTTCTTTTTCTATCCCTACACTGGATGCTTTCAATCAGATAGGAAAGAATGGTTTATAAATTAACAAGGAAAACAACGTATATATTATTTGGTTTGCTTATAAGTTAAAATCAGGATTTGTATTATTACCAAAATTTATGATTTTTTAAAAAATAAATTTATTTATTTATTTATTTTTGGCTGCGTTGGGTCTTCGTTCCTGCGCGGGGGCTTTCTCTAGTTGCAGCGAGCGGGGGCTACTCTTCGTTGAGGTGCGCGGGCTTCTCATTGCGGTGGCTTCTCTTGTTGCGGAGCAGGGGCTCTAGGTGCGTGGGATTCAGTAGTTGTGGCACACGGGCTCAGCAGTTGTAGCTCGTGGGCTCTAGAGTGCAGGCTCAGTAGTTGTGGCGCATGGGCTTAGTTGCTCCACAACATGTGGGATCTTCCCGGACCAGGGCTCGAACCCGTGTCCCCTGCATTGGCAGGCAGATTCTTAACCACTGCGCCACCAGGGAAGCCCCTAAATTTGTGATTTTAAAACAATACATTTATTTGCAAAGCACATTTCACCACCTCCTAAATTTTAGCTAATCATACTAATCCCAGATGATGGTTTGTAGGGTCTAAGAAATGCCACTGCAATATTGATCATCCCTCCTGCCCACCATCACCTCCATATTTCAGATCTGCCCAGACAGTATATACTTGGTTTAAACATGCAGACATTTAATGAAACAATAAAAATCTCTGGAAAGGGAGTCTGAGGACCAGTGGGACCTGGAGGGAACCTTAGTGATGATCAAGTGTTGGCCCATACCAGTGGCTTTGTGTTTTTGTTTCGTAAGTTCATGTTTTTGTTTTGGGTCTAGATGGGCTTCAAAGATAAAATTTCCTTCTAAGCAGATCCCATTTGACTGATTACAGCTTATCCTTCTGTGAGTTTTCCCCTCCTCATTCATTGCCTCTGTCTGTTCTACTCTGCCAGACTGCAGGGTTTTTATTAGCCCACGGTCCCCCAACTGCAATTCCCCCTCTACACATGCCTGGTGAACTGTTCAGTTATTACTGTTCCAGTAGAGAAACAGCCTTGTCTGAGACGATTGTGCCTCTTTCAAAGGGAGGGAGGAAAAGTAAGATAAAGGGAATAAAAATTTTTACCCCTTTCAGAGGCATTTTAACAGCTTTTTAATAGTCTTTTCTTGATGTATGCGTAGCATTCAATTTTGTCCTTACTTACATTTAGAGAAGGAAGAAAACATTTCCTGTTTGTGAAAAAAACACAAAGAGCAAAATATATTTGCATCCTGTTATCTTGCCTCTTTAGCTTCTGCAAGAAGACGGGGTATAAACAACTCAATAATTTTGGTACTGGGAGTGTATTGAGTTTGATATAAGTGGCAACAGGTGGAAACATTCTGTAGCAATTGAACTGGGTATAACCATGCCCCTTAAATTTCTAATGAAAATTCCATATGCATATGTGATCACTTTGAATGTGGTGGAATTTTTGAATGTCTCTGAGACAGCTTGAGAGAAGAGATAGATTATGTGTGTTATGATATTTTAAAAAAGATAACATTTAGTATTCATTTGATTTGGAATGAGGATGGAGAAAATACTGTTTTTCAGCTTCATGGTCATATTATTTAGAAATGACATACAATGTGGATCTAAAAGCTTTACCAAAATGATTATTTCACTTTTTCACGTTGGTTACCTTAGGCTGAAGAGCTTTTTTGTTGGATTCTGCCTTCCCCTTTTTCCTGGGATTCTAGGGCCAAATGTAAAAAAAAACCTAAGTTCCGAATTAGGATATAAAAGGGAAAAAATGCAGATAGGTTTCTGGCACCAGCTGCCTCAGAAATTCAGGCCAGGGAGTGCTTTGCATTTTGTTCAGAATATTTGGAAGTGGACCTAAATTTCAGAGATGCCTACCTCTGGGAACCAAAGCACCAGGCAAAGGAATCTGCCAGTACTTGGGAAAGACTCTGCTTGGAGCCAACAATGTTTCTCCTGTGGAATGGTGCAGGGTTGCTCAGAGTTGCCCACCCACATCGCCATCTCCCACACACACCACTGCAAACTTTTCTGAGACCTGAACAGAATCAAAACTGGGCAGGGCCCTTTTTCTTTGGCAGAGCTGAAAACACATGACGAGGTGCTTTCTGCCTTTTGGAAGCAACAGGGCTTGGTGATTTACAGCGGATCTAAGATTTGGAGCAGGCTCATTTTTTAAATGGAGGGCATAAACTGTGTGTCCTGTCTGTAACTGGGAGGGCTGATGGCTGAGGATAAGGGCCTAAGACAGCAGGCAAGAAGAGTGCTATCTTGGTTGGTTGGCGTGGATGGAATTGGCACTGGGACCCGGAGGGAAATTCGTCTTCCAGTGCCTTGGTTTCCCGGTGCATAATGTCCCTGGTTTCTCTGAAAGATGCCTGGGTATAAAGCATGGCTTAAATGTCACCTCCATTTGTTGTTTAATTTTGCTTCCTCTTTGCTCTTTTCCCCTGCATCCTAGTCTGGCTTTAGGGGTTTATTTTCAGGAGGAAAACAAGGAACCACATGAAACAAAAGGATGGGGAAAGGTGTGGTGCCGAATTTCGAACCCACTCAACCTTGTGAGTTTGGAGTTTTCAAGCAACCTCCTGCCTCTTGAGATTTCAGTTTGTTTATTCTTGGCAAAATGCAGCTTCCTGTTTTTAAGAAAAACAGCTTATAAAAATGCTTGAAAAGTCTTCTTGGACATCAAAACACCCTTCCCAAACAATATTGTGATGATTTATCATGTAAATGAGTCAAAACAATGTGAGCGACATTTCCTATAAAGTATGTGTGGGTTTTAAAAACTAAGGGGCTAGTGCTTAGCTAAACATACTTGGGTTATAGAAGTTCAAAAGCATCAGAAAACCAGCTTGAGATGTTTGCTGAGTCTAAAATGAGGCCAATCCAACCACTCTCAGCCGAAATGCAAGCAAACAATTTATTAGTAAAAGAGCTCATGGATGTGATTACTCTTCAATCTCTGGGCCTGTGACTCTTGTAGCCAAAATAATCTCCAGGAAGTGATTGTTATATTGCTCTCAAGTAAGCTTGGGACCAGAGCTCCCAGCCTATCTATGAAGGTGCAGCAGTGACTCAGGACCAGGCACCTCAGCCTCTAGGCTCACTCATTCTCAGGCTCAAGGGCTCATCTCTGGTGACGTGATATTCCCATCACTGCTATTCGGAAGTGTGTTGTTTTTGTCAGATGGGAAGAACTTATTTGTCAGCTCTCAGACTCCTAATTCAAATCTCTAAGTCTCCTTCTAGATATGGAAGGTGAGGAAGCTAATATCCTACTGGGATGGAATGTTCCTCAGATGTGTAATTTCACCCATTCAGGATTCTGCATATCCATGGATATACTAGGAAGTACCCAAAATCCATGTTATCTCCAAGAACATCTCCTATAAAGCACCCACATTGACAACTGCAGAGGTCAATAGATTTAGGTTCTGAACCAATCCACAGATTTTATTAAGTATCTCCTACAGATATGTTATTATAATAGGTAAAATTCTTAATAAAACATGAAGGAGAGAGTCTTTTGACCTTAAAGAACCTTGAATCTAGCTGAGGGAATTCTGTGACAGTAACAGTATGAGGCTCTGTGTGATAGAACCTCATGGAGAATATCCAGGAAAGTCTAGATTTTTCAGATAGGAGAGAAATTCCTCTTTTGAGGATAATTGTAATCCTTTTGGAATATATGGCATTGAAAATAGGAAGGAGGGTTAGAGTTTATAGTCATAAATGTGGGAGGAGATGGAAGCATTTAAGTGGAATAGATAATTGTAGTCAAAGTCCTAAAGAAATGAGGCACATGGCAAGTTAGTGAAAAGGTCTAGAAAAGCTGGACTGAAAGGTCAGTACAATGATTTCTAACTGTGTTCCTCTGAATAATGTATGATGCCGGAGGAAAGGAGTTATATGATTTAACTTATCTGGGAAGTTTGTGTCAAAAATGCTAACATCCAAAAAATTGCAGGATTTGGGGGGAACATTTAACAGGCTTCTCTCCAAGAGAAGGCATAAAAATACAATCCATTGGACAGAAATATGTAGTGAAAGGACAGTATTACTAGATTGGCAGATTAGAAAAATCCAGTAGCTGTAGGAGTTATTGTAAAGACTTAATGAGCTTTAATATGTAATTTGACATTATTCGTTCTTAAGCATAGTGCCTGGCACATATGCAATAAATGTTTGTTTTTGTTATAATAGTCATGTTACTTGGACAAGGAGTTTGACAAAGACTTTCATGATATCTTTGTAGACAAAGTGAATACACATCATTTGAATGATCTAAACAATTAAAGGACATTGTAATGAGTTGGATGGCCTGGCTTGGAGAGCACTCACAACACATGTTGTGAACCCAAAGGGGAGCCTTTAATCTTCTGCCGAAGGCTTCACTCATCATCTTTAACCTGGTCAACATATTAATTAATGACAATGTATATAAGTGTGTTAATCAAATTTGCAGATCATAGGAAGTTGGGAAAGTGAGTTATATTGGTTCACAGGATCTTGATACAATAGTCTCAACAGACTGAATAATGTTGAAAAAATATATATAGAAAGGAAAAATATACAGTCTTACGTTTGAACCTCAAAAATCAACCCACCTAGAAAACGGCAGAGAGGGGCTCTGCCAGGAATCAATTAGAAAAAGACTTAAGGATTCATAGAAGACTATAGGCTAAATATGTGAAAACAGGAAAAGGTGGTTTATGGAAAGTATAATGTGATTTCAGATTGTACCAACAGACACATGGTATCTAGATTAAGGGAGGGGAAAGTCCTATTTGATCTGCACAGGTCATACCACACATTGTAACATTTAATATAGCGCTTGTGAGAGATGAAGACTAATTAGAGCTAACTGAAGGTCTATGACCCAAAAGGGGAGTAGACTTTAATAAAAATGACCCACCCACAAATAATAGGTGCATTGGGAATTTTTAGTCTAGTGAAGAGTAGTTTCAAGAGAGGGTAAGGCAACTGTATTCAAATATTTGGTAGTCTTTCACTTGAAAGAGAACTTAGACTTGGTTTCTATAAAACCATATGGTAGAATCAGGGCCAATAGTTCTATAAAATTCTTTTCATCAATGTGTATTGAATGCCAATTCTGTTTCAGGTATCATGCGAAGCATGGAAGCAAACACAAATAAGAGGAGCTCTTGCCCTAAAAGAACTCACAACCCATTGGATGACAGAAGCACAGGCAGCCATAACACAGCACGATGTCTGGAACCCTGGTCCAGCAGTGCAATTAACTTTGCCAGACAGTGATTTTTTTTGACCAGTATTATACATCACATAATTTAAATACTAACATCATTTTTAAAAATTCGTAAAAATATTTTTTTTAAAGCCCAGCATTTCACAGTACCTCTTGTCTTGCAGTTTTCCTTTCCCCGGAGGCAGCCACTGTCACCTCTTTTAACTGATTATTGTATTATTTTATCTCCATGTCTTAAGTGGCATGGTTGTACCATTACTTCTTGATTTTTCAGTTGTAGGCTTTATCTGTTGACATTCCCTTATGGAACATGAGGGTTTAGCTCTCTCCTTCCACCATACATAGGCACCCTTACAGCCTCTATCCTCTCAATATAATTATGTTGTGTTTTTGGTTAAAGCCAAAATTCTGTTATCAAGGCTATGAAAACTATTAATAGCTGTGTCATGTAAAATGTGGTTACTCTTCTTTTCCTGCAACACTTTTTATTTTCCCTAGAATTCATATTTCTCTCATAGTTAAATTTACTTCATTTTATATGTATTTATCACTAATTCAACCCCAAACACTTCATCATTTGTCTAAACCTTTTCTTAAGACCTTCAGGGCCATTTGATTGCCATTCATGTTCATCTTCCAGAATTTCTCCCAAAGCCTTCTCAGTTACTCAACCTGGCCTTGTTGCTCTATGCCTGGGGCTCCATCCTGCAGATGCTCTTTGCCTTTCTCCTCTGTTGGGTCTCTTCATGGCCAGGATCCCATGTCTTCTCTTAGTTAACAATCTTTTCTGGATAAGCACAGGCTCTAGTAATTTTCCATGTGCAAGAAATTGAGAGAGAAGCTTTTGAGATATGGAAGATTTGATAACATCTTTATTTTACCCTCATATTTGATTGTTTTTCGGGGTCTATTCGTCTATATTGGAAATCATTTTCCTTCAGAATTTCGAAGGCACTGCTTTATTGCCTTTTACCTTTCAGGGTTCCTGAGAAGTCCAAAGTTATTCTGATTCCTGATTCTTTGCATGTAATTTTTTTTTTTTTTTGTCCTTGGAAACTTTCAGGATTTTCTCTTTGTTGAAATTTCACAATCTTTTGCCTTCAGATGGGTCTATTTTTGTTTATCTCACTGGGAAATTGGTAGGCTGTTTCAATCTTTTCCTTCCATTTGGGGAACTTTTCTTGAGTAATTTTATTGATATTTTCCTCCTCTCCATTTCTCTATTCTTTCTGGAACTCCTCCTTTTTGGATTTTGGAGAACTTGTACGGGTCCTATTATGTTCATATTTTTCTTTTTTATTCACAACTTCTTTATTTTATTTTTTTAAATTTCTGATTCTTATTACATAGTTGCATTTATATTTTATCTCCTTGATTATGTTAATGAAAACTTGTAGATATGGAAATTTTCTTCTCTCTGCAAACCATTGTCTCAGCCAAGTTGCTTTGTGTGTTGGGATGAGGGAGTATATTCCATACTGGAGGTTTTTTTCAAAGGTCTAGTAATTTTTATATTTAGGAGTAGAGCACTCACAAGCTGATTTGCTGCTTTGAGTGTATGAATGGGGACTGTTAACTATCAGTTTCACTGTAGAGTGATTTGGCTGAGCTATTTTAATAGGGAATCACTGCTGTCAATATCTTTATATCCTTCTTTTTTTTTTTTTTTTTTTTTATTTTATTTTTTTTACATCTTTATTGGAGTATAATTGCTTTACAATGGTGTGTTAGTTTCTGCTGTATAACACAGTGAATCAGCTATACATATACATATAGCCCCATATCTCCTCCCTCTTGCGTCTCCCTCCCACCCTCCTTATCCCACCCCTCTAGGTGGTCACAAAGCACCGAGCTGATCTCCCTGTGCTATGCGGCTGCTTCCCACTAGCTAACTATTTTACATTTTGTAGTGTATATATGTACATGCCACTCTCTCACTTCGTCCCAGCTTACCCTTCCCCCACCCTGTATCCTCAAGTCCATTCTCTACGTCTGTGTCTTTACTCCTGTCTTGCCACTAGGTTCATCAGAACCATTTTGTTTTTTAGATTCCATATATATGTGTTAGCATATGGTATTTGTTTTTCTCTTTCTGACTTACTTCACTCTGTATGACAGACTCTAGGTCCATCCACCTCAATGCAAGTAACTCAGTTTTGTTCCTTTTTGTGGCTGAATAATATTCCATTGTATATATGTGCCACATCTTCTTTATCCATTCATCTGTCAGTGGACACTTAGGTTGCTTCCATGACCTGGCTATTGTAAATAGTACTGCAGTGAACATTGTGGTACATGACTTTTTTGAATTATGGTTTTCTCAGGGCATATGCCCAGTAGTGGGATTGCTGGGTCATATGGTAGTTCTAGTTTTAGTTTTTTAAGGAAACCACATACTGTTCTCCATAGTGGCTGTATCAATTTACATTCCCACCAACAGTGCAAGAAAGTTCCCTTTTCTCCACACCCTCTCCAGCATTTATGGTTTGTAGATTTTTTGATGATGGCCATTCTTACTGGTGTGAGGTGATACCTCATTGTGCTTTTGATTTGCATTTCTCTAATGATTAATGATGTTGAGCATCTTTGATTTTTTTCTGGTAATCTGTATATCTTCTTTGGAGAAATGTCTATCTAGGTCTTCTGTTCATTTTTTCGATTGGTTTTTTTTTTTTTATATTGAGCTGCATGAGCTGCTTGTATATTTTGGAGATTAATCCTTTTTCAGTTGCTTCATTTGAAAATATTTTCTCCCATTCTGAGGGTTGTCTTTTCATCTGGTTTATGGTTTCCTTTGCTGTGCAAAAGCTTTTAAGTTTCATTAGGTCCCATTTGTTTCTTTCTGTTTTTATTTCCATTATTCTAGGAGGTGGGTCAAAAAGGATGTTGCTGTGATTTATGTCATAGAGTGTTCTGCCTATGTTTTCCTCTAAGAGTTTTATAGTGTCTGGCTTTACATTTAGGCCTTTAATCCATTTTGAGTTTATTTTTGTGTATGGTGTTAGGGAGTGTTCTAATTTCATTCTTTTACATGTAGCTGTCCAGTTTTCCCACCACCACTTATTGAAGAGACTGTCTTTTCTCCATTGTGTATTCTTGCCTCCTTTATCAAAGATAAGGTGACCATAGGTGCATGGGTTTATCTCTGGGCTTTCAGTTCCATTGATCTATATTTCTGTTTTTGTGCCAGTACCATACTGTCTTGATGACTGTAGCTTTGTAGTATTGTCTGAAGTCAGGGAGCCTGATTCCTCCAGGTCCATTTTTCTTTATCAAGATTGCTTTGGCTATTCGGGGTCTTTTGTGTTTCCATACAAATTGTGAAATTTTTTGTTGTAGTTCTGTGAAAAATGCCATTGGTAGTTTGATAGGTTTTGCATTGACTCTGTAAACTGTTTTGGGTAGTATAGTCATTTTCACAATGTTGATTCTTCCAATCCAAGAACATGGTATCTCTCTCCATCTGTTTGTATCAATTTTGATTTTTTTCATCAGTGTCTTTTAGTTTTCTGCATACAGGTCATTTGTCTTCTTAGGTAGGTTTATTCCTAGGTATTTTTTTCTTTTTGTTGCAGTGGTAAATGGGAGTGTTTCCATAATTTCGCTTTCAGATTTTTCACCATTAGTGTATATGAATGCAAGAGATTTCTGTGCATTAATTTTGTATCCTGCTACTTTACCAGATTCATTGATTACCTCTAGTAGTTTTCTGGTAGCATCTTTAGGATTCTCTATGTATAGTATCATGTCATCTGCAAACAGTGACAGCTTTATATCTTCTTTTCCGATTTGGATTCCTTTTATTTCTTTTTCTTCCCTGATTGCCGAAGCTAAAACTTCCAAAACTATGTTGAATAATAGTGGTGAGAGTGGACAACCTTGTTTTGTTCCTGATCATAGGGGAAAAGGTTTCAGCTCTTCACCACTGGCAATGATGTTGGCTGAGGGTGTGTCATATATGGCTTTTATTATGTTGATGTAGGTTCCCTCTATGCCCACTTTCTGGAGAGTTTTTGTCATAAATGGGTGTTGAATTTTGTCAGAAGATTTTTCTGCATTTATTGAGATGATCATATGGTATTTATCCTTCAATTTGTTTAATATGGTGTATCACATTGATTGATTTGTGTATATTGAAGAACCTTGCATTCCTGGGATTAACCCCGCTTGATCATGGTGTATGATCCTTTTAATTTGCTGTTGGATTCTGTTTGCTAGTATTTTGTTGAGGATTTTTACATCTATGCTCATCAGTGATATTGGCCAGCAGTTTTCTTTTTCTGTACATCTTTGTCTGGTTTTGGTATTGGTGATGGTGGCCTTGTAGAATGAGTTTGGGAGTGTTCCTCCCTCTGCTATATTTTGGAAGAGTTTGAGAAGGATAGGTGTAGCTCTGCTCTAAATGTTTTGTAGAATTCACTTGTGAAGTCATCTGGCCCTGGGCCTTTATTTGTTGGAAGATTTTAAATCACAGTTTCAATGTTAGTGCTTGTGATTGGTCTGTTCATATTTTCTATTTCTTCCTGGTTCAGTCTTGTATGGTTGTACCTTTCTAAGAATTTGTCCATTTCTTCCAGGTTGTCCATTTTATTGACATATAATTGTTTGTAGTAGTCTCTCATGATCCTTTGTATTTCTGCAGTGTCAGTTGTTACTTCTTTTTCATTTCTAATACTGTTGATTAGAGTGTTCTCCATTTTTTTCTTGATGAGTCTGGCTAATGGTTTATCAATTATGTTTGTCTTCTCAAAGAACCAGCTTTTAGCTTTATTGATCTTTGCTATTGTTTCCTTCTTTTCTTTTTCATTTATTTCTGATCTGATCTTTATGATTTATTTCCTCTGCTAACTTTGGGTATTTTTTTTTTCTTCTTCTTTCTCTAATTGCTTTAGGGGTAAGGTTGGGTTTTTTATTTGAGATTTTTCTTGTTCTTGAGGTAGGATTGCATTGCTATAAACTCCCCTCTTAGAACTGCTTTCATTGATCCCATACATTTTGGGTTGTCGTGTTTTCATTGTCATTTGTTGCTAGGTATGTTTTGATTTCCTCTTTGATTTCTTCAGTGATCTCTTGGTTATTTAGTAATGTATTGTTTAGCCTCCATGTGTTTGTATTTTTTACAGTTTTTTTCCTGTAATTGATATCTAGTCTCATAGCGTTGTGGTCAGAAAAGATACTTGATACGATTTCAATTTTCTTAAATTACCGAGGCTTGATTTGTGCCCCAAGGTATCTATCCTGGAGAATGTTCCATGTGCACTTGAGAAGAAAGTGTATTCTGTTGTTTTTGGATGGAATGTCCGATAAATATCAATTAAGTCCATCTGGTCTAATGTATCATTTAAAGCTTCTACTTCCTTATTTACTTTAATTTTGGATCATCTGTCCATTGGTGAAAGTGGGATGTTAAAGTCCCCTACTATGATTGTGTTACTGTCGATTTCCCCTTTTATGGCTGTTAGTATTTGCCTTATGTATTGAGGTGCTGTTATGTTGGGTGCATAAATATTTACAATTGTTATATCTTCTTCTTGGATTGATCCCTTTATCATTATGTAGTGTCCTTCTTTGTCTCTTGTAATAGTCTTTATTTTAAAGTCTATTTTGTCTGGTATGAGTACTGCTACTCCAGTTTTCTTTTGATTTCCATTTGCATGGAATATCTTTGTCCATCCCTTCAGTTTCAGTCTGACTGTGTCCCTAGGTCTCAAGTGGGTGTCTTGTAGTGTCCCTAGGTCTGAAGTGGGTCTGTTGTAGACAGCCTATATTTGGGTCTTGTTTTTTTTCTATTCAGCCAGTCTATGTCTTTTAGTGGGAACATTAAATCCATTTACATTTAAGGTAATTATCACCACGTATGTTCCTATTACCATTTTCTTAATTGTTTTGGGTTTGTTTTTGTAGGTCTTTTCCTTCTCTTGTGTTTCCCACTTAGAGAAGTTCCTTTAGCTTTGTTGTAAGGCTGGTTTGGTGGTGCTGAATTCTCTTAATTTTTGCTTGTTTGTAAAGGTTTTAATTTCTCTTTCGAAGCTGAATGAGATACTTGCTGGGTAGAGTGATCTTGGTTGTAGTTTTTTCTGTTTCATCACTCTAAATATATCCTGCCACTCCCTTCTGGCTTGCAGAGTTTCTGCTGAAAGATCAGCTGTTTAACCTTATGGGGATTCCCTTGTAAGTTATTCATTGCTTTTCCTTTGCTGCTTTTAATGTTTTTTCTTTGTATTTAATTTTTGGTAGTTGATTAATATGTGTCTTGGCTTGTTTCTTCTTGGATTTATTCTGTATGGAACTCTGTGCTTCCTGGACTTGATTCACTATTTCCTTTCCCATGTTAGGGAAGTTTTCAACTATAATCTCTTCAAATATTTTCTCAGACCACTTCTTTTTCTCTTCTTCTGGGACCCTTACAATTCTAATGTTGGTGCGTTTAATGTTGTCCCAGAGGTCTCTGAAACTGTCCTCAATTTTTTTCATTCTTTTTTCTTTATTCTGCTCTGTGGCAGTTATTTCCACTCTTTTAGCTTCCAGGTCACTTATCTGTTCTTCTGCCTCAGTTATTCTGCTATTGTTTCCTTCTAGAGAATTTTTAATTTCATTTAACGTATTGTTCATCATTGTTTGTTTGCTCTTTAGTGCTCTAGGTCCTTGTTAAATATTTCTTGTATTTTCTCCATTCTATTTCCGAGATATTGGATCATCTTTACTATCATTACTCTGAGTTCTTTTTCAGGTAGACTGCATATTTCCTCTTCATTTGTTTGGTCTGGTGGGTTTTTACCTTGCTCCCTCATTGGTTGCATATTTCTCTGTCTTCTCATTTTGTTTAACTTACTGTGTTTGGGGTCTCCTTTCTGCAGGCTGCAGGTTCGTAGTTTCTCTTATTTTTGGTGTCTGCTCCCAGTGGGTGAGGTTGGTTCAGTGGCTTGTGTAGGCTTCCTGGTGGAGGGGACTGGTGCCTGTGTTCTGGTGGGTGGGGGTGGATCTGTCCCTCCGGTGACCAGGGCCTCATCCGGTGGTGTGTTTTGGGGTGTCTGTGAACTTAGTATGATTTTAGGCTAATGGGTGGGGTTGTGTTCCTGTCTTGCTAGTTGTTTGGCATGGGGCATCCAGCACTGGAACTTTCTGACCATTGGGTGGAGCTGGGTCTTAGTGTTGAGATGGAATCTCTAGGAGAGCTCTCTCTGGTTAATATTATATGGGGCTGGGAGGTCTCTGGTGGTCTAATGTCCTGGACCAAGCTCTCCCACCTCAGAGGCTCGGGCCTGACACCTGGCTGGAGCACCATGACCCTGCCAGGTGCAATAACTTTGGGAAACAGTATCTTGATTTCATCTTGTAAGTCTCTTTGTTTCCTGTTGCGTGAGGAGAGGGGATTCAGAGTGCCGCCTAAAAGAGCTCCAGAGACAGGCGCGAGCTGTGGCTACCAGCGCGGACCCCAGAGACGGGCATGAGACGCTAAAGCCGCTGCTGCCGCCACCAAGAAGCCTGTGTGCGAGCCCAGGTCACTCTCCACACTGCCCCTCCCGGGAGCCGGTGCAGCCCGCCACGACCAGGCTCCCGTGATCCGGGGACAACTTCCTATCCTTCTTTTTGGCAAAGAAATATTTCCCATGGAAGATTTTTTTCAATGTCCCGCCTGGCAGTCAGTGTCTGGGAGCCAAGTGGACACAGAGAACACAGGGTGTTAGCTTTCAGTGTGCTGGGGACTACTTTTTTCAGTAATTCATCTGCACCATCCACTGTGTCTGCTCCTACTTAAGGTCCTGAGTTTTGTGCTTTATAGACGATAAACTGATGAGGGACAGTCTGCCATAGTGAACTAGGGAACTGAAGATCTGCCCATTTCTTAAAAGATACTTTCAACCATTTAAAAAAAATCTACTACCCTTCACTCCTACTTCTCAAGGTACTTGACAAGGCCAAATTTTCAGCCTTTGGGGATTAGGTGGTATAAATCTGGGTTTGTTTTCAGTTTCCCCTACTGCTGGCTTAGTACCTCTATTCCTTGGGTGTCTAAGTCATTTACCATTCACTCATCTGATTTCTAGCTTCCAAAATTATTTTTTCCCTCTTATGTGTGATCTGGGGTATTTGCAGAGAAAGCAACATTGGGGAAGATTTTTTTTTTTTTTTTGACAAGATATCAGATTTTTCCAAGCAGTGGAAGCAGAAAGGAAGAACAACACAAACAACAGAAGAGATTGTGAGAACTTGATTGGAGAATTCAGGAAATGATGAGTGAGGCTAGGCCATCGGGTGTTTGGGGTAGGATGAGGCAGTAATCAGGAAGACTGGAAATAAAGAGAAAGGGCACCCCGTGACTGGACAGAGATGAGGGGAGAATAGAGAAGTCTAAGATATTCTGTAGCTTCTAGATTGAAAAAGTGGGTGTCCAGCAATTAAGGAAACTTATGGGGGCCATTTTCTGGCCACACACTATCGGCCATATGTATCTCACGATGGACTAGTTTCCCTCAAGTAGCTGTTAAGCCCTTAGGTGTAGCTGTTAAGCCCTTTGGTGTACAGTGGTAGGAAAGATTCCAGATTGCTCGGCCTATGAAAAATGCCAACAAATTTCCAGTGTATGTACGCACCTCTTTTAAGTTCCTGATCTCAGCTAAGTTTTGAGAAGTGCAGGAAGGCCGTGAAGGAGAGGGGAAGGAGAAATAAAGAGGCTGAGAAAAAAGAGACACAAAGAAAAAAAACACATGGTGATGACATCATTGCCGTGTTATAAAACTGAGCCTTAAATCTGCAAGAGTCATTTCTGTTCTATCTCAATAGGGAGAAATGTGCTGAGCTCTTGGGGTCATTGACTAACATGTCTGCCAGATGGATCCTGGGTTTGGCTGCTGGACCAGAGCATTCCATCTCAGGGTTTAAGATACAACAATGCATTATTAAACCTGTTTGTAACACAATGTGCAAGATGACATCATATCCCTGGGTGTGTGTGACCTCACCAAAAATGTGTGCCCTGCTGTGTAAGAAAAGTGAAACTCTGGGATACAGACAGTTAGGTAGAAGTTATTATGGCGACTTTTAAAGAGCTGCCCTTCCCGCAGTCTTGTTCTCTTTTCTCTCAAATCTAAAATATTCTTTAAAAGAGGAAGAACAAATATTTTATGCAATCCTGCATCAAAAAGATGTAATAAAAAATGTTGAGGAAAAAAACATCTGAAATGAAGGAAAAATGGAGATAGCCTCAGGAGATTTTGATTTTTATTCTGGGATCTCAGTCATGGTCGTTCCGGAAATAAAAACCACTGCATAGAGAGAGTGCATGGACATATATACACTACTAAATGTAAAATAGATAGCTAGTGGGAAGCAGCCACATAGCACAGGGAGATAAGCTCGGTGCTTTGTGACCACCTAGAGAGGTGGGATAGGGAGGGTGGGAGAGAGACGCAAGAGGGAGGAGATATGGGAACATATGTATATGTATAGCTGATTCACTTTGTTATACAGCAGAAACTAACACACCATTGTAAAGCAATTATACTCCAATAAAGATGTTTAAAAATAAAAAAACCCACTGAATATTTAGAACAGTAGGACCTTAATGCAGGGGGAACGGGTTATAGTGGAGATAGATGAGCTAAGAAGTCTAATGGGGCAGTGAGACCGTTCTGATCGGTAAAGGCAAGGAGATGCTGCGTCCTGTGAGCCGGGTGCAGGGAGTACGGGGAGCCTGTTGGGTGGGCAGCGGAGATGCAGCTGCTGCCATAGGTGCCCCTGGAGGCAGAGAAAATGGTGCCCTGGTCTCCCCTCCCCTCCTTGGACCCTCTAATCTCCCACTAGTGTTTCTTTCCCAAGGGTTGAGTCCAGAGGGAAACTGGGAGCCTGGAAAACCCGGCCTGTAGGGGGTCAGTCCCCCGGAAAGCCAAGCAGAGCAGAGGAGCATGAAGAATAGATCTAAGGGCTTCCTTGGTGGCGCAGTGGTTAAGAATCCACCTGCCAGTGCAGGGGACACGGGTATGAGCCCTGGTCCGCGAAGACCCCACATGCCGCGGAGCAACTAAGCCCGTGCACCACAACTACTGAGCCTGCGCTCTAGAGCCCGTGTGCTGCAACTACTGAACCTTGTGTGCCTAGAGCCCGTGCTCCGCAACAAGAGAAGCCACCGCAATGAGAAGCCCGCGCACCACAACGAAGAGTAGCCCCTGCTCGCCGCAACTAGAGAAAGCCCACGCTCAGCAACAAAAACACAATGCAGCCAAAAATAAATAAATTAAAATAAATAAATTTAAGAAAAAGGAATAGATCTAAAGAAAAGAGGTCCAGAATCAGCACATCTGGAAAGACAAATGCTGGCTTCAAAGGAAGATGATCATAGTCTGCAAAATCATCAGGGTTGTGGGCACAGTGAGGGAATGATTATCCATCTGATCCAAAACTGGATGTGGAAGAATTAGGAGCTGAGTTTAGCTGAACAGCACAGAGGGCAACCACCTCTACTGCCTTCACAGGCAGAATTTTGCATTGGCGTTCATCCATGGGCCTAACCAGTGTAACTCACTATATTTCATTAGCATTCACTGGTAAAATTAAGCATGGACCACAGTAACGGAAAACATTATTTTGGTAGGAAAAATTAAAATTTGTGTTTTATAGGTGTGGTTTTTGTTGTTGATGCTGTTATTGCTAATAACACTGATATCCAATACACATGCATTTATTTATAATTTGGGAACTCACTGCTGGGTGATTACATTGTTTTCACAGGTCAATCCTATTCCCAGACATTCCTACTTCAAGATTGAAGTAATTTCTTTAAAAGTTATGTTCGACAGTTGACTGTTGATGCAGTGTTCTATTATTAACGAACATGTAATTAGTTCATTAAAAAAATACCTCAACTGAATAGCATGTAACTTAATACAACCTACCAAAGTGGAGAAATCCACAGTTTCTCACAAATGGGAGCAAAATTACAGTGCAGGGAAACTGCAAACGAGAAGATGCCAGCTGGCAGGACACTAAGTGTTTCAGATTACCGTGTGTTTATGACCTCTGTGTTCTAGAAAAAAAATTAATTAGATTATGCTATTTGAGAATCTTGGAATGCCATGGCTCTGTGCCAGGCTTATCAGAACCACACATCTGAAGTTTAATTAAGCTGTTTTAAATTTCACCCGTATTTCTAAGCTTTGAAAAAGCAATAAATGTAGGAGCTAATAAATAACGGTGGAAGAATGCTAAGATTCCCTCAGATGGCAGCATTCAGTGTAAAATTATGGGCTGTTCCAAAGTCTACTATACACTTGTTTTCTTGAACACGAATGTGATACGAAGCAGTGCTCTTTCTTTAAGAGTATTTGGAAAGTAAACATATGCAACGTGGGAACTCTAATTATAGAAACTTAGCAAGTTGTTTTTGAAAATACAAATCATTCTTTAATAGTGTGTCTGTATCTCAGGTTGGGGTCAAGATGGAGAAAGGCATGTGAATTCAGCACAGGGAAAGGGAAGAGAAGGGAAATTTGCTTCTCGTTCACCTTGATGAGGGAGTCTTACTGACTGACCTTCCAGCTGGTCAGCGTATGAGTAGGTGTCATTTTTTTATTATTTACTTTTTCTTTATGTATTTATTTTTATTGAAGTATACTTGATTTACAATGTTGTATTAGGTTCAGGTATACAGCAAAGTAATTCAGTTTTATATATATATATATATATATATATATATATATATATATATATATATACACACGCACACACACATATATATATTTCTCTTTTTCAGATTCTTTTCCCTTATAGATATTGAGTATAGTTCCCTGTGCTATACAGTAGGTCCTCACTGGTTATCTATTTTATATATAGTACGTAGGGTGTATATGTTAATCCCAAACTCTTAATTTGTTTACTTTTTAATTGTGGTAAAATATACATAACATAAAATTTACCATTTTAACTATTTTTAAGTGTACAATTCAGCAGCATTTAATATATTCACACTGTGGTAATTCTTGCCACCATCCAATCCATCTGCAGAACTTGGCTTAAAGTTCTTTCATTAATCACTTTCTAAAAATTAAAAAACAAAAAAAGAAACTTTAAAAAATGCTCTAGGACTATTTGGTCACTTTGGTCAAGGGCTGAAAATGTGTGGGACAGTACATCTGTGTCTGCATGTGTGGGAGCCCAGTGGTACTGCCTCATGGTCCTACAACTGAAGAATCTAAGGGGTTTGACTGTGTTATCAGATAAGCTAGTTGTGATTGAGTAAAATGACTGCCCAAACAGACTTAATGGAAGGAGAATATTGGCTCCTTTTGAGAAAACAAACAAACATGACAGTACAGAAACTGATACCACTTTAAAGAAGCTATTTCATTAAATTATTAATTATTAATGAATATTCAACAAATACCTACTGAACACCTACTTGTACTAGATATTGTTTTAGGCTGTGAGGGATTCATGGTAATCCCTGAAATTCAAGGGATTTCAATAATTCAAGACTAAGCCCTCACTCCCATAGACCTTATATTCCAGTAGGGGAGTCTCTAGATACACAGATAAGTACACAATAAATTGTGAAATATTAAGTATGGATAAGAGAAATGAAAGCCGGTTAGGTTTCCCTTTTCCCATTTATTCCCACTTACAATATTCCAGAGACAAAAAAGAATCATGAGAGTTAAGAGAAGAGAAGGTCTCAACACAAAAGAGGCGACCAATATGTTCACTGCTGCAGAAATACTTGGGAGGAAAAAGACTGAAAAAGTCTGACCACAAGTCAGTGCCCTTTGAAACGGTATCTATATGGGGGGACAATACCTGGCAGAAAATTAAAATTCAGTAAATAAACTGTTTTATCTAATAACATCAATTCACATATTTGGCTGATTTCACCACCTGGATTAAGCTCATCCATTCATTCAACAGATATTAACGGATTGCCTAATTTGTGTCTATCCTGGTGATACGTATAACAGTGAACAAAACAGAAAAAGCACCTGCTCTCATGGAGCTTTACACTCTGGAGGAGATAGATTTTGAACATAGCAGTAAATATGGAACATCTTAAGTAGTTACGAGCTCTATGAAGAAAGGAAAGTCAAGTACCAGGGAATGTAGCCTTGGCCCTGAATATGGAGCGTGCCTGGTATCCGTGAGGAACAGAAAAGCCCAACGTGACTGGAGCACAGAAGCAAGAGGGTGAGGACAGATGATGCGGTCCAGGGAAGTAGGGATCAGATCTCGTAGAGCCCTGTAGGCTGATGTAAAGACCTTGATACTGACTGTGTGTGGGGGAGCAGAAATCAGTGAGAGTTTTAAACAGTGGAGCGGAATGATCTAACTTATGTCTTTGTAAGATAGCTCTGCCTTGTGTTGTGAACAAATTGAACATTTTGTATAGTTGTGGTGCAGACATACCCCGAAGGCCATTGCTAATTTTACATACTATCTTTTGCTACTTGATTCAATGAAAAGAAGAAAATCAGCCTGGCTATTTATTAGGTCAATGATGGATGAGATGATGTATTGGTATCAGTCAGGGTAACAACCAGTAAGTTATATATTAATACAAATCTATACATTAATAATATTAATTATATGTCATAATATGTTAATTATATATATATATATATATATATATATATATATACACACACACACACACACGAGAGAGAGAGAGAGAGGAGGGAAATGGCTTTTATGAGTTGAGCTGTCTAGACAAGCCCCATATCCCTAGGACAGGCTGTCAGGATGGGCAGGGTGGAAACTCATATGCAGGAACTGATGCTCCAATTCACAGGTAGAATTTCTTCTTCCAGAGGGAAACCTCAGTTCTGTTCTTACGGCCTTTCAGTGGATTGGATGAGATCCACTCAGATTACCCAGGAATCTCCTTTGTGTAAAGTCAACTGATTGTAGGTATTAATCATACTTACCACACACCTTCACAACAACACTGAGATGAGTATTTGATTGAATAACTGGGTACCAGAACATAGCCAGGTTGCCACATGAGTGATCATCATAGATGACTAAGCAATTTTTACCCAGTAATAAGTTGACTGGCTTTGTGTAGACTGTGAGAACTCTTTCCTCTACCCTCTGCTTTTTAACTGGCTCTTTTGAATTATGCAGACAGCCTCAGATGTGGATTTCCTGTCTGATAGGCTACAGTCAGGTTCCAAATGACAAAATATTAATTAGGAGGACTGGGCTTGTTTGTGAACTCATCAGCACTCGGAGCCTGGCTTCTGCAGCTGGATGTTTTGGTGCCAACCAGGTAAATTTCAGCCCCAAATGGCAGCCGCCTGGCTCTGGTGTCCAACTTTGTTGCCCCTCCATTCATCAACTCTTTAATATAAGAAGAGTGGTATTGCCTGCACTGCTGTCTATATTCAATATTCAAATGCCTCTTTTAGGAACAAAATAGCGCCTGTGTGATTTTGTGTAGGTCACGGGTAAATTCTAGCGATGAGGAATAACAACGCTCCAGTTCATCCTATTGACCCCAATGAACTCCGCTCAATAAATATTTGCAGAGTGACTGAAGGCCAAAGCATGCCTTGAGTTTATACAACTTGGTGACATTTCTGCTGCGAAAACTGTGTAACTACAAACTTTATCTTGGAAAACTCCTGATAGGTGGTAAAGTTGCTCTGAACCTAGGAAGCTGCTATTGGCCAAATTACGTGCTTTCGGAGAGAAACATTTCCTGTGAATTAAAAAAAAAAAAAGAAGAGAGAAAAAAAAGAAGGCCCCAGCATGACTAATATGGTAAGAATGTTCTCACCTTCTCCAGGAGAAGAAAGGAGTCAGGTAGAGCTTTGCAGCAATCAGTGGTCACAAACCTCAGTAGACACCCCAGTCATTAACTAACCACACGCATGTGGCACATGGAATGGAACATCCCGGGGCTCTGAAACCACAGGCATCTATCTGCTGGATTAAAGGAAGCAGTTTCACAGGCCTGGACAGAAAAAGGATGTGGTGAATTTTCAAACGGTTCTGATTTATAGGCAAGAAGGTGCAAGCTTATGGTACGCAGAGAAATGAACCGTTATATTTCTCGTCACCCCACACCCCCTTCCAGAAACCCCAGCTGCTTTGGTTTCTAGACCAAGAGTGTCGCCATGACAATCACCAAGCCTGGTCCTTGTTCCCGTCGTCCAGCCACACATCTGTGCAGTGATCCTTCAGGAATAGCCATGAAGCCCCTGTCTTTGGTTACCAGCCAAACCAGGGTATGATATTTTTTCCTGTTTAATTAAAAAGAAAAAAAAAAAGGCTTACCCATTTGCTTTTGCCAGCTATCTGAAAGTTCAAAAGGTAAAGAACATTTCCCTCCACAAATAAGCCATGGAATGTATTTGGAAGTTGAGTTTTCATCAGCAGTTGCTGTTTTTGATCCATTTATTCCACTGTTAAGGAAGGTAAAATAAGGAGTTTTTGCCTGAAAAACAAAAAAAGCAACTTTGTATTTATAATTTGACATCAGTGGGAGGGGCTCTAGTAATTTCAGGTCATCTTTCAGACATTAATAGAGGCCAGTAACACCCTCAGATGGGAGGGACTTGTCATGCCCTCTTGGCACAGGAAGAGTTCAAGTTTCCCTTTACAGGAAATAATAAAATGAATCCATGCTCACTTCGAGCTTTTCTGATGATGGGCTAGGATGGCATTTTATAAACCATCCTTTCCTTGTGAGAGACTCTTTTCATAAAATTATATTCTAAATTTATTGTGATGGAAAGCTGAATGTCACATTTACTGCACCGGGCTGCCAACAAGGTCCCACAAAGGACCAAGTCTTCTGTCCGTGGAACTTTGCAGGATACCCCCCAAAGGATTCCCTTTCATGATGACCCAGGGGCGGACATGAGCTTATGGAGGAAGTGACATTTGGATGGGGGCTTGAAAGGCAGAGGATTTGAACAACAGGAAAGGACATAGCCTAAGTGTCTGCTGCCTGCCCCACCTCATCCTCTAACATGCCGGGGTTGTTTTCCAGTTGCTGAAGAAAATTGGCTTAAATCTCCATCCTCCATCCATACTGTAGAGTGTCAGCACCCTCCTCAGTATACCTCACAGGTCTTTAGGGGTTGACTTTCTCATGGTCATTTTCCTACAGTTTCTTGCTTCACTGAATTCTCAATCTCTTCTCTGCCTCTCATCTTCTCAAGCTATTTTTTCTCTCTCTGCCCTACATCACTCCTACCCTTAGCTTCTCAAAACATCACTGACATAAGGTTGTTCCATGTCTAGATTTTAAGATAACCAAGAAGAATCACAGCCCGGCACACAGTTGGCAACATCTTAAATTTTGTATCAGATATCCCTCACCAATTTCCCTGGTCCCCCTAGATAGGAGATATCTTACTTACCATCCTATTTGGGGTGTCACTTGTCATTAATCTGGGGCCACAGCTAGAGTAAGGCAAAACTGATATATCAAGAGATCCCCTGATATTACAACTTGAAGAACCAAAAAACTTTCTTTTTTCATAGCAGTATGGAGTCAGATTTCCAGGCTCGCCTTTGGCCCTGATCCATGTGATCATTCGGGGACCTGGTTGGGAACGAGTTTTTGCTTCCTTGTCCTCCAGGCCTTGTATTCACGTGGCTAAGGCTGCCACACCCCAGTTGTTACAGCCACAGGAAAGAGGAAGAGAGTGGGAAAGAACACGTACCGCCCATGGCTCTCAGCCAGGACTGGCACCTACCACTTCCGCTCAACGCCATGGGTGAGAATTCAGCCCTAAGACCAAACTAACTGCAGGGACCTGAGAAGTGTAGTTACTGCTCAGGTAGTAGTAACCGTGCCGGGCCCCATCTCCTTTACTACAAAAGGAGGTGAGAACCACTGTGGGTGGAAACCTAGCAGTCTCTGCCACATCCTCCTTCCACTCTTTCCCTTACACCCATCTTTCCTTCTCCACTTCTCAGCAGCCAACATTTAGATTCCTGCCGCATTTTTAAGGAGAAACGATGGATGGCACAAACAGATGGAAAGATATACCGTGTTCTTGGATTGGAAGAATCAATCTTGTCAAAATGACTGTACTACAGATTCAATGCAATCCCTATCAAATGACCAATGGCATTTTTCACAGACCTAGAACAAAAAATTTTTTTAAATTTGTATGGAAACACAAAAGACCCCGCATAGCCAAAGCAATCTTAAGAGAACGAGAAAAAAAAAAATGGAACTGGGGACTCGATTCTTCATGTTTTAATGCTCTCCTCCCAGAAAACACTCAGTGGCTGCAACTTCCATCACTAAAACAACCCATTAAGCTCTGCACTGAAGAATTTGACGCCTCTGAGATAAGTGCCCCCTGTTCCTACAATGCAGTCATCAAGCAGTTGTTTCGCTCTGTGTGTGCATGTGCGTGCCCACTCATGTGCAAGCGTGTAAATGAGAATTTCTTCTTTCTGGTACATGAGGGATTGAGGGCAAGATGGGGGGAGGGGGAAGTATTCCCTAAGAAGGAAACACTGAAGCAAAGTAAAGGAAAGAGGAAAGCATGGTTGCTTCCGGGTAACGGATGGTCAAGTTTACTTGGCTCATAGGCTACAGGAAAAGGGATGGGGCTCTTAGTGTGGAATCTTTCCAGTCGCAAGTAAACAGAAACCAAATGCAAACCAGCAGAGGCTAAACACGGTGATATGCGAGGTTGTAGAGGTAAGTCTGGTTCCAAGTCTGGCTTGATCCAGGGCTCCGGAAAGTGTCATCAAGTCTTTGCCTCTATCTCTGAGCTGTTTGGCCTCTGTCTTCCCAGATAGGCCCTCTCCAGAGGGGTCCTGATATCTCTAGGCCATGTATTATCTGGAAAATGTTTAAGTTGAGGTTTCCAGCGAGTCACTAAGGTAAAATAAAGGCGAAATTCCAAAGCCAGGTCGTCCGGTTGAGAACTTGCAAGGTAAGGATAGAGAGCTAGTTCTAGTGCTGGGTTGTCCTGACAGAATGAAGATTTTAAAAAGGGCAGAAGTAGTGGTTGGGGGGTGTTTCTGAAAGTAGAGAGGGGAAGGATTTTTTTTAAAGAAATTTCTCTGGAGAGAGCTCTTCTCCAAAGCCTTCTCCATGCCATGAGCTCCTCAAGCGGGCTAACTCTTATGCATCAAGTTTACTGAGGACACGTCTGTGGACTGCTCTGAGTTGGGACGCACAAACAATGGATGTCTGAGTCATAGACCGTGAGAGCAGGATGGAGGAGCTATCTTGGGATCGGCCAACCAGTACAGAATTTGTTGAGACAAACGATGCCTGAGTGTTTTTGAAAGACTAGAGGTTGGCCAGATGGGAGAAGAGCAAGTGTGGGCTTAGCCGGGGTCCTGCCCAATAAGGCCACCAAAAGGCATGGAGGGAACTTTAGTAACATGAAACTGAAAGTGAACAGTGTATTCTTGGGGGCTGCTGAAGGACTGACTTACAGGAAATCCATCGTTGTGGGTCAGGGGAGCGGCAGGAAGTAGGTCTCCAGGAATGGGAATTTCCAAAAAAACCCATGAAGGTACCTACAAGAGGTAAGGGTGGTTTTACACATTTGCCACCCAGAGAGCATGAAGCCAGCTCAGGAGAGGACCATTTTAAGTACGAATTTTCCTTACTCCTTAACATTCCTCCTTCTCCACCCGTAACTCTGATCACAAAGGAATCAGAAACTAGTTAGCAAGTAGACAGTTAGGAGAGGTATAAGGTAGAGAAATATAGAATAAGTTAATCATATCATTTCTATTTCCCCCAGCTGCCTCCCAGCCTGAAGCAGCCCTAAGTCAAGGGATGGGAGAATATTTGACTTAAATCAAGTTCAAAGTTTTCAGGACTTCCCTGGAGGTCCAGTGGCTATGACTCCGTGCTCCCAATGCAGGGAGCCTGGGTTCGATCCCTGGTCAGGGAACTAGATCCCACATGCCACAACTAAAACCCGGTGCAACCAAAAAAAAAAAAAGTTCAAGATTTTCACTAATATCTTGGACTCCACATTGCAATTTCTAAAGTGGTCTCTACTTGTGACTTAAAGCGACTTTAGGATCTAAGTATGATCAGAAAATTGGCTACAGGAATTTTTATCTAGGTAGGAAAAACTTTAAAGGGAGAGTGGAAAACAAAAAATAATTTCATTTGATTGCCTTATGAATTCTGCTTGTTCAGTGTTTACATCTTCCTACAAATCATGATCCAGAGGGGAAAAAAATATCTTTAGTCTTCCAGAAACCATAAAATTCCCTAAAAAGACTCCTAGTGTTCCTTCTTGAGTCACTGCCCCACCTGCCAAACCTGAGACAAAAGAGTCAGGTTTTGTCTGACCAGAAGTAAGTGCCACCAGAGCAGGGGTCTTCTCTGCCTTTGTTCACTTCCTGAGTCTCCAGTGTCTGAAAAAATATCTTATATGTATAGTAGGAGCTTCATAAATATTTCTGGATCGGATAAAGCAGTATAATCACTGCCCTCAAGAAGCTTAAAGTCCAGTGGATGAGAAAGGCATGTAAGCACAAGAGAGTAGAGCAAGTTCAATGAGACAGGAAATCATAAAGCTGTCTAAGAGCAAACAGAGGGTGGGGGGGGGTGAGGGAGGGATGCCTAAGGCTTCCAAGATATGATGCAATGTGGGATAGTAAAGGATAAACAGAACATGGCCCCTTTAGGCCGTTGTTTTCCTGCCCTCCCCTTCCCTTTGAGGGTTTTCATTTTTTGTCTCCTCTTTTGATGGGAAGGAACAATGGGCAAAGAGTGAGTACTCTGGGCCTGCTCCTTCCTGGGTGTGGTCTTTTCTGTGGCTACACCAGTGGTATGACTTTACAGGATCTCAGCACGAAGCCTGTGGGACTAGCTTTGTGGGATCTTGTCAGATCCTACCCCAGCACTAAGGTCAGGACTGGGGAAAGATGTAGTAATCACCATAAAGGCACATGGGCTCAAAGGCAAAGCTGGCGTTGAGCAGAACTCTTCCTGCAAACTGCGCTTGCAGGGAAGCGACCGGGAGCTTTTCCCGTGTGCAGCCAGCTCAGTGGGGTTAAAATATGATTAAGCCTAAACATATAAACAGAAAATTCCCAAGTTAATGATGATATAACATTCTGTTAGGGTTAGGCTGGATTACAGCTGATTGTGTTGCCTCATATTGGAATCTGGTCCAAAATGTTGATTCCTTTTATGAATCCTGTAGTCATCCCCAGGAATAACATGATCCACCAAAGAGAAGCCTTTCTAAAGTTTCTAGTTTTAGTGAGACATTCCTTAGCATCACCTGGGAAAACCCCAAGCAACACAGACTGGCTCTTAGGGCCCTGGGAGAATGGCACACATCTAGAGAGGAGGGCCTGTGGTACCCTGGTCAGGGACACGGATGGCGCAGGCCCAGGGGGAGTGTGCTGTAAATCACACCCTAACAGAGAAGGAGCGTGAAAGGCAGTTCAACATACAGGAAAAATAATACCACACTTGGTTGAAATCACATCCAACTGCAGCCAGGGCCCGATTTGTAATCCTTCATCCTTTCTGGTATTCATTCAGCTGCTATCGACGCCCCACAGGATGGATTCTTCTTCCAGGGCAACAAATGCTCAATTCATCAGGGAACAGAAGCCCTGCTCCTGTGCTATTTCCCCAGGATCTTCAAAAGGTTTGAATATAAATAGAAACCAGAGACATATTATTTTCAGAAGTGAACATATTTTCACTCTAGTTTAAGGATGTGGGTCCTCATCGCTCCCTTCCACGTGGAGATCATCCCTGCTCTGCACCATGTTCCTGCTGATTTTAGAGAGAGCCTGCAAGAAGCCCCAGAAGGTGGGCTACCCTGCTCTGTTCCAACCACAGCCTTTCTGAAGGCACGTAATGCAAAAGCAAATGTTTCGTCTGGGTAAGGAGCTAAAATAATGAAGCTTGTTTTTGTTTTCTCTTCTTTTCTTTCTTCCTTCCCTCCTTCCTTCTTTCCTTCCTTCCTTCCTTCCTTCCTTTCTTTCTTTCTTTCTTTCTTTCTTTCTTTCTTTCTTTCTTTTCTTCCTCTTTCTTCCTCCCTTCCTTCCTTCCTCCCTTCTTTCCTTCCTCCCTTCCTTCCTCCCTCCCTCCCTTTCTTTCTTTCTTCCTTCCTTCCTTTTTCTTTCTTTCTTTCTTTCTTTCTTTCTTTCTTTCTTTCTTTCTTTCTTTCTTTCTTTCCTTCTTTCTTTCCTTCCTCTTCTTTTCTTCCTCCCTTCCTTCCTTCCTCCCTTTCTTTCTTTCTTCTTTCCTTCTTTCCTTCTTTTCTTTCTTTCTTTCTTTCTCTCTTTCTTTCTTTCTTTCTTTCTTTCCTTCCTCTTCCTTTCTTCCTTTCTTCCTCCCTTCCTTCCTTCCTCCCTTCCTTCCTTCCTCCCTTCCTTCCTCCCTTCCTTCCTTCCTCCCTTCCTCCCTCCCTCCCTTTCTTTCTTTCTTTCTTCCTTCCTTCATTTCTTTCTTTCTTTCTTTCCTTCTTTCTTTCTTTCCTTCTTTCTTTCTTTCTTCTTTCTTTTAATATTAGCTCCAAGAAATAGAAATGCTGCAGGAAGTCATAACCATAATAGTTAGCATGATATTAATATGCAACATCTGAGTGTCTAGGGTTGATAACAGTAGGCACACCAGTCCTCCTAAGGCCCTAGAGACAATTACATCTCAACTCTGGGTTAATGAAAAAATGGAACACAGTTCTTTAAGTATGAATTGGAGTCTGTTTTGTAACACTTGGGATTGAACCAAAGCTGATGAACCATCCCATGTTAAAAAGTGAGCTGTTTTCCTATTTGATAAAATTAGACAGTAGACTCTAAACACTTGAATTCAGTACAAGAAAGACTTCAGAATGAAATGCTTGGTGTTACCGACATCATTCCCAGACTCATCTGGGAAATTCCCACCCACATACTTTCTCCGGTGACCGTGTTCTTGTGACTAAGGTGTCTCCCGGCTTCTCCGAAGCCATCATCTTCCTGGCCTGCTGTCAATGGAATAATGAAAAAACCAGGGATCTGAAGAACGGAACTCGAGTCACTCTCTCCCCACTGCTGATTACCTGGTGACAGGTTAGTTGGCCCTTTCAACCTCAGTGATTTCATGGGAATAATAATATTTTGCCTGTCTGAAGGCAGGAGACTAAGCAAGATGGATCATGTATCTCAACTTGATGTATATTTTATCTACTTTACCTTAAACTAGTGCCATGAATCAACCAAATGACTCTGCTCTGAACACAAAACTTACATACACACACAAAAAGAATTAAACAAAGGTTAGAACTCATGCGACTTTGCTTATACCCACTTATTTTCATTTGAGCAACTTGATATTTTCTCGGTTGATGGTGAGGTTTTTATATCATCAGATGATTCCTTGAGGTTTCATCCAGCTGGAAGGTCCACAATTCTATTGTTTTTTTCAGAGGAATTTAAAATAAATGTAAAAACAAATGGGCCACGTATGGTCAGGCCACTCAAGACGGCTGTCCTCTTGCTTTCTGTACATTCCCTGCTGGACCAGTGCCTGCTTCACTTACTCCCCACTCACATACCTGACCTTCCTACACACTTGTCCCCACCCCAGGTAGTGATTGCTCTTATCAAAAGGGTAGTGAGGGATATGCCCTACTGCTGGTTTCCATGGTAGTGGAGGAGCCAACCTGAGTCAAATTCCCCTATAACTGGTAACCTCCCCCCTGACCCCTGTGGGCGAAGACTGCCACCATGTCCTGCCCACCATCTGCTGCACATGGTGGGGTGTCACTCCAGGACCTTGCTTCAGACCTGTAAGCTCCCCCATCCATTAAACCATTGATGTCTCCGTCACTGACTCCTGGCTCCTTCTTGGATCTTAAAGCTGGGCAAGCACAGGCCTTATAGGCCTGCGGGGTGCAGCCCAACAGGCCAAAAACTCAGTCTGGTCACTAAGATGTCTCTGGAACCCACCACCTCTTTTTCATTTTTGCAGCACTTCTTGCCTTATTAAAATAGCTCTCTTGTCAGTCTTGCTGTTTAGGGACCACCTCCCTCCAGTTCATTGCAGGCTTCTATTATGTACTTTTCTAGACCTAGATCTAATGAGTCACCTGTGCTTCACTCTGCCTCCCGCACCTGAGTGCCAGCTTTTCAGAAAGCTGCTCCAACTTGACTTTCTCATCTCACTTCCTGTCATTCCTCAACATGAGATGTCTCACTGGCCACAGGTGACACCAGCCATCCCACCATATTCCACTAGGGAAAGATCTGCTTTCAAGCTCCTTCAGGTTGTTGGCAGAATTAATTTCCCTGTAGCTGGAGGACCCGGGTCTCCCCAGTCTTGCTAGCTGTTGTCTGGGGGCTGCATGCAGTTCCTAGAGGCTGCTCTCAGGTTTTTGTTCCATGGCCCCCTTCACACACTTCCAAACTCTTTGACTTCAGAAAGAACCCGGTCCATTTCCAGACAAAGAAAGACAACTACTGTATGCTATCATTTACATGTGGAATCTAAAAAATACAACATACTAGTGAATATAACAGAAAATAAGCAGACTTAATGATATAGAGAACAAACTATTGGTTACCAGTGGGGAGAGGGAAGGGGGGAGGGGCAAGACAGGGGTGAGAAAGTAAGAGGTACAAACTATTAGGTGTAATAGGTACAAACTATTAGGTGTAAAATAAGCTACAAGGATATTTTGTACACCATGGAGAATATCACCAATATTTTATAATAACTATAAATGGAGTATAAACTTTCAAAATTGTGAATCACTATATTGTACACCTGTGACATGTAGTATTGTACAGCGATGATACTTCAGTTAAAAAAAAAAAAAGGCTCACCTGATCAGGTCAGACCCACCCTTGTAGTCTCCTTTGGATCAACACAACTGATAGGGACCTTGATTACACTTGCAAAATCCCTTTTGCCATATAATGCAATCATAGGGGTAATATCTCGTTCTAGTAACAAGTTCTACCCACACTTAATGGGAGGGAAGTATATAAGGCCAAAGATCACTGGGGTCATCTTCAAATTCTACCATACCGTCCTTTCCTTTCCTGCCCGACAAACTATTTATCATCCAGGAGCTAGTTTAAATGCACCTCCTGTGCTAAGGAATCCTGACATCCTCAGGCTGAGGTGCTGGCCCTGTGGGTCCCTATTTGTCCCAATACTATTATATGTATCACATCGTATTATGCCTAGCTGTGTATGTATCTGTCTGAATTAAGATGTAAGAAATTGGGATATTGTGGGATTCTCAGTTTCATATTGTATACTGTGAATCCCATGTTTTTTGATACTGAGTTCGCTGTGTTAAACCCCTTTCTGAACATTGTACGCCCTACTTGAAAGGGAGGTGTGTCAGGTTGACTTGAAAGGGAGGTGTGTCAGGTTGTCTAGTAGGAAGTATTTTCCCAGGTGAGGGTGGAGGCCTCATGCCAGGTGATGCATGGGTCCTCTTTACTTCACACACTAGCCTTGAATGTTCAATAACTCAGGCCCTTCGTGCCAGCAGTACAGACATAAGGATTCAAATGTAAGATTAGAACTGCTATTCGCATCCGTGATACATTCATGTTTGGCCATAAAAGACTAGCTCATATGAGAAAGTAGTCTTAGCAAACTGAACGCGAAGATGCTGAGAAAGAGATGTAATTTTTTAAATTTAAAATTGGACAGTTATTTTGCATCTTTTATCCAAATGAATAAAGCTGGCGGTGATTAAAAATGGAATAAAATTATTAAGCAAGAGTACCCCTGGCATCCATATAAGAACTTCAGAATGGCTGTTAGTTACACTGCATTCATTTTTCCCCTGGGAAATTTTCTTTCATAAAGGAAATAGAAGGAATTCACATTTACTGTATTTGATTCTTCCACCTGGGAGCCAGTTCGGGTCCCATCCAGTCTTTCCAGGACAAGTGAATTCAGTTTTTTGGTACCATTCCCCTAAGGTGCACACAGCAGAGATGAAAACCACATGAGATTATTGGATGGTACGTAGACACCAATGTGTATTCAAGATTTGGAGGAGGCAACTGCTTTTGCCTATTTAGCAATGCAAAATATATCCTCTTTGTCAATTTTCTGGAAAGAGAACTGGAATTTGAGTAATTTTATACTATAGGCTGAATTTCAGGATACTTCATTTTGAAAAGAATGAGCATGGGAAGTCATCCAGAACCACAGCTCTTTGCTATGACTCCCTGAAAAAAGAAGCTGGAACTCACCTCCCTATAGTCTTTCATGCAGGATAACCTCACTCAGCAACCACTCTGCATTCAGAATACACCCAGGAGAAAGAATAAAGAATAACACCTTACCTTGAACCATGTTTGCAGAGAATTAACCTCTCTGCCAATGGAATGCTGGCCACAAAGGCACCCGTTAGGATAATATTTAACGAAGCATCTTGACCCGGCACCAAGCTTCCATTAATGGAATTAAGAAAGATCTGCCAGTGTTCTGGGGAAGATGATTCCTACACTTCCCCTCCAAAATGTTTTCAAATATGCAGAAGAAAAAAAAAAAAAGATGAATCAAGCAGAATACCTCGTGGACAATTTTTCTAAGCTGGGATGAATTATGTTAGCTTCTGTTCCCTGATCATTCCCTTCCCCAAGAAATGTATGGCTATTTCCATTGCCCTAATCAGCAGAGACAGTTCAAAAATTGATCTGGAAAATCGGCAGTTGACCCTGTGATCCTGCACTTTGTCGACACGTTCGATCACATCTGGTCTTGAACTGTAAAATTGTTGGCCTATTCCCCAGCATACGGCTCTGACAGCTGCAGGCATTTTGTCCACAGAATAACTCCTCTCCCAGAGACTTAGGAAACCAGGACAACACAGCTTTCATTGCTAGATCCCTTAACCACAAAGAGAATTCTAATAAGCTTCTACGGAAAGGCCCTTCGGCTTAAGATTTTCAAAAGGAAGAAGCATTAGGAAAGAGCATGGGCAATAGCATATATTTGGGTGTGGGGAGATCTTGATTTAAATTCTGACTCTATCTTTGACCCTTGGTTATCCAAAAAGGAGTAAGAGATTCATGTTCTGTTCTCTGAAAAAGAAAATATTGTAGGGATTGAATTAAAGTGCCAGGATTTTGAAAACATTAAAAAATAATAATTATGTAAGTTACATGATTTAACTCAGCAGCATCATATTGCCCCTCTAGTCTAGAACAACTTGATATTTTATAGTAAAAGATACGTGTTCACTAAGTCGACAAGAGTTTACTGAGTATCTCCCCTGTGTCAAACTCATTTCTAAAAAATATGTGATATGCTTATATGTAGAATCTAAAATATGACACAAATGAACCTATCTACGAAACAGAAACAGACTCACAGACATAAAGAACAGACTTGTGGTTGCCAAAAGGGAGGGGAGTGGAGAAGGGAAAGATTGGGAGTTTGGGATTAGTAGATGCAAACTATTATATACGGAACGGATAAACAACAAGGTCCTACTGTAGAGCACAGAGAACTATGTTCAATATCCTGTGATAAACCATAATGTAAAAGAACATGAAAAAGAATGTATATATAACTGTATCACTTTGCTGTACACCAGAAACTAACACATCATTGTAAATCAACTATACTTCAATAAAATAAATTTTTTTAAAAAAAGAGAAAATGAGAAAAAGGCATGGAAGCTTTGATTGAGCACAAGGCTTGAAAGAGCACACGTCGATTCTACTATCATTCCATTGGCAGGAATTCCATCCTATGGCCCCACTGAGACAAGGAGGCTGAGGATCACCTGCAGCCTCTGCTACTCATTTATAGAATACTTGTGATTTTCAAATCTTCCATTTTTCATTCTTGTACCAACCTTCAACCTGTAAGGACTGAAAATTCCACCTTCATTACAGATTTGAAAAGATTAAAAATAAAAATATGTGATATGAGTCACCTCTTTTGAAGGGACTAAAAACATAATTTAGCTGACTAGGAAATCAACCTTTTGATTTTAAACTATCATTTTATGATATAAATAATATACTAAAGGGTTATCTGTTTAAAATGTTTACATTTATTGAACATATATTGAACTATCTCATTTAAATCACATAACAGTGGCATGAGATAAAATATCACTGCATAAGTAACAGACTCAGAGGTCTATAACCACATGTCCAAGGTCACACAGCTTGTTGAGTAGGTGAGTCTGCCGGGATTCAAACCCCAGCTCTGTGTGACAGCACAGGGTATGTTGATAGCACGCCACCATGATAACCTCTTCAGGACGCTGACTTCTTCAAGGAGTTCCTCACAGACTTGCAAAGAGACTGACCCCTTGGCAGCACTAGAATAAGCTGGCATATTTAGGTCATCTAAAAGAGGTTATCTTAAAACAATATTAAGGCTTCCTGTAACTTAAGCTAGAAGTTCCATTTGAATTCGTTATGATGGCATCTAAGTTTGTCCTCTGACTCCAGCCTAAGTCTCCAGCTTCCCGAGGAGCTGTTTCCCCCACCCTCCTGGCCTCCATGCACTCTGCACTTTGGCCACATCATGTGACTTACTCTTCCCTGTATGGCCTGAGCTCTTATATGGCTCCATGGCCCTCTATCCAGAGAACCATTTCAATTGCTCTGTGACTTCCCGAGCAGGAATTGGGGATTCTTTTTAATTTGTTCCCATAGCATTCTGTGCCTATCTTTATTATTGTACAGATCACATTTATTTAATTATAGATTCATAGTAAACTATAAATTCACTATATTTTACCTATGTTTGTCATCCTAGTATCAAGTATAGTGTTAGCATGTGACTTAATACATGTTCCTTAAATAAATGAAATGTAACCTCTTCATGTATCCCATCACTCTTCTTTTATGTTCCTCCCAAATGATGCTGAAAGTTAAATGACTTCTTATTATATACATATAGCTGATTCACTTCGTTGTGCAGCAGAAACTAACACAACATTGTAAAGCAACTACACCACAATTAAATACATAAATGACTTGTAGTTTGAATGATATTTTCAAAGCAATACTTAGTGGGATTTTCTCAACACCCCTTGTAGTCACTCATGGAATTGCCCAATCATAGCTCCCTAAGTATAAGAAAGAAGATAACATGAGCACTTGCAGAAAAACTCACACCCCACACACCAACGCAAAAGACCAAACAAACACACAGTTCATCCATTTATTCAACAAATATTTGTCATTTAATTTCTAAGGCATCTCAATCACATAGGACAGCCAAAGATTCATTTTCCTAAATGAAGATTTAGTACTCTCGAGTCTCATGACTATGATTAGTAGCTCTGATTTTTGATATTTCTAAGATACCTCTCAACTAAAAGTGTTATGGAGACTTTCTATTCCTGACAAGATGTCAAAATAACACAGGTTTTCTCCTCCTTTCCCAAGTCCAGTCCTGAATACGCCAAACGTGGGAGAGAGGTGAGATTGATTGGTCTGGGAAAATAATGCCACAACTTTGAGAAACTCCTGAAAGAGAGATGAATGGATTTTTATGTAGGAGAAAATGGTGGTTTAGAGAAGATGAGGGCTATGTGCAATCAGGGGATGGGTTGGGGAAAATCTTTCCACTGTTCTCTTTTCTCACTACAGCCTTGCCCCACCAGGATTGTTGCCCATTCCATCACCACTGCAAAGCCAACACTGAGCAGTTCCATACCACGTCTGCCCAATTGGAGGCAGCATGCAAGTGCATCTAGTGGTGCATGAGGTGTGGAGCCAATGGCTGCAGGAAGATGAGCTAAAACATTACTTTCCTCTCCCTCCTTAGTTCCTGAACTCGGTTATTACAATCATGGAAAAGATCTCTTAGATGAGAATAGTACTAAGGTTGATGGAACAGGGAGTTTTACTGAGGGGCAGGATTAACTGGTTGGGAGTGTGCCAAATGGGCAATGGTTCAGCCTAGATTTAATACCAATGTTCTCCATTCTGAGCCATATCTCCGTACCTCCATTAAATGTTTCAGTGAAGGCATCAGGGTTTAGGATTTAGTTTCTCTCATTGGGCATCTTATTAACCAAAGTAGCTGATACATCCAGAGAAATATGAGCTTTTAGTGAATAATAAGAAATTTTATATTACCTGCTATAAAAGAAAGGTAATACTTTGAATGATCTATACTGGAGGATCAGATTAATGTATTAGATCAAAAATGAATTAAAACCAAGCATAAAAATATTCTCAAAAAGATATGGAAAGATATGACAATTTGAAATAGGGTTAAGAAGTTTTAAAAAATAACTAACTGAATAATTGCCAAAACTTGGAAGCAACCAATATAGCCTTCAATAGGTGAATGAATAAATAAAATGTGGAACATTCAGATAATGATATATTATTCAGCATTAAAAAGAAATTAGCTATCAAGCCATGACAAGCTTCAAATGCATATTACTAAGTGAAAGAAACCAATCTGAAAAGGCGACATACTACATGATTTCAACTATTTGACATCCTGGAAAAGGCAAAACTATGGAAACAGTAAAATGATCAGTGGTTGCCAATGGTTGTGTTTAAGGCAAGAATACAAAATTAAAAAAAAAAAAAAAGAAAACTTACTGAATATAAATAATACCACAAAGGAACAAGAATCAGATCTGACACCAGACTTTTTTACTGATTTACAGATTTTCCTTACCACAAATGATGTAAGAAAACAACAAATTATGTTTCAAAATGTTTAAGAAAAATAATCTGAAACTATAATTTTGTACACAGAAAAGCTATTTTTAGATACAGGCATGAAATAAAGAGCTTCTCAAATATATATAAATTTAGAGTATTTCTTGCACAAAGATCTTCTTTAAGAACATTTTAGAGAAAGTAGTTTGACAAAAAGATGACATAAATCCAGGAAGATACCACAAGAAAAGGAATGAAAATATTATTAAAATTAGTAAAATTTAATGCTGACTATAATAATTCAGAACTAAAATTCAAGGTGAAAGGAACTGAGGGATGTTATATATTATGCTAGTCTACTTGTATTCTTTAGAGGGACGATAGAGCTATCCATAAGCTTAAGAAATTGAAAAAGAAAATAATTATAACTAAGGGTCTTAATATATTTGGAGTAACTATGAGAATAATTAAACTGTTTGTAATAAAACCTTCAGACAAAAAGAAATTCAATATTTCCAATGGAAGGCAAGAAAGAAGAAAATAGAATATAAAATGGGTGATAAATAGAAAATACTAAATACGAGTGTAGAAATAATATAATGTCTATTTTAATATATATAAGGGAATCAAAATAACCAATCAAAAGATAGATTGCAATACCAGGCAATTACAATATTAGATTATAATCTTTTCATTACTAAAGATACACTTAAAACACAAGGATATAAAAAGACTAGAAATAAAGAAATGAGAAATCACAACTAGGCAAAAAGAAAAATTTAAAAAAATCCAGATAATTTTAATATTGGAAAATAATAGAATTAAAGGTGAAAAAGTAACAAAGGATAAGTAGGAACTATATACAAGTAAAAATTACAACTTAAGAGGTTATAACTATAGGGACCATATATTCACCAAACAATGTAGCCTCAAAATAAATACAGCAACAACTGACAGAATTAAGTAAGAAGTAAAAAATTCAATAAAGTTGCAGATTTAAATATAACTGCTTCAGATCTAAATAATCAGCAGATGAGTAAAAATATAGAAAATTTGAAAAATATGACTAATAAGCTCATTAAGAGAGAGAGAAAAAAGTTTACACACAACAAGTGGTAAATATGCATTCTTTTAAGTGTATAAGCCTAAAATTGGCCAGGTACTAACCACAAATAAAGCTTCAACAAATTCCAAGGCTCAAACTTCTTAAACACTATGTTCTCTGAACATAATACATTAAAACTGGATTAAAAACCAATACAAAAGTTTGGAGGACTTTTAAATTTTTTTTTTAATTTTGGCCACACCTTGCGGCTTGCGGGATCTTAGTTCCCCGACCAGGGATCGAACCTGGGCTCTGACAGTGAAAGCACAGAGTCCTAACAACTGGACCACCAGGGAATTCCCAGAGGACTTCTGTTTAAAATAAATGTTGACTGTATCCCTAGCCCTAGACCCATTAAATTAGCAGTAAAGTTTGTTTTGTTGTAGTATGTGTGTGTGTCTGTGTGTGTGTGTCCATGTATATACATATGTGTATTAAGATCTAAACCTACAAGAACAAGACGAATGGACAAGAGTCAATAGCAATAGAGACCCCAAAAGCATATGAACTTTTGACACCAGGCACCTCTGAAAGCTGACGTGAAGGTGATGTTCTGTTTAAAAGTAGGTAGATTCACCAATATCCTGTCACTCTGTGCCATAAAGCAATGGTCTCCCTTCAACCAAGAAGAAGAAAATAGGTCAATGATCTGAAGAGAGAAAATGGACTTAGGGACACTAAGCTAAGTGAGGGCTAGTATACTACACTAAAACCATGGGGACTAATTCAAAATCTATATTCAAATTTTTTGGAATTTCAAACTTCCACCCAGATCTCAAAACCAGCAGCCAGGATTATACCCTCCAGTCAGACTGTTGAGAGAATCTTCCTGATGAAACTGACAATCCCAAGAGGAAAACTAATGGCACTCAATTGTAGGTTGTGTAACAAAGTACACCAGAAAGACTAACCTACATGAAGTCCCCAACTGACAAGCCCTAACCATGTTTCAATCAACTTTTTAGTGGTTGTTTCAAAATACACCAGAAAGTCAATGACCAACAGATATTTGGAGATTTCTAAAATTAAAAATAGAGGTTAAAAAATGCTAACAAAACCCCAGCAATTTGGTACAACCTAAGACGGTGAAGGGAGGAGAAAGCTTTACATAAACTATTATACCAGTAAAGAGATAATTACCACCAGTCTCATCAGGAAAATCCTGAAGCAATGGGAAACTGTCAAGTTCACAGTAGTGGATACAGGTCTTTCATAATCTAATTTTCAGTGGAAATCTCAAATTTTATCATTGGCAACAAATATCATCAGTTGTTCTCCTTGATGTGACAAGTTCACCTTGTTCAAATTCAAGAAAATGTTTTCTAAATACTCAAGCCTAAATGACCATTATTTGAGTCTTTCTTATAAGTAAAAATTGTGTTCCATGAAAAAAGTGATTAGTTCCACTCAAACAACAACGTGAGCTTCTCTTGGAGACAACATTGCATTTCAAATGTGCAGCAGAAATGCTTTATGCATACTTTCCCTTTTGTCACACAGAATGTTAAAAAGACATGTACTCAAGGGTTGGCATGTAGTACAATTAATAATTTTTATTGCTTCATCAAGGACATTGCAAAGCGAAATTTGATTTTTTTTAAAAGCTACAGTTAATGGCAGTAAAGAATACGACTACTAGTATGGTTTGTCACCATGAACTTGATTTGTGCTAAGGTGCCAACAATTTGCCCACCCTGGTTTTTGCACCAGCAGTTCAAATTCCAACCCGGTGAAAAAGGCAAATAACATCTTAATACTGTGTACCTAGACCAAGTGTACCAAGTTCCACTGCGATGCTATAGTAAACTCACAGGGTGCTGAGAGAGATTTTTAAATTTCAAGGGAAACCTAGCAGTACTCAGTATCTGTTGCATACTGTGCAAAGTACTAGATCCAGCTAGTTCAGTTTCAAGGTAGATTCCACTATATTCCTTTTTATGATAGTGTATTTTTGAAATTTGATTTTTCAGTGCTTCTTCTGATAAAAACTAATGTGGAATAGTAAATGAGGATAACAGTATTCCATCTGATTCCAAAGTTTGAAAAGTTGTGCCCGTCAGGTACACATATCTTATTAATAAATAACTGTAGTTATTCAAGAGTAAAATAAAAATACACCATTTTGGGCTTCCGTCGTGGCTCAGTGGTTGAGAGTCTGCCTGCCAATGCAGGGGACACGGGTTCGTGCCCTGGTCTGGGAAGATCCCACATGCCGCGGAGCGACTAGGCCCGTGAGCCACAATTACTGAGCCTGCGCCTCTGGAGCCTGTGCTCCGCAACGGGAGAGGCCGCGATAGTGAGAGGCCCGCGCACCGCGATGAAGAGTGGCCCCCGCTTGCCACAACTAGAGAGAGCCCTTGCACAGAAACGAAGACCCAACACAGCCAAAAATAAATAATTAAATATTTTTTAAAAAAATACACCATTTATTTGCATTATTTTTTCATTTATTAAGATTTTAGAACATGAATACTTATTGAGTTCTTTCAGCCTAGCTACTTAATATACAGAAATGCTGTGGATAAATTATTGAGACACTAAGAGGGCCATGGACTGAGAACTTTTGGTAACCTCTGTCTCTGTACCATTATGAAAAAAGAATTTGAACTTTCAGTCACCCTGAAAGGGTTTCAGGAACTCTCAGCGATGTATAGACTACACTTTGAGAAGCACTGTATTTGCTAAGTTCTCTAGTTCTCGAGTGTCAAAAGAAAATTTTAATAGTTATATGAATTACATGTCATCAGAAAATGTGCCCTCTCTCTATCCTGGCTTATTCTGGTCTATGCCTATCTGTCCAGGGTCTGGCACAGGCTGCCGGCTTAAGATGAATTGATTAATTGAACTAACATCAGTTGAGTCCAAGCCTCATGCCAGACTCACTATTTTGGTTTGGAGATTTTTATCACATGAGATCTTTCCTCTGCCTTCAGGTAGCTTAAAATCTTGTGGGAGAAATTGGCAAAATATAGATTACCAACAATATTTTTTTAATTTATTTTTTAACAACTTTATTGGAGTATAATTGCTTTACAATGGTGTGTTGGTTTCTGTTTTATAACAAAGCAAGTCATCTATACATAGGGATGGACCTAGAGACTGTCATACAGAGTGAAGTAAGTCAGAAAGAGAAAAATAAATACCATATGCTAACACATGTATATGGAATCTAAAAACAATATTTTTTAAATGCTATCATAGAGACAGAGTGCTTTGGAAACACATAAACAAGTTTTCTAGTTTAGCTTTTGTGGCTCATGGAAGATTCTCCCAAGACATATGTTGACTATGTCTCAAAGAATAAAGGGATGAGAGAGAGAGAAGGGATAGAGAGAGAGAAAATAAATGAATAAATGAGGACTATATTGGTATGAATCAGGGGATAGTGATAAATGAAGCTACAGACGGAGGCAGGGCTGTACAAATGTCAAGCTGTGAAGTTAGGACTTCATTATTAATGGGATAGTGAGAAGTCATTGAAGGATTTCAAGGAGAGAACTGACAGATTTGTTGTAAAAATCTTCCTCTGAGAGCCATTAAAGAATGGGTTAGAAGACGGCAAGCTTAGAAGGAGACCAGTTAGGAGCTGGTGGCAAAATTAAAGTGAGAAATGATGAATGCCTGAACTAAAATCTGGGTGGAGGTGATCAGTGAAGAGGAGGGTGCATTGATCTGGCAGGATGGTGAGTGGAAGCCAGTGAGCATGGGAATGAATGACCAGCAAGTGTCCTTTTACTTTTTTTTTTTTTTAAGAGGGAGGAAGTGCAGATTTGCAAAGGGAAGATAGTAAGTTCATTTAGGTCATTTTGAAGTGTCTATTGAATATCCAGCAAATAGGTACTTATGCCAGAGTAGAGCTAACATTGTTCTGGCAACACTGCCAAGTTTCGTGCTATTAAGTTCATTAAGGAATTATTGCCTAAGGTAGATATACAGTATGCTTCCCAACCACTGAGCAAAGAACAGGAAGAAAGAGAAGAGGAAGGACAGACAGGGACTCTATTTTATAGAGTAAACCTGAGTTCATAATCATAGTAGGATCCAATGATGCCCATAGGACTCTCCCATAGTACCTCTACTGGCAACCTCTTGTCTGATTTTTAAGCACAGTACCTAAGAAGGGAGACTGCTCATTTATTTTCTTATTGAAATTGTACTCGCTTCTCACTTTGTAACAAGGAAAGGGCAACATGGTTTTGCTTAGTTTCACCAAATAAATTAAATTTAGAAGTTTGCATTTATCTAGTGCCAATTCAAAGTATCAGTAGGTTCTGTGAAGTAGAGAACTTCTCCAGCATCTGGAGTTCTGTTTCCTTTCCCAGAAGGGATTATGTGCAGCCTATCACTTTTCCTTCCCATACAGATTCTCTTCTCCCAGACCAGCTCTGTGTATAACAATGAGGCAGAGGGCAGGTTATTACACCTGGATGACTCAGACAAGGAAGCACTGACAACGGAGAGGCAGACTCTTGACCATTCATCATGTGAACTGAACAATCCCCTCACCCTTAGGCTTAACCCCCATTGCGCAATATGACTCGAAGTTATCCAGTCACATGTGTCTTTGAAAACAGCCCGGGGCTCTCTAGTTTGAATTGATCCTTGAGCCAAAGATCCAGGCCATTTGCAGAGATCTTGGCAATAGGCTCCTCAGCTGTCAACAAGCAGAAACACTGAGTTAACACGAACACTTTCAGTGAAGTGAAGTTAGGGGCAAGTCCATTTTCTAAATCCTACATCAAGACGTCTGACATACTTGATGGTGCTTTGGACAGAATCTGGCTCTCTCAAGGATAAATCTCCCTAAAGAGTAAAACATCTTTGTCTTGGAATCCACCGATGAGAAATTCAGAAAGGAGAGTGACAGAAGTTTACTTTTGTATTATCTAAGAAAAAATACTTTGCTAAAAAAAGAGTCATGTGGTAAAAAGACCATTGGGACTTACAATCAGAAGACAGGGGTTCTGGTGTACGTTCTACCATCTGCTACTGAGACGGGACAATTTTATAAGCTTCTATAGTTTACTGAATTCATTGTCTTCCTTGTTTCCGCTTTCCAAGCTGTTTCCTAGGCCCTTGCTATTTCCTTGCCTCCAGGAATTTTGCAGGACAGAAAACAGGAGCTACACAAAGTCAATGGAAACTTTTTGTAAAAGCTCAAAGTGACTGAAGAGAGGTCAGTCACAAATTCTAAAGTGCTGAAGTTTTGCCTTAAATTTCCTATCTGTCTTATTCCCTAGCACTTCCCAATAAACCAGCGCTGAGCACAGAGAGGAAGCACATTGATGTATGTTGGTGAATGTGAGAAAGTCCTATGAACATGATGGCAGACGGTGTTGGCAGAAATCTAACTTCTTTCTCTAAAAGAAACAAAACAAAATAACAGATTCAGTAAATAATAATCATGTAGCATTGAGACTGACTATTAACACTGAAGAAGCCTGAGCATCACAGAATGTCAGCAGTTAATGCTGTTACTCCTGCAACTAGTTCTTGGTAGCTATGAACCTGTGACTGGACACTGGAACACTGACCATTGATCACCTCATGAATGGCCTCTTGAAAGATATGAAGCTAAGGCCTGGTCACTGGAACTCTGCCATAGAAAACACTCACATGTCCACGACCATGCTTGGTAGCAGAAATCAACCAAAGCAACCAGAAGACGCTGTTGGTCTCACTTCTGCATGCCAAATTTTATGTCACTGCAACTCATTGGTGAAACCAAGTCTGCAACTAACCTCCTAATTGCAAGTCGGTATGTTACTTCTAGCTTGGTAGCTGCTAAAGTACAGGAAGACTGACTAAAAAGGGGTGGAAATTGTTGCTAACAACCACCATAGTATTCAACTGCTATGTAGATGTCTACCTCAGACAACATTCTATATCTCAACTTATTATCTTTCTTTTCAAATATGCTTTTCCTCCTGGGTTCTATCTCAGTGGCACTAATTCCATCCAGTTTTCAAGTCAAAAACCTTGAGGTTATTTTTCATTTCTACTCTCTCTCTCCACATATCACCTGGTATGACACAAAATCTTCCTAAGCCTTTCTCACATGTGCCCCTTCTGTTTTGATTTCATGTCTTCATTATTTTTCTCCTAGATTATTCCAATAATCTCTTTTATTTTAATCCACTCTCATGGATCACCCACTCTGTAGTCAGAGAAATCTCTCCCAATGCAAATTTGATCATTTACATTTCCCCTGTTCAGAACTTTGCAGTGGCTCCATGTCCAAATTTCCGGCAAGGCAATATTTCTCTTCCTTCCTTTCCAAATTTATTGGTGATACTCACCCTTCTACATGCTTTGCACTCAGTCTTTCTGGATTAACTGGAATTCCTTGAAAATGTCTTCCATCAGTTCATCCATTTACCCATTTATTAAATATCTATTAAAATCCCCTACTTATTAAAAATAGAATATGGTCAAGGATATAAAGAATATGATTGATAATTGTCCATAAGGAGTTTACAGTTATAGTCTAAAGTGAACAGGTGGCTACAATACAGTGTGATAAAGAATTTCCCTATACAGGAGAGTTGGATGGGGTAGTCAGAGAAACTTTCCTCGCATTGTGACTCCTGAGCTGAGTCTTGAGGGATGAGTAGCACTAACTAGATGAAGACATAGGAAAAGAAGAAATGAAAAGCACTTCCAGATAGAGGAAGAAGTATACATACAAAGGCCAGAGAGAGCAAGGTGTTTCAGGGTTCAGATTGTTGAGTGAGTTGAGGATTGTATTTTTAGGGCTCTCCAGAAAAACAGAACCAATAGGAGGTAAATAAAAAGAAATTTGTTTTAAGGAACTGGCTCAAGTTTAAAATCTACAGGGTGGGCTGGTTGGCTGGAGACCCAGAAAAAGCTGATGCTGCAGTTCAAGTCCAAAGGCTGTTGACCTGAAGAAGAGTCAATGTTGCATCTCAAATCCAAAGACTAAAGCTAGAGAGACAGGCTGGGAAGAGCTGAACCAATGTTGCAGTTGAAGTCTGAATGCAGTCGGCTGGCAGATTTTCCTCTTGCTTGGGAGAGGTCAGTCTTTTGTTCCATTCAGCCCTTGAACTGATTGGATGTGGCCCACCTACATTATAGAGGGCAAGCTACTTTACTCAACCTCTACCAGTTTAAATGTAAATCTTTTTTTTGGCCAAGATGCACGGCATGTGGGATGTTAGTTCCCCAACTAGGGATTGAACCCATGCCCCCTGCATTGGAAGTGCAGAGTCTTAACCACTGGACCACCAGGGAATTCCCCCTAAATGTAAATCTTACTTAGTGAAATAAGCCAGATACATAAAGATAAATACTACATAATACAACTTATATGGGGAATCTAAAAGAGTCAAACACATAGAAAGAAGAATAGTGATTGTCAGGGGCTGGCAGAGGGGAAATGGGAGTAAGTCAAATAATACTCTTTCATTATACAAGATGAATAAACCCTAGAGATCTACTGTATAGCATAGCTTCGATAGTTACCAATTCTTTATTGTATACTTAAAATTTTGCAGAGCGTAGATCCTATGTTAAGTATTCCTATCACACAAAAAATAATAAAGAGTACAGTAGGACACTTCTGAAGGTGATGCATACATTTATGGCATAGATTGTGGTGATAGTTTTATGGATATACTTATCTCTAAACTCATCAGGTTCTATACATTAAATATGTACAGCTTTTTGTGTGTCAATCATGTCTCAATAAGTGGTTTAAACATGTAAATCTGGGCTTCCCTGGTGGCGCAGTGGTTGAGAATCTGCCTGCTAGTGCAGGGGACACGGGTTCGAGACCTGGTCTGGGAAGATCCCACATTCCTCATGGAAACATCTAGATCATTGTTTGTCTAAATATCTAGCTACTTAGGGACCATGCAAATTGACACATAAACTTTACCATCCTGGGATAAAACTGAACTCAAGATTAGAAGGGCCAAATCATGAATGTCATGCTTGGGAATTTGAACTTCAATTTGGAGATCAGATGGAATCATTAAAGAGTTGTAAGCAGAAAGTCCCTTGAGCAGATCCGTGTTTAGGAAAAATAATTCTGCTAAGAGAGAAGAAAACAGAATGGAGTGATGACAAGAATTAAGGGGGGAGTTGTGGAGGAGGGAGAAAAACTAGAAACTGGTTAATTAAACACAGGAAACTCTTGCAGCCATATAAGAATCATAATCTTCATACACCTCTGTTGTTTCAGGCTGTAATGTGTTTTCACCCATTGTCTACTTGGAAAAATCCTATTTGTCTGTCGAAACCCACTTGTAGTAAGCAGAATTTTAAGATGATTCCAAAGAATCCCACCTCATATAATCTCCTCCCCTTGAGTGCTTGTAGAACCTGTGTATTTGATGGAGTATTATTCCTGTGATTAGATTAGACTAGATGGCTGAGGTGAAGGTTTTTGTTTTGTTTTTTTAACATCTTTATTGGAGTATAATTGCTTTACAATGTTCTGTTAGTTTCTGCTGTATAACAAAGTGACTCAGCTATACGTATACATATATTCCTATATTCCCTCCCTCTTGTGTCTCCCTCCCACCCTCCCTATCCCACCCCTCTAGGTGGTCACAAAGCAGGAGCTACTCTCCCAGTGTGATGCAGCTGCTTCCCACTATCTATCTATTTTACATTTAGTAGTGTATATATGTAAATACTATCTTCTCACTTCGTCCCAGCTTACCCTTCCCCCTCCCCGTGTCCTCAAGTCCATTCTCTATGTCTGCATCTTTATTCCTGTCCTGCCTCTAGGTTCTTCAGAACTTTTTTTTTTTTACATTCAATAAATATGTGTTTGCATACTGTATTTGTTTTTCTCTTTCTGACTTACTTCACTCTGTATGACAGACTCTAGGTCCATCCACCTCACTACAAATAACTCAATTTCATTTCTTTTTATGGCTGAGTAATATTCCATTGTATATATGTGCCACATCTGCTTTATCCATTCATCTGTCGATGGGCATTTAGGTTGCTTCCATGTCCTGGCTATTGTAGATAGAGATGCAATGAATGTTGTAGTACATGTCTCTTTTTGAATTATGGTTTTCTCAGGGTATATGGCCAGTAATGGGATTGCTGGGTCATATGGTAGTTCTATTTTTAGTTTTTTAAGGAACCTCCATACTGTTTTCCATAGTGGCTGTATCAATTTACATTCCCACCAACAGTGCAAGAGGGTTCTCTTTTCTCCACACCCTCTCCAGCATTTGTTGTTTGTAGATTTTTTGATGATGGCCATTCTGACCAGTGTGAAGTGATACCTCTTTGAAGTTTTGATTTACATTTCTCTAATGATTAGTGATGTTGAGCATCCTTTCATGTGTTTGTTGGCAATCTGTATATATTCTTTGGAGAAATGTCTGTTTAGGTCTTCTGCCCATTTTTGGATTGGGTTGTTTGTTTTTTTGATATTGAGCTGCATGAGCTGCTTGTATATTTTGGAGATTAATCCTTTGGCAGTTGATTTGTTTGCAAATATTTTCTCCCATTCTGAGGGTTGTCTTTTTGTCTTGTTTATGATTTCCTTTGCTGTGCAAAAGATTTTAAGTTTCATTAGGTCCCATTTATTTATTTTTGTTTTTATTTCCATTTCTCTAGGAGGTGGGTCAAAAAAGGATCTTGCTGTGATTTATGTCATAGAGTGTTCTGCCTTTGTTTTCCTCTAAGAGTTTTAAAGTGACTGGCTTTACATTTAGGTCTTTAATCCATTTTGAGTTTACTTTTGTGTATGGTGTTAGGGAGTGTTCTAATTTCATTCTTTTACATGTAGCTGTCCAGTTTTCCCAGCACCACTTATTGAAGAGGCTGTCTTTTCTCCATTGTATATTCTTGCTTCCTTTATCAAAGATAAGTTGATTACATGTGCATGGGTTTATCTCTGGGCTTTCTATCCTGTTCCATTGATCTATATTTCTGTTTTTGTGCCTATACCATACTGTCTTGATTACTGTAGTTTTGTAGTGTAGTCTGAAGTCTGGGAGCCTGATTCCTCCAGCTCCGTTTTTCTTTCTCAAGATTGCTTTGGCTAATCAGGGTCTTTTGTGTTTCCATACAAATTGTGAAATTTTTTGTTCTAGTTCTGTGAAAAATGCCATTGGTAGTTTGATAGGGATTGCATTGAACCTGTCGATTGCTTTGGGTAGTATAGTCATTTTCACAATGTTGATTCTTCCAATCCAAGAACATGGTATAGCTCATTATTCTTTGTCTCTTGTAATAATCTTTTTTTTTTTAATTTTTTTTCACACACACACAAACACTGTATTTTATTTTTACAAGAGATAAATAGACTGACACCAAGCATTGTACATGAATGACCACAACAAAAGCAACAATGATTGCAATTACCAAACATGAAACACACTCATACTATGTCATAATATTGACATTCAGTCCAGTATCCTCCACTGTAACAGCTCCTTTACCTTGCAGTGAAAATTGATTTGTATATTCTTTGCCTCTGAGTCCTCGTGGGATTTTTTCTTTTTTTAAATTCAAACAGAAAGTCACAAAAATTATACTCATCCTCATCAGTTCACTCAGTCCCAAGTAATTAATTTTTTTTTTCCATCTTGATCTTTTGTTAGCATTTTTATGAGCTCATCAGTTATTCATCAGAGTTCTGAAAATGCTTATTCATTCAGTTCAGCAGTACAGTCAGTTACCAGAAACCTGTACTTGTCAGAGTCTTTTCCATGAATTTCCTGAAGATGAAAGCTTTTTATAGGAACATATTTACAAAAGCATCAGAGTACACCCAGAACTGTCTGTAAATGACAAAAGACTTTAAAAAGTCTCTTGTAATAATCTTTAAAGTCTATTTTGTCTGATATGAGAATTGCTACTCCAGCTTTCTTTTGATTTCCATTTTCATGGAATATCTTTTTCCATCCCCTCACTTTCAGTCTGTATGTGTCCCTAGGTCTGAAGTGGGTCTCTGGTAGACAGCATATATACGGGTCTTGTTTTTGTATCCATTTAGCCAGTCTATGTCTTTTGGTTGGGACATTTAATCTATTTACATTTAAGGTAATTATCAATATGTATGTTCCTATTATCATTTTCTTAATTGTTTTGGGTTTGTTTTTGTAGGTCTTTTCCTTGTCTTGTGTTTCCTGCCTAGAGACGTTCCTTTGGCATTTGTTGTAAAGCTGGTTTGATGGTGTTGAATTCTCTTAACTTTTGCTCATCTGTAAAGTTTTTAATTTCTCCATCGAATCTGAATGAGATCCTTGCTGGGTACAGTAATCTTGGTTGTAGGTTTTCCCTTTCATCACTTTAAATATGTCTTGCCACTCCCTCTGGCTTGCAGAGTTTCTGCTGAAAGATCAGCTGATTACCTTATGGGGATTCCCTTGTATGTTATTTGTTGCTTTCCCTTGCTGCTTTTAATATTTTTTCATTGTATTTAATTTTTTAGTTTAATTAATATGTTTCTTGGTGTGTTTCTCCTTGGATTTATCCTTTATGGGACTCTCTATGCTTCCTAGAGTTGATTGACTATTTCCTTTCCCATATTAGGGAAGTTTTCACCTATAATCTCTTCAAATATTTTCTCAGTCCCTTTCTTTTTCTATTTTTCTTCTGGGACCCCTATAATTCAAATGTTCGTGCATTTAATTTTCTCCCAGAGCTCTCTGAGACTGTCTTCAATTCTTTTAATTATTTTATTCTTTATTCTGCTCTGTGGTAGTTATTTCCACTATTTTATCTTCCAGGTCACTTATCTGTTCTTCTGCCTCAGTTATTCTGCTATTGATTCCTTCTAGAGAATTCTTAATTTCATTTATTGTGTTGTTCATCACTGTTTGTTTGCTCTTTAGTTCTTCCAGGTCCTTGTTTAATGTTTCTTGTATTTTCCCCATTCTATTTCCAAGATTTTGGATCATCTTTACTATCATTACCCTGAATTCTTTTTCAGGTAGACTGCCTATTTCCTCTTCATTTGTTTGTTCTGGTGGGTTTTTACCTTGCTCCTTCATCTGCTCTGTATTTCTCTGTCTTCTCATTTTGCTTAACTTACTGTGTTTGGGGTCTCCTTTTCGTAGCCTGCAGGTTTGTAGTTCCTGTTGTTTTTGGTGTCTGCCCCAGTGGGTAAGGTTGAATCAGTGGGTTGTGTAGGCTTCCTGGTGGAGGGGACTAGTGCCTGTGTTCTGGTGGATGATGCTGGATCTTGTCTTTCTGGTGGGCAGAACCGCATCCAGTGATGTGTTTTGGGGTGTCTGTGAACTTATTATGATTTTAGGCACCCTCTCTGCCAATGGGTGGGGTTGTGTTCCTGTCTTCCTAGTTGTTTGGCATTGGGCAATCATCACTGGAGCTTGCTTGTCATTGAGTGGAGCTGGGTCTTTGCGTTGGGACGGAGATCTCTGGGAGAGCTCTCACCAACTGAGATTATGCGGGGTTGGGTGGTCTCTGGTGGTCCAATGTCCTGAACTTGGCTCTCCCACCTCAGAGGCTCAGGCCTGACACCCGGCCAAAGCACCAAGACCTTGTCAGCCACACGGCTCAGAAGAAAAGGGAGAAAAAAAGAAATAAAAATAAAATAAAATAAAGTTATTAAAATAAAAAATAAAAAAATTATTAAAATAGAAATTAAAAATGTATTAAAAAATAGGAGAGCAACCCAACCAATAAACAAATCCACCAATGATAACAAGCACTAAAACTATACTAAGATAAACATAAAAATCAGAAAATAGTCAGTCGCATACAGCAAACCCCAAGTCCACAGTTGCTCCCAAAGTCCACCACCTCAATTTTGTGATGATTCATTGTCTCTTCAGTTATTCCACAGCTGCAGGGTACATCAAGTTGACTGTGGAGATTTAATCTGCTGCTCCTGAGCCTGCATGGAGAGATTTCCCTTTCTCTTCTTTGTTCACACAGCTGCTGGAGTTCACCTTTGGATTTGGCCTCGCCTCTGCATGTAGGTCACTCTCTGGCATCTGTTCTTTGCCCAGATAGCATGTGTTTAAAGGAGAGGCTGCTTAGGGGGTTCTGGCTTGCTCAGGCCCGGGGGGAGGGAGGGGTACAGAATGCAGGGTGAGCCTGTGATAGCAGAGGCCGGTGTGACATTGCAACAGTCTGTGTTCTCCTGGGGAAGTTGTCCCTGGATCATGGGACCCTGGCAGTGGCGGGCTGCACAGGCTCCTGGGAGGGAAGGTGTGGATAGTGACCTGTGCTTGCACACAGGCCTCTTGGTGGCGGCAACAGCAGCATTAGCATTTCATGCCCATCTCTGGTGTCCGCGCTGATAGCCGCGGCTCGTGCCTGTCTCTGGAGCTTGTTTAGGCGGTGCTCTGAATCCCCTCTCCTCATGCAACCCGAAACAATGGTCTCTTGCCTCTTAGGCAGGTCCAGACTTTTTCCCAGACTCCCTCCAGGCTAGCTGTGGCTCACTAGCCCCCTTCAGGCTGTGTTCACGCCGCCAACCCCAGTCCTCTCCCTGGGATCCAACCGAAGCCCGAGCCTCAGCTCCCAGCCCCCGCCCGCCCCGGCGGGTGAGCAGACAAGCCTCTCGGGCTGGTGAGTGCTGGTCGGCACCAATCCTTTGTGCAGGGATCTCTCTGCTTTGCCCTCTGCACCCCTGTTGCTGAGCTCTCCTCCGTGGCTCCGAAGCTTCCCCCCACCCACCCTCCATCTCCACCAGTGAAGGAGCTCCTAGTGTGTGGAAACCTTTCCTCCTTCACAGCTCCCTCCCCAAAGTTCAGGTCCCATCCCTATTCTTTTGTCTCTGTTTTTTCTTTTTTCTTTTGCCCTACCCAGGTACGTGGGGAGTTTCGTGCCTTTTAGGAGGTCTGACATCTTCTGCCAACATTCAGTAGGTGTTCTGTCGAAGTTGTTCCATATGTAGATGTATTTCTGATGTATTTGTGGGGAGGAAGGTGATCTCCACGTCTTACTCCTCCGCCATCTTGAAGGTCCCCCTGAAGGGGTTTTATAGATGTAACTGAATGCCCATCAGCTGACTGTTAATGGAAATTTAACAGAAGGAGAGATTTTTCTGGATGAGCCTCATCTAATTAGATGAGCCCTTTAATAAAAGGTCGAATGTCAGAGATGGGAGGAGTAGCAAATGTTATCCAGTTGGTTTTGAAGAAGCAAACTGCCATGTTTTGGAGGGGGTCATGTGACAAGGAATAGCAGGTGACTCTAGTAGACAAGAGCTTCAGTCTTCTAACCACAAAGAACAGAATTCTGCCAATAAATCTCAGATAAGATTTCAGCCCCAGCCAACACCTTGGCATTAGCCTTCTGCAACCCTGAACAGAGGATCTAGTTGGGCCATGCCTGAACTTCTGACCTACAGAAAATAGTTTCTTAAACTAGGAATGTAAGCTTCCTCCCATTTGGTAGCAGTTTATAGAGACATTTCCCCTTTTGAATGCGATGAGATAGGTGGTGATAGGAATAGTGTCTGAGCAGAGTCTGGAAGAATGTGAATAGTTGGATTTAATCCGAGCAACAGATAATTGTTTGCATCCAACATTTGGACTAGAAAATGAGAGGTGTAAGCACCGACTGCCAAAAGCCATCATCTGGGGTCTGGAACTTTTTCCAGCTCCTTGAGATATCATTCAAAACTATTTGAGTTCTTTGAAGGCAGGTCAAGATGGATACATTCAGTATGCTGACTCTCAAGTCAAATGAGGGCGAAAAGTTGAAGATGTCATCCCATTAACTCACACGAGTTCCAATAGTGATAATAGTAATAAAAACAATAGTTTCTGGTACTGAAGGAAAAGAATTGGGTCATAAATGAGTTAAATGCAAAAATTAACTATTCAGACTTTCTCTCCCCACTACACAACCCTGCGTATTAGATCACAAATATGAAGGGGGAAAAAGATTCTGTATTATATTCAGTGGCAAGATATTTGAATAAATGAATCTAAGTACATTTACACATTAAATTAGGCTGGTGTTTGAACTTTTCTAGAAACTCCAGGAGAGCAGCACTCTGCTTTATATGCCTCACCCTCTGTTCCCAGTGCCAAGAACAGTGCTTGGCAAATAATAGGCACTCAATAAATATTTGATGGCTGACTGACTTTCTGGAGAAACACATCCTAAAGCTGAAAATAATAACAAACTCTTAACCAAATGAAATCACTGAAATCTACAGCTGGCAAACCTCTTCTCCCTCTCTTTTTCAGGAGATTAATTGCAGTACTTAACATTTGTAAAGCATTTCTGACACATCAAAATGGCCAGAGGGGAATTTGTACTGAAAATCTAATCTATTATTACTAATAAATTGCCCTGTGGTCCCAACTATCCCCTAGGGATTTGGAGATGGGAGAGAAAGGGAAAGTCACTTTCAATGTTTTTCTCAATGTCTTAATTTGGGAAAACTCAGAAGTTTTTTCAGTGGTTCATTCTGAGGTCTGGGCAAAGGTTCAAGCCCATTCCTGAGTTATCTCAACTGATTCATCCTCCCCCGTCCAAAGCCAACAGTTGGGAAGGTTTGCAGCAGTACTCTGCCCTAACTGTACTTAGTGCTGAGAGGTTTTTAATCTTTTTCTTGTTGGTCTCCTTATCTTCTGGTGCTTCTCTGTCTCATCCCCTTTTCCAGAGGCTCCCAACATAATCAGCATCTCCTGCAGCTGATGACAGACACAAGAAGCAGATGGACAAAAAGGTTAATGGAAGGGGAATGGTAAGTCCAGATACAGAGAAAGAAGAGGCAACTGGAAGTTTAGCTGGGTTACACACAAGCAGAGATAGCTAGTAAAGGCTTCAAAGAACTCAGAAACAGGGTCGGAAAAAGGCTTTCTACAGGTCAGCGGGGCAGTCTCTCCACCCAAAGACAAATTACTGTCTCAGCAAATTAAAAAAAAAATTATACTAAAATTTCCCGAAGTGCTATTGGGTCTTTCTTTTTGTCAATGCATTTCTAGTAATTTGTCAGCTCCAACAGTTAGAAATTTTTTCCAAGTTGTGATTATCATTTGTTAGTGTAATGTTTCCTGCCCAGTATCCATTCTTTCTTATTCTAACAAGAGAACCCAGATTTGATTTTGGAGAATGATTTCTCTGCCATTGAGTGGATTCTTGGTGAGACTGTCAATCAGAATATTCATGGCCAAGTATGTGATCTATGGTGAACACATTTTGGATTCTTTCTCTTTGGGGTTGGACAATGGAGTGAAACAAGGATTAAATTAAAAAATGATTGGAGCTGTCTCAACACAGTGGTGGTACTCAGAGAAGACCAGCAAGAGTTTTTGCCATGTAGAAGGAATCTCAGAATATCAAGTAGAGTTCCCTGTGCAGTACAGTAGCTCCTTGTTGATTATGACCTAAACGGGAAAACAATATGAAAAAGAATGGATATATGTATATATATAACTGAATCACTTTGCGGTGCACCTGAAACTAACACAACATTGTAAATCAACTATACTCCAATATAAAATAAAAATTAAGTTAAAAAAGAAAGAAAGAGAGAGGGAATATCTCAGAGTTGCCCTGGTTTCTTTTCAAGTTTGTTATCTCTCCAGGTATGTGCCCTACTCCCTATCCTTCTGACAAATTTTCTTTCACTTAAGTTGGATGGAGTTAGTCCCTGTTGCTTACCACCAAAGACCCCTAACAGATAGTCATGTATCCAGCTTATTCTTGTTATGTGCTATTCTTGCAAGGAAATATGTAATGACTGATAACATGGGTGTATAAGTTCTTAGACAATAGGATGAAGAAGACAAAAGATACTAAACTGACGAAAGTTATGGTGGCCCAAACTCTGTTTACTTGTGCCGTCCTGTATCATCACAAAACTTTCAAAGTGGCATGATTACAGCAGTTAAAACACCCCCATTCTACACAAGTATTACTTGTGGTTCTAGTTCGTAAATTGAGCCTATATAGATTAATATCAAGCATAATTTCAGTACACGTTTCCTTTTTACAGAGGGAACAACAGGCTTACTTCTGAAAGAAAACTGAGTTCAAATGTTTTCGTTGAGACACAAGTTCTAGTTGCGAGGGACATGGATTTTTATGCCTAGGTCTCTAACAACTCAGTTTTTGTCATCGCCCCAGAGTCAGTGCCTAAGGCAACTGTGGAACTTCCTGCATCCTTGGAAAAATGGCATGAAAAAAATTATGGGTAAACAATTAGCATATTTAATATTGTGAGAGAAATCTTTCTGACTTGTGATGTCTTAGGAAGGCTTTGTGATCAAGGTGGGACTTGATTTGGAATTTAAGTGACGGATAGCATTTGAAAAGACAGAAGTAGGAAGGCCTTCCAGGTATAATGAATGGAGTTAGCAAAAGCATTTAGGTAGAAAAATAAAAGACACATCTGGAAGACAGTGTATAAGACAGCAGAAAGAGCCAAGGTAGAGGAATTTTTAGAGGAAAAACAGAGAAAAGTATGTTCAGATTGTATGGCCTTGAAAGTAAGGCTAAGAAGTTTGGATTTTATCAACAACTAGGCTCTTGTAAGTTTTAGAGTATAGAATTGAGGAGGTAGAATGATGCTTACAAAGGTCAATTTATTGTGGGATATAGATAATGAAAGCTTAGAGGAACTCATGTTAGAGATATTAAGGAACTGAATAAAGTTGGTAGAGGGTAAAGGTTGGAGGAAAAATATTATAACCCCAGGATATAATTTATGATTATCATTTGTTTTGTTACCAAATTCCTCCCACCAATTGGTTTTCTGATGGTTCTCCCATTTCTTCTTGAAGCAACGGATGGGAACATTTCAATTAATAGAGGATTGTAATGGCTTAGGATCCAAATATTCAAGGTTTTACTTTACTTTTGTTGATTGACCTATACTGGGTCAAGATGGACCCCAGGTGCTACAGTGGACCTAAGCTAGCCCAGTGGACAACTTCCTGCCCTTCTTCATTACTCTTTCCTTTAAACATTTGAAAGAAAATTCAGTAAAGTTACTATATCTCCTTGCGTGCTATCTTAGCTTTTCTTGGCCAGATGTCAGAAATTTAGACCAATTATTCTTCCTAGTTCTTACCCTTCCAATGAAGAGGAAAATAAATTTTGTCTTGCTTGTAATCCTCAGTCAGTCAGTAGTACTGACCTGACTACTGTATCAACAGGAATTCTAAGGGTGTGTCTGGGCTCAGTGGGGAAGTGCCATGTTTAAGAACAATGTCAGCCATATATGAGGAGATGGGGCCTCTCTGACTGAGGAACTCTGTTAGACTAGCAGGGTTGGTCTTACACTAAGTAAAGCATCATTTTCTTCACAATGTAAATAGGAGGTTCCAGGAAAGCCCTAGCATCCCCAAATATCCATTCAAATATTCCTGGGAGAACTTAAAGTTGAACTAATTCATCTAAAGCTTAGAAAACTTACACCTTCTCTCTTATGTGCATGGGGTGGGAGGTTAAGATCTCTGGGTCTGAGGAAGAAGAGGGATTTTCATCCTGGAAATTAAAATGGAGTTGGACTTGCTTTGCAAACAAGTTTTTAATATGATGATTTTCTTTTCTAGATCAAAATGTGGGGACACTATTTGACAGGGAATTTTTTTTACTCAAAAATTAATTTATATTAACAATTTAAAAAATCATAGTGATTAAGTCCCATTTAGTAATTAAAATAATTGAATAATAGGCAGTTGAGACAGTCCATGAAAATCAAAACATCTGTTTAACAAATGAGAAAGACAAACAGTATTAGTTTGACACGTACAAGAGATCATGAATATTATTTGACTTGGATTTCTGAGGCATATAATGATTTTCCTGCCCATTGTTTGTTATTTTGATGGATAGCCTTGTTCATACTTTAGAATTCTGAGATCAACAAGGAAAACCTATAGTTTAAGTGAAACTGCATGTGGCCAGATGTAAGTACTCAGTGATACAAATGGTTAAACTTTATCAAAAGCCAATATTATAAATCTTTCTAAAACAGACTGATTGGAATTGGAGATTTATATTATGAAAAGTACAAATTGTTACAAAAAGAACATTTTCATTTTTGAAGGTTAAGTTACATTCAAATGATTATTTTTTTGATATAGGACTTGGAATGAGCCAGAGACATGAGAAGGACATGATGCACATTGAAATCCGTCAGAAACAAGGGGAAAAAAATGATCTTTATGAAGACAAAATAATTCTTTGTAAACTCGGGTTCAAGTTACAAATATTTGAGTAATACAGAACATGTGTCTGTTCTAATAGTTCAACCACAGCCTAATAATTCAACCACAAATCACAGGTATTGTCATGGTAGCAATATGGTTCTTAGACGCCTACTCCATAAGTAGCACCAAATTTGGAGACTTTCATCGTAATTGCCTGGATTAATAAAATATTTCACAAAATCAGTTATCATCATCAAGAAACTTTAATGACCACCTACAATAGACAAGAAACTCCATTTATACTCAGTTTAACAAGAGCCTATATACCTAAATGCCTTGTTTAGATAATGGCAAACATGTTTTTAAAATAAATCAGTTTGCAGATAATAGGAAGGGGAACAATACCATAACATCCAAACCAAGATTAGCTCACCAGAGTGTTCATAGAAATGCTTGTTTTAAAATGATAAATACTGTTCAGTCATGTTAAAGGCAATCCAAAATGTTTTTTTTTCTAGGGTACAGTGGTTGGGCCACTTGGTTTTGTTATTTGACACCCTCCTGGCCTGGGTTCCATACCCCACACCCTCTTCCCACTCCTCCCCCTGCCCAGCTGGTGTCTGGGTGTGGGGCTGAGGAGAGACGATTGCACAACACACAGCAAGAAAGGGACAGGCTTTGGCAACAGGGCCCCCAGAGATCCAATCCAGCTGCTGTAAAAGGAATCTTATGGCATGTCCCCACCCCACCCTTGACGAAATCACAAGTGATCTTGGAAAAGTTACAAGACCAACTTGCTGATTTGTGCAGATGTAGTGAATGCAGACAGCACAGCTTGCAGCATAAAGGGGGAACAAGGAGCTTTTAGGACCACCTCCACCATTACAGTGTTTCCGTGACCATGGGCAAGGAGTGAAACCCCTTCCGCTCAGTCTTAACTCAGAAATAGACACAAAAATAACTCTTCCCATTTCTAGAGGACATGTGAGAACACTCCAGAAATACAAAGGGAGTACCAAAATGTTGAACATTGTCATGAAGGAAAAATGAGAAACAAGAAGAGTTATGCATACCTCAAATAGATACATTTTAAATTCCAGGAAACTTTAAAAATAAAGTATGATAGGATGAATGTGGTATTGGAAATGTGACAATGTAAAATGAGAAACTCTGCCTATTATTATTGAGGCATCTGATTCAGTTATAATTCAACATGTGTGTATCTGGTAGATTTCAGATCACAGTCTCAGGCATCTCATTTGATCAATTGCAGCCACGTGAGGTGAGCAAGGCAGTCAACATTGTTGCCACATTGTAAATAAAAATACTGAGGTTCAGAGAGTCTTGGTGATGAAGCACAGCCAAGTAATACCAGGTTTAGAATTTAAAGTATTTAAGATGTTATTGGGAAAGCTGCATTAAGAATAGATATGTGTCCTGAGGAATATTTCTGAAGATTCTATCTGGGATTTCACTCTAAGATGTGAATCTGTAAGTAAGCCAGAGCAAGGAGGCTCATTTTAGAATTGGTCAATTGCTCTTTACAATGATTATTAGATTGTCAGGTTGAAATATATGTCTATAAAAATGGACTTTTTAAGGATATTTACTTAAGAAGAACCCACAAGAACAGAAACTACACAACCAATCGTAGTGTTTTATGTAAACCATTAAGATGCTAAATGTCTCCTCTAGGAGATTTTAGATGAGATGAAAATGAAGGTGTGCCCCACAGAAGAGTAAGCAGGAACATTCTTTGATTGAAGGCACTCTTTTTTCCTTTGCCTTACTCCCCCCTCTCCCGGCCCAAACTTTTAGTTTGAAATCATTGTCAAATGTACAGAGAAGTTGAAAAAAAAAAAAAAAAAAAAACTGTTGTGATAGCCCGTATCCCAACCCATTTGTGAACTATTTGTAAATTTGTTGCAGATAGTATAACATTTCACTTCTAAACATGTCAGTTTGTATCTCCAAAAAATAAGACACTTTTTTCTATATAACCTCAATACTCTTATCACATCTAAGAAAAATAACCATATATCCTTAATATCATCCAATATCCTCCATATTCAAAACTTTCAGATTGTCGACAAAACCTTGTCTGTAGCATTTTTTTTCTGAAATACAATCCAATCAAACTTTACACATTGCATGTGGTTATGTTTCTTTAGCTCTTTTTATATTGCAACAGTCCCCTTACCTTTTTTTTTTTAACTTTGACTTTTTGAAGAGACAACACCGATTTTCTTACAGAATGTCCCACATTCTAGATTTGTCTGCTTATTTCTTTGTGGTGAAGTTTAACTTGTAACTCTCCCCTTTGTTTCCATTAACTGGATGTGAGGTCCAAGGGCTTGTTTATATTTCAGTTAAACATTTTCAGCAAAATAATCCACAGATGATGCTATGCCCTTTATATTGCACAATGCCAAGGGGTCCTAATAGTGATGCTAACTTTGATCATATGATCCGATGGGACCATGAGATATTTCTATAGTAAAGATACATTTTTCCCTTTGGATTGGCAAGTCATGTGTGAAATGATATATTTTAAAAAAAATTTTTATTGGCATATAGTTGCTTTACAATATTGTGTTAGTTTCTACTGTACAGCAAAGTGAATCAGTTATATGTACACATATATTCCCTCTTTTTTAGATTTCCTTCCCATTTTGGTCATCACAGAGCACTGAGTTCCCTGTGCTATACAGTAGGTTCTCATTAGTTATCTATTTTATACATAGTAGTGTATATATGTCAATCCCAATCTCCCAATTCATCCCACCCACTCTTCCCCCCTTGGTATCCATAAATTTGTTTTCTACATCTGTGTCTCTAGTTCCACCTTGCAGATAAGTTCATCTGTACCATTTTTCTAGATTCCACATGTAAGCAATATTATATGATATTTGTTTTTCTCTTTCTGACTTACTTCACTCTGTATGACTGTCTCTAGGTCTATCCATGTCTCTGCAAATGGCACAATTTTGTTCCTTTTTATGGCTGCATAATACTCCATTATATATCTATATCTATATCTATATCTATATCTATATCTATATATCTATATCTCACATCTATATATATATATATATATATATATATATATATATATCACATCATATATATATATACACATCACATCTTCTTTATCTATTCCTCTGTTGGTGGACATTTAGGTTGCTTCCATGTCCTGGCTATTGTAAATAGTGTTGCAATGAACACTGGGGTGTATGTATATTTTTGAATTATGGTTTTCTCTGGGTACATGCCCAGGAGTGTGATTGCTGGGTCATATGGTAGTTCTATTTTTAGTTTTTTGAGGAACCTCCACACTGTTCTCCATAGTGGCTGTATCAATTCATATTCCCACCAACAGTGCAGGAGAGTTCCCTTTTCTCCACATCCTCTCCAGCATTTATTGTTTATAGATTTTTTGGTGATGATGGCCATTCTGACTGGTATGAGGTGATATCTCATTGTAGTTTTCATTTGCATTTCTCTAATAATTAGTGATGTTGAGCATCTTTTTATGTGTTTGTTGGCCATCTGTATGTCTTCTTTGGAGAAATGTCTATTTAGGTTTTCTGCCCATTTTTTCATTGGGTTTTTTTTTGATATTGAGCTTCATGAGCTGTTTGTATATTTTGGAGATTAATCCCTTGTAATGATATTTGACATTATGAGACCATTTGGTTCCCTAACAAACAACATTCAATCTAATAGTTTTAGTAGCCTTTCTTGATCCTTGCACAATGGTGATTTTCTAATTCTGTCATTCCACCTACATTTCGAAGCTCACACTATTCTTTGTAAAGAAGCACTTTCTTTAAGCTTCATTTTATAAAAAAGAAAACGACAGAATAAATACTTGATTCTTTCCTTTAGCTTTTGACCTTCAAGAAGGGGTATAATAAACTGGATCACTTTGCTGTATACCTGAAACTAACACAATGTGGCTAATCAACTATACTCCAATATAAAATAAAAAGTTAAAAAAAAGAAGGGGTATAATAAGGAAATGTTAAAAGTTGAAAAACACCTCTAAAGTGCTCAGAAATCCGGAATTTTTTTAATAATCTGCAATTAGCTCAAAACGGCAGTATTACTATGGGTAAAGTTTAGAGATGCTCCATTAGAGATGCATAAAAGCCAGCCAGAAGAGGGTTATTAACTACAGTCTATTTGCTTTAGAGGCCATTTGGATCTAGGCAATCAAATAGTTAATCTTCTATTTGGGAAGATATTAAGGAGAGGTGAAATCTAACATTATGCTTAAAAATAGAGAGACTAAAACTGTTTCAACATGGTAGAGAAATTCGGCCAAAAGTCGCCGCTAAGTGCAACTGTACCAGGTGGTGAGAACGTTTCCCCCATAGCTGGGTACTGGGGAAGGGACAGGAGAAGTAGCGTCTGATGTGACAAGAAATGAAGTGACTTGAGATCTCTCTTACTCTCCACTGGACTCTGTCCTCACCATCTCCTTTTTTACTATTTAAGTAAATTTGATTCATGAAAAAAACAGTTCGAAGGTTCCCAAAGAATGAAATAACTACAGATTTAATCTTCCTTTTTTAAATTTATTTGCTTTTACTGTAGGACATAAAAGACCTTTATTTCAATGCAGCCCACAATCCAGTGAGTAATTTCCCAGGCCAGGGCAAAGCCATCGAAAGTTCTGCGATGCCTTAGAAGATATTTCAAGGCTTTCCTTGCCTTCTCTGCCCATCCCACTCCCCGTTGCTTCCTCCCCCTGAAGACTTGTACTCAAAGCTTAGAGAGCTAATAAAACCTACTGAACATTCTGTCTTCCTTTGGAAAGTGCCAGGCACTGATTTTGTTCAAAACACCATAGGTGGTGACTATTTATTCCATGCTATTTGCCAGTCACTGGAATGGAAAACAGTGTGAGAAGAGAAAAACCCAAGAGACTACAGTGTAGGGCAGGCAGGAGGAGGTGGAGCTGGTCCCTTGGCTATAACCGTGTGCTCCATTACAAAAAAAGCAGCCAGAACTGCGGTTTTCAAATTTACAGTGAAAAAAAAAAAAACCACGCGTACTGTAGAGAGAGTGCTATAACATTCTCTCCCTCCCTGTCTCATTTCTTTCACCTTTTTTTTTTCCCCCAAAGAAATGGTGAGTTGAAAATATCACACTGTGTCAGACCAAAGAGTCCAATCAAAAGTAACTTCCAAGGATACGGGAAAGAGGCAATGAAGGGGCAGTCCAGGTGAGGCTGAAGGGGGGCAGTCTGACCAAGGAAAGACCACCTCAACGTTTCACTGTGGCAGCCCCACTTTGGAGAACAAGCAGCAAATGAGAGCCAGCGCAAATGTTAATGTAACAGGATAAGTGGAGGGAAGCTGCCCTTGGCAAGAGAACTAAGCCTGTTCGTTTTTATAATATAAGAGAAAGCAGGAGAGGGAGATTGTGGGCTCGCTCACCAGGTGCATTTTGCAAGCTTTCCCAGTTCCCTTTTCATTAATTCCTCTCATATTATTGCCAGAGGCTTCAAAGCTATATGGAACGAGGCTTGCCATCCTGCTGAACTCATTCTGACTTCTATTTGTATTGCATGGTTTGCCTACTTAAAAAAATTTTTTTTTATCAGTGGAAAATAAGAAGCATCTCAGAAATTAGTGAGTTTCAGTTGACAGGGGCTAGATTCAATAGAAAAGTTCTGGCGGTATTTTTGAGAACCTCTGTGTGCTTGCATGCCTAATGGTCAAGTGTAATGTATTGAAATTGTAGCATCTGTGTGCTGTCAGCTTTTATTTACTATTGTTTAAAAAATTAAATAAAAGTTTCTTGGGAAGATGTTTAGAAGCACTTCACAGTTTCTTTTCATATCAGTGTAGTGAGGTAAGTTTTTGTTGTTCTTTTTAATTTTTAGCCTTTGTCCTAAAGAATGTGGTTTCTCTCCAATATTTTTTGATACTTGCACCTTCGAACCTCACCGCATCCACAGACTGCCCCCCTAACTGTCAACTTTACCCCAAATCAGGAATTAAACATTCTGCCTTCATTTTCTCAGGGAAGCCATGACACAAAAGAAATGTAAAAAAAATGTCAGCCTATGGCTTTGGAGCTTCAAAATAAAAATTTCAAGTTCATGGAAAAACAATGTATGATGTGAAAGTTCTAAAAGTTTGGGTTTGGGAGATACCTAAAGCATTTGCCCAAGGGTAATTGGGTATAAAATGATCAGATTTTTAAAATCAGCCTTTTTTTTTTTTGGTTCTTAGCGTATATAAAGGTTCCATGAGAGAAAGGACAGATGCAAGGGGTCATTAACAGAGTTGGAAATTGGGATGGGTCCCTGAGAAGTAGACCTGTGTCCTGCTTTTCCCTCTTCTCCAGCAGTCCCCAGCTGGGGGAAATGAGAGTAGAGGCATGACTCTGCTCCATCTTCAGGTAAAGACCAAAGAGGCATCAAGACTGTAGCATCTCCCTGGTACACAGTGGTTCAGGAGGAGCAGATATATGTGGTAGGTCTGGTCAGAGAGGACTCAGGTAGCATGATATAGTTCCTTGCAAAAAATTATGGCCCAGACAGAGACCAATGTTTTCTACAAACTCCACATGAGCACAGAATCAGCTGAGACAGTCAAGGTCAAAGACCTAGTAGTGAATTCTGTAAACCCAGGACTGAAGTTAGATGGTACCTAATTATATCAGCAACCAGTGAAGACCAGTGATTTGTGGGAATGTGTGTACCCTGATAAGAATTCCACAGTCATCTATGGGATTTAAAAGTCAGTTGGATAACAAAGAAAAAAGCACTCTCAAATACTCTCTAAAATTTCAAGAGCTCTAAAAATGATGGTACATTTTAGTTACACACACTCACACAAACACACACACACACACACATAGGTTGGTTGGGATGAGAAGCCACTAAACAAGTAAATACGACTGGAAATTTCCATCCATTCCATCCTTTCCCTCAGCTACACTGTTTTCATTTTCAGGACACGTAGCTTTTGTGACAAGCAATTATACAGTTGATATTTACATGTTCTTGTAGTACCTAGTCCAGTACTTATTCCAAACTAGGCTTTGCTGCTTCTAAGCTAAGACACAAAAACTCATGTCTGGGCTTAGCAGAGGTAGACCACTAAGAGGACAATAAAAACATTTCTTCTGGAAGACAAAAATTGAGGGAGAAAACAGGTACTGGGTTGATGAGAAGTAACTCTGAGTTTGGGAGAACACACAGTCAGCCTTCTAGTAAAGGTACCTGGAAATTTATTTACATCCTGAACTTTAATTCAAAACAGAACAAACTATGTGTCTATATCTATATCTATATCTATATATATATCTATATCTATCTATATCTATATCTATATCTATATCTGTCTATCTATCTCCATCTGCCGATCATCTATCCATGTATTTAATAGAGTGTTAAACCAGATTACTTTCCCTTGTGAATCTGTAAAACTTGGAACTGGCTTTCTCCACTATTAGTTGATGACCACACAGGAAAACTTATTTAATCTCAGAAACCTATAATTTTGAATGTAAACCTACTACCAAATGAGGGGGAAAAAACAACTCATTTTAAGGAAAAATAGTAAGTTTTTTGTTTTTAAAAATCATCTCCTGCATCAGATTTACTGGACTGTCATTTGATTTTAATAGTATATAATAATGTTGTATATTTCTTAAACTCTCTGAGTGTATAGGGTGATATAATGTGAGTGACAAAATGTTATTTTTCTAATTGCATTGTGAACCAGGAACACGAAATGAGATTACATTACATCAAGATAGTTCTAGAATAGACTTTAGGATAGTTTATAAAATCCTGGAAAGTGTTTTCAAACGAGGTCATGTGAATCATCAAGAAGGCAAATCCCTGAGATGGCAACACAAACAGTAAAACTGAATAAATGTTAGATACACAACCTTCTGGGGGGATTAGAAAATCATTATTCCTGGAAGAAGAGAGTTGAACAAATAACACCTCAAGACTCTAAGACTCCAGAATTTCCCAGAACTAGTCTTTGATGTGTTAGAACAGCCTTAATGGACAGAAGCCAACGACCTGGTGACTCTGTGAAATCTTTTCTATCATCAAATCTGTGATTTATAAGATAATGCCAAATATTCTGAAAATATTTGCAATATTTGGCTATTTTTCCATCAATGAAACTTATGGTTGATCTTTTCACTAAATGAATGCCAAATAAGTTTAAAATAATGGAGATGTTAATGTTTTTACTCATTGTGTTCATAGAACCTCTTTTAATCTTAATTCTAAAACTTCCTTGTTCTTTGTAGAAAAATATGGTCGAGTAAAAATTTCAAAAACTAATATCCAAAAGCAAGCTGACTTGAGAGAGTGAAATTCTTGTCCAACAACAATTTACTTTGCCTTTTTTTTTCTGCAGACATGTTGCTAGAAATGAGAAAGTTCAAATTGGCTGGAATTTATCATCAGACAGGAGTGCCAAATCTTATGTTTCTAACTTCTGTGATCAGAATTACCTGGGGAACTTTTTAAAAACTCAGATTCCTGGACCTCAATCCAGACCTCCAATCTGAATCTCTAGAGGGCTCAAAGCTCAATAATCTGCATTTTTAAAAAGATTGCCAGATAGTTTTGCATATACTAAATTTATGAAAAAAATGTCTAATAAAAATCAGGTTAGAAAATGTTTAGTCAGTCTCAGATCACATTTGAAATGAAATATGGAGGTGATAAAATTCTCTTTAATGTTTCAAATCACATTACAAACACTAGGGAGAGATGGGATCATAGAATGGACTTTAGGATGGGATCATAGGTATTTGTATAAATGCAGAGTTGTCTTCAAACTATGTCTGTTGTGTAAGAGTTTTACAATTTGTGCCCCAATCTTTAGAATTATCTTGCCCCCCTCTAATTTGTCAGCCTTTTCTTCTTCTTTTTCTTCACTCTATTTTTCTTACCGACTCACCTTTATAGAGTCTTTCCAAAGTATTCAATTTAAATTTCAAAAGTGTACAGTCTTAAATTGTACTTATATTTTATTGGTTTATGTAATAGTTAAAATACATAAATACCTTAAAAACACAATGGGCATAAATGAGTTTGGGAACAAATACAACTGACCCTTGACAACTAAATTGGCAATACAGTAAGCCCCCTACATACAAACAAGTTCCATTCCGAGAGCATGTTTGTATGTCCCATTTGTTCGTAAGTTCAACAAAGTTAGCCTAGGTCCCCAACTAACACAATCAGCTATATAGTACTGTACTCTAATAGGTTTATAATACTTTTCACACAAATAATACTTAAAAAACAAAACAAACAAACAAAAATAATGAAAACATTTTTAATCTTACAGTACAGTACCTTGAAAAGTACAGTAGTACAGTACAACACCTGGCACACAGGGGCTGGCATCGAGTGAACAGGCAAGAAGAGTTACTGACTGGAGGAGGGAGAGGAGGTGGGAGATGGTAGAGCTGAAGCATCGTCAGCAGTAGGAGACGGAGGGCAGGCTGCAATTTCACTCATGCCTGACGTTGATGGAACGCAGGTTCGCATCTTTGAAACTTTGAAACTTGAAGGTTCGTATGTAGGGGACTTACTGTAATGGAAATGTATGAGAAGTTGACCTTCAGGTGACAAGCATTCACTTTACCAATGAGTGTAGTTTGTAGAGAGAATGCTTAGAGAATTGGTTGACCTGGTCATTTAAGAGCCTATTGTATTATGATTCCCATTTAATACATGAGCATACCATGGCACTTAGAATAATCATTAGGACACATATTCTCTGTGTGACAGAGACAATTAACCAAGTCAGTCTAAGAGCAAGATCATGCCCCTTTCCAATGCTCCTTCACATGATGTTTTCTCTAGTATTGGCTTTAGTGGTAGTTGGAATAAGACACTTCGAGCCTCTTGGGATCGGAGGCACCTTGCAATCCTTCCATCCAATATGTACCTTGTCCCGTGGGCTCTACAGGGCCTAAAATATTCACTTTCACTCAGTTCTCTGGTTCTGTGACCGAGAGTCTCAAATGAAGTGCAAAATACATTAGCCGAGAGGGTAAGCATACTAAATCTTCAAACATAAAATGCTTGACCAATCCGCTAGGAGAAAACAGAGTTCTATGAAAAAAGAAATAAATTGCCAGCACATTTTGGTCACACGCAGCAGGCCTGGAAGCACAGGTGGTTGAAACCCTGAGCTAAGAGACATAAAGAGGGACCCAGGGGCCCAAGGAGAGGGGTGAGAAAGGGAGGTAAAGGAACAAAATCACTTTTCTCCATTTCATGCTGAAAGTAGGGCCTGACCTTTCCAGCCTCAACAAGACCTGATGTCTAAGGATCCAAAACTTCTGCCGTGAATTGGCCAAATTAAAGAAACATCTCTTGGCATAAAAACTCCGTTGACTTTTTTTTTTAATTAATTTTTATTGGCGTATAGTTGCTTTACAATGTTGTGTTAGTTTCTACTGCACAGCGAAGTGAATCAGCTATACGTATACATATATCCCCTCTGTTTTTGGATTTCCTTCCCATTTAGGTCACCACAGAGCATTGAGTAGTGTTCTCTGAGCTATACTGTAGGTTCTCATTATCCATTGACTTTAGGATAAGTCTAATCCTTTTGAACTGACCGACGGTCTGCAGCATCATCTAATGCTGTCTACGTCTTCAGCATCATCCTTCCCCAAATTCTCACCATTTCAGACATAAAACTGACCAAATAGTCCATAGATCTCAAGGAGTCTTCAAAAGAACTTGTTATAACTTCTACCAAAGAGCTGTTATCTTTGTAACTAAAGTCAGAAGTGCTTCTGGAAATCTTTTTTTTTTTTTTCCTGGATGCCCAGAACTTAAACTTAGGACTTTCTAAGATATTATCAACTGTTCTTACTAGAAATTTAGCATCAGGTTAAAGAAGGATAAGAGCATCTAAGTTCCTAGGTTTTGCTCTGTGCAAGGCACCCTTGTAAGCATTTTGCATACTTAATCCTCAGAGTCACCCAATGGAGAAAGTACTGGTATTATCCCCATTCTACAGATGAGATCAAAGAGGTTAAGCAAATCACTTAAGGCTACATAGTGGGTAAGTGGCAAAGATGGGCTCCAGATGGGCTACTCAGTATGCTAATAATTCAACGTGGCATTATTTACAAGACTTCTTATAACTTAGATTTTCAACAAGAGAGGATGGAGTTGGTAGATGATAAACTGAGGCATATTAAAAATTTTAAGAGCAAAAATTGATTTGAGTTGGGCAGTGCCAAACCAAAAGTGATTAGGAGCACTCAGCCTACAGGAGCCAGCGGAAGAAAACTTACACAGAGAAGGTACAAAAGCAAAGAAAGGAAATTACTTGATTGGCTGTTATAAAGCCTAGTTGTCTGTTTGTGACTGGTTGTCCTCAGATTTTGATTTCCGTAACCTTGAGGCATCTATAGGCTTAGATTTTGGTTTGCTTATGTAGGTTACCAGGACATTAGTGCCACCCCAGTCGAATGGCCTACTTGTTTAATTAATGTAACTGGGTACATAAATTATGGCTCCTCTATGCAATTGAAAACCATATAGCCAGCCATCAAGTAATGTAGAAGTGTTTTAGTTGACATGGAAAGATAAAAATAAGTTTCAAAGCCATAGAACAGTATGCATCAATCTTTATTAAAAAAGACACATAACATTGTGTAATGTATATATTTTTAAATGAAAATGTAAGCATATAATCAATTTATAAATATTAATAAAATCTAAAAGGACATACACCTAAACGTTAACAGTGGTTATATGTAAGTGATGGGAGAATGGGTATTTTTTACCTTTTTGTTTAAATGTATTTCCCACTTTATTACAATAATCACAAATTGTTTAATTGAAAAAGTTAAATAAAGTAAAAATAAAAAGGGCATCGCTAAAAATAAGTGGGTTTGTATTAAAAATGGAGTTCATTTGTGTTAAGGTGGCAATAAACTTGGAGTTTATATTACAGAATTGCAGACTAACAACCTTGATGGAAAATGTTCTTTATGTGCCCATGGGAAACCCCAGAGAGAGGCCTGGGAGTTGGGTGATATCCCCAGCTATGACTGAGTTTTACAGACTTGCTGGACCCTGGTATCCCATGTAGGCATTCACTTTCCTAGACATCATATCTCATAAGAGATGGAAACAATCGTTCTAAATTTAACTGATTGGAAAACAGGAAGAAACTTAGACAAGTCCATTGTATAAAGAACTGTAATCTATGAAAAGCACAAAAGCCCATTTTATTATGGAATGCCCACAGTGGAATTCTTTTAGGGCACAAAAGTATCCTTGTCACTGACCCTTTACAATACTCTGGAAAAAGTTTTTAATTTTCTCAACATTAAAAAAATAGAATCATGTGCTTTTTGCCTTGATACTTCAAGAGGAAAAAAATAATTAGAAAACATGGAAGAACCATTTATTTCTGTAGTATGTGAAAGGGTGGTTACTGTTTGGCTGCAGTTGTGATGTGGTCTTTGACTTTATAAGGAAACTTGGATATCCGTAGGGTCAAAAGAAATCCTCAGTGAGAGAAGAACAATGAATAAGGGTTCTAGACTGAGTTTGAACCTAATCCCAGTTCCATTTGTAAATACCTTCCTTGAAAATGCTCTTCCCTTTTAGATTTCCAGACATGGCACCATCCTGGCCTGACCCATTTTTGCCTGTTTTATTTTCTCTTTTTGCCCCATCCACAACATGTCAGAATATCCCAAGGCCCTCTCCTCAGCCCCCTATTCCTTTATCTCCTCTGGGTTATATCTCACCTACTGTTTTGCCTTCACGCGTGCACAAGTAATTGTCAAATTGATGTTGTTAGTCCTGAGACAGTCAAGGAAGCCTTCCTGGAGGCGGCAGGTTTTCAGAGATAGGAAGGATTTCAGTTGGGAGGACATGGACAGGGGAAAGGAACCTCAGATAAGGGGAACACTATTAACTGAAGCACAGAGATAAAGAAATTCCAGGCATGTGAGGGGGACTGCTAGTTTGATAGGAAACTCATTCATTGACTCTTGGAAACATCACATTTTATTTTTTATTTATTTATCTTTTAAAATTTACTTTATTGTAGTATAGTTTATTTACAATGTTTAATTTCTACTGCACAGCAAAGTGATTCGGTTATAATATATATACATTCTTTTTTCATATTTTTTTCCATCATGGTTTATCACAGCCTATTGAATATAATGCCCTGTGCTATAAATAAATAACAGTAGGACCTTGTTATTTATCCATTCTATATATACCAGTTTACATCTGCGAATCCCAAACTCCCATTCTATCCCTCCGCCAGCCCCCCTCATCCTTGGCAACTACAAGTTTGTTCTCTATGTCTCTGAGTCTGTTTCTGGGTAAAATCACATTTTAGAGCAAGGATTTTATTTCCTTTTATACTTCCTTGTTCCTTTCCTTGTTTCTTTGTCTCCAAGCACCTGCCTGGATAAATAAATGTTCCTGACCAATTTGAACTTCTTTTACTCATTGGTTGTCTCTCTCACTTCTATGTGCCTAAGACTGAGCCATCAAGGACAAATCTTGATCTTTCCCTGCTGACTGTTCAGACAGAGCTCATTTCTTTTCCTGGTCCCTAATTAACCATTAGGATTAATTCACCATTTAGAGTCATTTGCTCTTATAACATGTTTTTTTGTTTTGTTTTGTTTTGTTTTGTTTTTGTATAACATGTTCTTTTACTCACAATTTTTAAAACACAAAATTTAAAAATTTTAAAAAGAATAGATACATGCATATGTATAGCTGAATCACTTTGCTATACACCTGAAACTAACACACTGTTAATCAACTATACTCCAATATAAAATAAAAATTTAAAACTAAGAACCTTACACTTGGTTTTCTAGGCAATGGGAATGCCATTAATGCTGGTGAAGTGAATGTACGAATGGACACGGTTGTCCTTTGTAGCCCTGGTACTTTGTCTCAGGATCTAGGGATGATGGAAAATGTGCTTATGGGACAATTACTGCAAGTGATTCCCAGCATCCCAGGAGACCCAGAGCAGATCTCTGAAGAAACCTGCTAGGATTAGTAAAAGAAAAGAAAGGCTGATGGAAAATTTCCCTGTTGAATGAATTTATAAACAGAATATAAATAAAAACTCTCAATATTTCTGTGTCTGGGCATCGCATACCATCCCCGCCCCATTACACTGAATAAATCTGTGGATGAAAAAAACTGAATGAATCTTAAAAAAAAAAAAAAACCTGGAGCTAGCAATGCCCCAGTGACACATCATATATGGCCTTATATATTGTACTTACTTAGCTTATTTTAGCCCGTAGTTGAACCAACAGGACGCTTACATATTTCTCTTATTGTGTTGTTTTAGAACATAATAGTCAAAGGCCAAGTCAGTTGAACTTGCTTGGTGCAGTATTCTATACAACCCCAGGCTGAAATAGATACCTCATAGATGCTTTTTGACAATTTTGATAATGTATGATCCAATCTGCATAAAGAACGTTCAGTTTCATGGGGAAAAAAATATCATTTAACCTTGGAATCTCACACTTGGGAACTTATTTTAAGGACTTTGTTAGGTGGGGAGGGAGGAAGGAGGAGAGGGAGGGAGAGGGAACAGGAGCAGCGTGAGGGGGCGGGTGGGAAGGGGCTGGGATGGGAGGGGAGGAGAGGGAGAGAAATTTCTTGAATGAAGATGTTCACTAAGGAGTTATACATTTTCCAAAAAAATGTTTGAAAGCTAATATGTATTGAGCTCTTCTTAAGTGCCAGACACTGTTTTAAATGCTTTATATGCATTAGCTCATTTAGTCTTCCACAATAACCGCATGACGTCAGTGTTATTAGTACCACTTTACAAATGAGGTAACTGGGGCACATAAAGTTAATGTAACATGCCCAGGGTCACACAGTTGGTAAATGTCCAACAATAGTTAAGTACATTATGTTACATCAACTCAATGGAACTATTTTTAATGATCATTATAAAAACTAAAGAAACATTAAAAAATTCTTATAAGTTTAGTGAAAAATTCAACTATGATATTATATATACATAATGCGTTGTGACATTTAAAAATTGTAGACCTAAACTATGTGAGTCTAGGAAGGAGAAAAAAAATGATTGATATATTAGGATGATGGATTTGGTGTTGTTTAGTTCTTTCAGTCCAAGTTATTTTTAATGTAATTTTGTGAGTTTTAAAAAGTAATTACATAAAAGTAGGATAAATGTAAAGGGCAGTTAGCTTATTCTATGGGAGAATACCTTGTGCTTCTGTAACAGTTCTTGAGAATGGTATTATAACATTCTAGATCTATCTCTTCTTAATCACTATGTTTATCCACTATGCACTCTTCTAGATATCTATTCTCTCTTGGAAAATGGAAAAAAGAGATTGAAAAGACAAAGGTTTGACCCCAAATTTCATTTTTGTCTTTCTAATGTCTCTGAAAACTGCTTTGCTTACTGTTTTATTTGTTAAGAGATACAAGAACTTAGGCTCTTACTTAAGGAACCAGGTTGAGGTAGCTAGCCAATGTAGGTCTTTGTCTAAAATGGACAGAAATACTGCTTTTATCAGCCACTTCATTTTGCTCTGTGGATGCATTGTTTGTTGTGAAAGGAGGGGGGAGAAACAACTTAGCTGTTGAAGCTTCATTGCATGCCTGTTGGGAAGTTTGCTATGTAATATATCTGACATTCTTTGGGGCAAAGACAATTATGGCTTTTGTTCCCCTCCCCACACACACAAAGGAAAAAGTTTAAAGGGAAAAGTACCAACAAACAACAGGAAATAGATTTTATATGATGCCAGAAGGAAAGTCTTCACTTATTTGTATTACAACGAGGCATAATCCAAAATAACAGAAAAGCAACATCCATAAATTGAAATGGGCAAAGACTCTTAAAAGGATAGCAGCCATTTAATAATAGCCTTTAAAATAATTCAAGGGAACCGGGGTGCAAAAGCAAACTCTACACCCACGGTTGCAAACCTCTGGTTCTACAGGAGAGGCAAGCATATCTGTCTCCCCACACATCTGGACTTCTCTTACCCACGCCTCCATGCCTTAGACCAACATTCACAAAAGCTATGGGAATAACCTACCATCTAATAGGAGGCTTTCCCACTTGCATGTCGTATGAAATCATAAATCCTACATTATTTCAGATGAACAGTGAAAATGGAAACCTTTAAAGTTTGTACTTTCCACAGGAAGTCTCAATCCTCCGTGAACAGATGATTTTGATTTTGGAGTACACAGTGGGCCTTTAACTTCAGCTTCAGGGAGATGTTAAATTCCAAGACTCCTTCACTATCCTAAAGAAACAGCAATAAAATGTGTTTCGGGATTCAATTCCTTCAGCTTCAGAGGCTGAGATGGATGAACTAGTTTGGGGGAAATGAGACATGACCTAACCCCTTGCCTAAACAAAAAATGACTCCACATTGAACTTTTCACAAAGTTCACAATACCTTGCAATAGAAACTTTCTTAAAAAAGACATCTTGATTTTATGTTATACATTATCCTATTCCAATGGCGACTTGAAGTAGAAGACCTGAATTGAAGTTGAGAGAATGTTTGGATTCTTTTCCTCTTTCTCATACTGGTCAACGGTCCTGGAAGACCAATGAGGGGCAACTACTGAAGTTGTGAGCTCTGGAATGTTGAACCAAACTGTTCATAAGCATTAATTCAGTTAAAAATGAATCATCAGAGATATGTTTAAGCCTTTGTCTCAATAGATCCAAGATATGTTCTGACTCAAGCTATCTTAACATCAACTCATCTTAAAATTTCTTTTAATCTATAAAGTAACTCTTCAAGCCATGGGCATTGACCATATATGAATTGGAACTGACCACATAGAAGAAGTGGTCATTATTAAAATAAAGAAATGAAAACCTGCATAGATTATGCCCCCTTTTTAAATTTAATTAATTAATTATTTTATTTATTTATATATTATTTTTTGGCTGCATTGGGTCTTCGTTGCTGCGCGCAGGCTTTCTCTAGTTGTGGCAGGCTTTCCCTAGTTGCAGCGAGCCGGGGCTAGTCTTCGTTGTGGTGCGTGGGTTTCTCATTGCGGTGGCTTCTCTCATTGTGAAGCACGAGCTCTAGGCAAGCAGGCTTCAGTAGATGTGGCTCGCAGGCTACAGAGCGCAGGCTCTTTTTCAAGGAGTGAGTGATTATTTCATCATCCCTGCAGTCTGGTCTGTGAGCAAGAACCTGAACTATAAGACAAGTGACCTCTGTTATTGCCTGTGACCATGGAAGAGAGAAAAGGTCACTGGCTCTTACGAGGGGTGAAGCCATACATTTAACCCTTTCATTGAGGCAAAGACCACAGAACTGCCAGCTACCTGGGAGTTATCATTACACAGGAGCGAGCACACTTGGAGGCAGCTAGACTGGAGGTCAATTTCCAATGACATTTATATGAATCTGGTCAAGCTGCTTAATTTTTGAACCAATTTTCTCTCTCTTTTTTTAATTCATAGAAGTGTCAGGTATCTACTTCATTCTCTTGTAAAATGCCTACACATAATAGGTACTCAATAATACATTATATGATAGCTCCATCAGATCCTGGTGGGCTAAATCAGCCAGACATTGACAGAAACAAGCAACCATTCCCAAATGGTAGTGTGAATTTTTAAGAGGATGTTTGAGCTTCATTCAAGAAAGGCCTTACTTCCCTTGGTTGTTTTTAAAGGTCTGTCTTGTATATTCTTTGGCGACAAAGAATTCAAAGCGTGCTCAGAAATGGTGGAGATAAGAAGAAAAATGGAGGCAGGGAGTGAAAGGGAGACACTCGTTAGGAATTGATGGGCTCACTGACAATGAGAATCTGTTTGTGGGTTACAATTAGAGGGAGGAGAGGATGATTGAGTGCCTGTGAAGGGGAGTCAGCAAAGGAAAGCCAGGGAGGATAGGGACGATTCTTTGTAGGCGTCAGCATGGGTTGGGATGTATTATGGCTCTTAGTAGTCTTAGCAGTGACTATCTCATTATGAGGGAAGGACGGTGTGGGAGAAGATGAGTGATTAATTTTAAGTAAGAGAAGATAGTGTTTGATGTAGAGAGGATCAGAGAGACAAAGATGTAATACTGAGTTTCTAATTCAAAGAGACCATGTTATAGAAATCCCTAGTAAAGCTTCCCTTCCTTTCTTTTTAGAAAACAGAATGAGCTCACAGTGATTCTTCTAGAAAGAGGGAATCACAGAGAGGACAAAGGTATGCTGAACCCAAACCTGTAAATTCTATACTTTTTTTTTTTAAACATAAAATTAACGTGTCTATTCAATGTCTGGGACCGATCCGATACCTTCATCAATTCTTATGTCAGATGATCTGATAACAAATTTGACAAAAAGTAAATTTTAATAAAGCTGCATAGAAGTTACAGTGTTGTTCAATAAATTATTCTCTGGACTTTTCTAAAAGTTTGAGCTATTTCAGATGTTTTAAATACAAAGAAGAAAAGAAATGGTAAGTCTAAGAGACACACATGTTCTTGCAAGTTCAGATAATCCCACTGGGGAAGTGTTTAAGTAATTGATTTTGAGTAACTTTGGCCTGAAAGTGAAATCTTGCTGCTTTCCCAAGTAATCTGGGGACTGAATGGGAACACAGACGGTGGGATGGAAAATTTTAAAGACTTCACCCAAAATGCTCTATTCTTTTATTTCACCTTGTTGACTTGAACAAAATAAATCTCCATGCCTGTAATTCCAAGAAGCATCTGTTTCTTGTGGATATACAAGGTCTAAAAATGTAGAGCATATGTTTGAGTTGCACCAAGAAATATGCCCACATGAACTCAGGTAAACCTCAGACCTATCTACCTCCAAGGGCTTATGCCTGCGAGTCTGCCTGTAAAGTGCTTAGGAAAGACCACGCTCATGCCAGATGTCATTAGTGTCGTAATTTCTACTCTATTGGATTTGGTTATGTTGTCCTTTCTCATTTTCATGAGGGAGTGAGGAAGGAAGAACTCATAGTTTTCTCTCAGTCAACGCTGCTTTCTCAACCTCCAACCAAGATTTTCACTGTGTTTCAAGTAATTGTTTTGCTGCTTTGCAGACAGTATATAGCAGCTTGTTTACTGTAACTCATACCTTCTTTTCCTTAATAAGTGACTTCTTGGTTCCCCCATTTCTCCACCTCATAAGGGATGAGTCATAGTCTCCACTGGCCACATCATCAAACAGCTGTAATCAAAACCATATTATTGCAATGGGAGTCTTCTGGGTTAGTTAACGTTCTCAGCTTTATGTATCCCATTGGATGTAATTCTTACCTAAGTAACCTACTCTTTGTACATGTAGGGCAAGCTGTGCATTTACTCTGCATGACTGTAGCCATCTTCATTACACCAGATATATTTTACATTCAGAAGAAAAACATACTCCCTTTCAATCCCTATGTTATGAAAGACTGTTTTATTTTTTTTCGGAGGAAGTTCTTATCTCCCTCAAACTATTGAATGATGTCTTCAGAGAAAACATTAGAAATGTATTCTAGTAGAATCTTCACTGATGTCAGATGGATACAGGCTTCAATACAACTCAGTTGAAATACAGTTTCCATGTTGTACATCTCAAGTTACTATCTGAGTTTTTAACAGTAGCCATCTTTCAAAATGTGGAACCACAGTAATAACATTGTTTATTTAATCTGTCCTGGGATTATTTGACAATTCCCAAAGTGGATTTTTAGGAATTTTTAAAAAATTTTTTTAATGTATCGATCCTTGATCTACTTAATGAACCATCTTTGAGAGAGATTCAGGGTAGAGGTGGGTATGTAGTTCTCCTTTTTTTCTCTACTTCCCACTCTCAAATGAAGATTTACCAGCTTTATGTTCCAATCAGAACTGAAATTTCCCCAAGAACGGCGGCTGATGACTTCACTTGTGCCACTCTACGGAAAGAAAAAAGTGCTTAGTGGAAATATTAGTCTATTGCTGTTGTTAAAAAAAAAAAAAATCACCAATTTAGTAGCTTAAAACAATACAAACTTAGTATCTTATTCTGTAGGTCAGAAGTCTGAGTGTCCTTGACTGATGTCTCTGCTCAAGTTCTCCCAAGGCCAAAATCAAGATGTTAGCTGGCTACTCTCTTACTAGGAGGTTCTGGGAAGAATCCACTTCCAAGATCATTCAGATTGTTGGAAGAATTCAGTTCTAGGTGTTTGTAGTACTGAGGTCCCTATTTCCTAGCTGAATGTCAGGCAGGAGTCATTCTAGAGAACAACTGTACCCTTGGTTTATGGCCCCCTTCTTCCATCTTCAAAGTCAGCAACAGTGGGTGGATACCTTCTCATACTCAATCTCTGTGACCTCCCCAGAGCGCCATCTCTCCTGCTTTGGCTGAGGCTGCATCCCTCTGACCCCAGCACGAGAAAGTTCTTTGTCTGAAGGGCTCATATGATTGCTTACACCCACCTGGATAATCCAGGATAATCTCCCTATTTTAGGTCCATAACCTTAATTACACTGACGAAGTCCCTTTGGCCATGTAAGATACCATATTCCGAGGTTCCAGGTTTTAGGGAGTGGATATTTGGAAGGAGGTGTTATCTGCCCAACACATTGGGATAGTTTTCTCTTTCTGTGAGTAGTGTTAGCATCAGGATATGAGAACTTGAGAAAAATAGAATATTTTCTTCTGCTACTTTAGATGCCAAGAAAAACATCACCTAGGTAAACTGGTGACTCTGAAGGTCCTGGGGAAATTCTCATGATGACATTTTACAACACAGAAGTTCAAACTTGTGATTTTTTGAAATCAAAATAATTTTCATAATGCCTTTCTTAATAATACCTCTTCATAAGATACCGTGTTAAGACATAGACATTTTCTGAGGTGTTAAGAGGGATTTGAATCAGGTGTGTGAGACCTTGGTAAATAACATGTATTCTTTGTGTGAGGGGGTACTTTTTGATTCAAGAAAAGTCATTTTTAGCCACCAGATTTGGGACTGGAAGATGGTGGTATGTGTGTCTGAAGCTGAGATCTGAGAAAATTCAAACTGGTATTGAAGATGATGGAAAGGAAACAGGCACACTGGTCAGTTCTCCCTCAACTCGTATCAAGTATCAAAAGATACGAGTGTGGCTTAGCTGAAGGATACAACTGAGTGAACACCGGCCTGGCGTCCCTTGCATGGATGCATCCAGGGTGGAGATAATGAACAGCAGACCTGAGGCTCAGGCATTGGCCAGTTTTGAGGAGGAGGAGTCTGGAGCTAGGAGTTACTTGCCTTTTTTTTTTTTCTTTAGGCAATATCCAACTGACTTTTATTGAACCTTAAAAACAATGGCGGGCAATGAGAATATTGATGGAAATGCATTCCCTTCATAATTCTCAACTTCAAACGTTTTGATATCCTACCACCATCTCCTATTTGTCAGGCTCATTCTCTCCAGTAGTTGGACTCCAATAAGAGCTCCTTGGCCTTTATCTTTCCCCCAAACGTCCCCTTCCCCCCATAGTAGTTGGATGCATGTTCAGGGTCTACATCTTGACCTTCTTATTGTTCATACTTAGGTAACTCCCCTTTATCTACTCCTGTACTGCAGGACCTCAGACTTTTCTATCCGTGTTCACTATGGGCTTCCCATGGACATGGTCTATGAGAAATCCCATTAGGGAACAGAAGTAACGATTATGTAGAACCTACCATAACGCATGAATTGTTAACATACATTATGAAACTTCGTTTAGTTTTAAAAATCCTCCTATAAGGCTATGAGAAAGGAATTTTTAATTTCCTCACGATGAAATTGAAATTCAGATAGGATCAATGTCTTGTTCAAAGTCACATATGCGTCAAATAGAACTGGTATGATTTGAACACAGAAATGTAAATGGTATGAGATTGCCTGTCATCCTTTCACATGAGCAATGTCCGAGTAAACCACAAGCTCTAGGTAAAGGAGCATTAATGACATTGTCTGTCTCATGCATAACTGACTATTTTGTTCAATGGGAACATCACAGCAGATCACTTCCTCCTTACTAATTAGCTCCTTAGACTTGGTTCTTTGAGGCCTTTCTAAGATTCTGAGTTCTTTGTCCCCATAAGTGCTAAGATACTGGTTCTAGTTGAGGTCTATTCCTGGACACCTTTGGAACACCAGGGGTTAATCCAGTCCTTCGTTGGCCTGCACACCTTCCTGCGGGGCAGTGAGCTTCTGTCCCCTCCCCGACTAAGGCCCCCCTCCCCCCAGGAGAGAGACTCAGCAGCCTTGAGATTAACTGGGAGCTAAACGCAGGCGAGTAGCCAAACCCAGAGTGATAAGCATCCTGGTTTTGATGGAATACTTAGAAATCATTTCAACTTTTCCAGACCTAATGCAATTAAAGGATGCGGGGGTGGAGGTCCTGTGGGTCATACAAATAGCTTCACTCCAGCAACTCCTCTTAAGCTAAGATTAGAAAGAGTTGCCCTAATTGGGGGGAGGGGTCCCAGTCATACCCAACTGACTATGAAATGAGCTGTTTTTACTCTTAAACTTGGTGTCTTTTATTGGTTTGTTTTGGTCCTTACACAAACTGGCGTATTTCTGTTGATCTATTAGAAAAGACCCCATTTCTCACAGAAAGGCTACGTGAGCACATTCTTTCCTGGTTTACTGTATGATCTTTGGCTGCTTTGTTAGGATACCATCTTACGTTTGTCTGTCCGCTTACGTGATAAGAAGTGAGGCTGACAGACTCCAGTCCATTCCTGCAGGTACGGAGGCTGAGGAGGAAACACTTTTGGAGAGGTCTTCATGACAAGAGTTTTCTGAGAAAGCTAAACTGATTGTGTCTTTTTTTTTTTTTTTAAAGGATTATTAGCTTTGATTGCTGTTGTGGGTGGAATGAGCCTTAGCTAATGATGTCTGAAGGTACAAGGCTACTAGAAATCTGTGAGGAGAGCTGGAAGAGGGTGGTGGACCCAAGCCCTCATTTAAAAATAATTACTCAAGTTTCAGCCATTACTTTGAGGAAAACTATGAAATACTTCACACACAGGCAAAGTCCAGGCATGACTGTGATCAAAGCTTGGTATCCCCAGATTTCTACAGTGCCTAGTAGCACAGGCATTTCTAGGACACTGGATAAGGCAGGGAGGAAGGTGGAAATGGTATCTGGCTTACATCCTAGTACAGCCCCAAGGCTTGTTAAAGCATTGTAGCTGGTCAACAGTTTCTGTGATGGGTCTTCTAAGTATCTTCCCTGAGCAACCTGCATCCCCCCATCATTACCCAGCACTGGTGTCAACTATTTTAAAGGTTGTCACTGGAGAAGGGAAGGCCTTTCAAGGTCTGTGTGTACTCACTGAGTTAGAAACAGAATTCAAGAGGAGCAGGGCATGTCCACAAAGTGCTTTAAACCGGAGCCCTTCTCACCACTCTGAGGTTGTTGCAGAATTCTGAGTCCTTATATTTTACTAGCAGTTGGGAAGGCCTAGTAGGTGGATAAGTCAGGTTTCAAAGAAAATTCCATTATGAAATTTAACCAGGTGGCCCAATATTAGGCCAACAATTCACATGTGAGTGCCTGAAGTCAGGTGCCCGGTTCAAATGTCAGAATGACTGCATGGAGTTACCCCCTTGAGTGGAAGAGTATCTGCTTTGGAATCAGGCAGATTTTGGTTGGAAGTCTGGCCCTCTCCATCACTAGCTCTGGGACCTCAGTCAGATTACAAAACTTCTCTGAGTCTTAGTCTCATTATATATATGAGAGAATAATACATAGCTTGTAGGATTGTTTGAACATGGCTGGGTTTTTGTTTTCTGTTTAAAATGGAAGAATCATCAGAGAATTGGGCCATGCAACACTCTGGTACTTCCGCATCGCACAGCTCAAGTGACAGTAGCAAACGTAACTGGCCCACGAGTCTTCCTCCTATCTCACAGTCTTGCCCATTTTAGACCAATCCCACGTGGGTCAGATCATTCCATCACTCCCACCTTCTTCTTGGCATGTATGTGTTTAGCTCCACAGTTAAGTTAGTTGTTCTACTTGAGTATGTATCTTTTGAGTTCTTCTTTAATCTTTCACATGATTGAGTTTCTTGCCTTTATGTTGGGAATTACCTAGGGCTGGGAGCATGAGACTTCTACAGAACTCAGAGTGCCCTTGGTCATCAGTGTTGGTGACTGACAGAGTGACCCATATGCTCTGGTCTGAAGGTTTGTGTCCCACGCCCCACCCCCCAAATTCATATGTTGAAATCCTAACCTCCAACATGATGGTATTAGGAGTTAGGGCCTTGGAGGTGCTTAGGTCATGAGGGTGGAGCCCTCATGAATGGGACTAGTGCCCTTATAAAAGAGATTCCAGAGACATCCCTTGCCTCTTCCATCATGTGAGGATACGGTGAAAAGTCAGAAGTCTGCCACCCAGAAGAAGGCCTTCTCCAGAACTCAACCTTGCTGGCACCCTGATCTTGAACTTCCAGTCTCCAGAACTGTGAGAAATAAATTTCTGTTGCTTATAAACTATTCAATCTATGGTATTTCTGTTACAGCATCCAAAATGGACCAAAACACGGTATATTCAGCCCAGCCTAAGTGCAGCTCACCATCCTCTCCCCAGAGAGCATTGGGCTGAGTACTAATATTGATCAGAGCTGCCATTTATGGAACACCTCCCAGAGCCAGACCTCTGTGGCTTTGTTTACTCCATCTCATGCCCAACAGTGGAAGCTGCTTCATAGATAAGAAACCTGAGCTCTGCGAGATTTGTCTCACTCATCTAAGGACAGAAGACAGAGGTTTGGCCCCTGTTTCTCTTGTCTCCAAACACCAGGCTCATTTGAATGTTCATCCTGTGATCCCTAGAACCCCTAACACGCCCTTGTTCTCAGGTTGTCCAGATAGCCCCTTGTTACTGGGGTAAAGCTCCAATGGATGAAACTGAAGCCGATTGTTAGGACAGCACAAAATCCCTCATAGTCCGATCTTGATCACCTTGTTACCCAGAGTATTGCAAAAGATACGCTTGAGAAGGGTAGTGATTAGTGCACAGAGAGCATATGTCTCATGACACCCAGTGGGTGTGGCTGGGAAATGGGGAGGAATAAGGTGTTTCCAGGAAAACTTCAGATCACTTACATGTTATCGAATGACGGTTTTGTGTTAAGAGTAGAATCTAACTGAGACATGAGAGTAACCGATTTTTGTAACAGATCTTTAAGCTCCCCAACGAGTGTCCCGTGTGTGTCAGGTCCAGATGGAACACAGACAGACATAGACGGCAGCGAGGCAAGGAAAGCAGACAAGGAATGGCCATGCTCTATTCTCCATATGGATCAGTGAAATGTCGACTCTAAAGCAGTGAGGTCTGAGGGGGGAGGCAACCTGTGACCGAATCCCAGCCAGTCATTCTTTAGATGGATGATCTTGACCGCATTGCTTAAACGGTCTGAGCCTCAGGGTTACTCATCTGTAAATTGGAACTAATAATAGCCACCACCTCCCTGAGTTATTATGAGTATTAAATGAGGTCCTATTTATAGAGCATGGTACATACTCTACATGACTCAGGTGGTTCACCTCACCTGCCCTTTATTCACATCCAGGGGCAAAAATGGACTGACCCAAGGTTCCGTGGAAAATGAATTGGAACCAGACTCAAGACGATTGGTATGATTTCCTTAAACATGCATACAGACAAATACCACACAGAGTGTATGACAGGATGGGGAGCTGAGAATCTGAATGAGATTCTGTCCAAGGATAACAAGCCCATTGTGAGCATGGATACAAAAAAATGTGACAAAGCTACATTGTTTACTTCGGAAAGTCACTTAGGGCCTTAAGTGTCACCACTACGGTGATAATTTTGTCTTGGGTTGTGGAGATCTGTACATGTAACTGAGGGGTCGAATTTTCCCTAGCAATGTTGGAAAAAAGATGCACAAATAAACGTGTTTCTCTGTTGCAGGCTGCAGCCGTCTCTGTTCATCAAAGCAAGAATGGTAAGCTTTAAATCTATATGTATATTACAGCTATTTTTCAGGAATAAGTGGTGAGGCGTTGGGGCCCAAAGCTGGCCTGCCTGCCAGACTTAGATACTGCTCCCCACGCCCCGCATTATAGGATTCTGCTTGAGTTAAAAATTTACATAACAGAAGAGGAAAACTGAAGCTTAGCCAAAAACAGCCCCCCAAATCGACCCCACCTCTGCTGCCATAAAGCTGATATAGCAACTGGGATTAAAATGTAACTTGAACCAAGAGAGTTTCTGCAAATAAGCTGAGAGCTGCCATTTAAGGTTTTTCAATGGCACCAACTGGATTAGATCTGCTCTGGAGACAGGCGTCTTTTGACAATCCCTGGGAACTGTGTCCGCTTACTGGAAGGCAGAGCTGATGCATGCAAAGTCAATTAAAAAGCTAAATGCGGAAAAAGACAGTGGCTTGACACGATTCATGCTAGGCATTTTCCAAACAACCCAGGCTTTATTTATCAGGGTTTTATGGAGAGAAGTGGAGCTCCAGTAGTGGTTTGAAACTGAAGTCTGAAAAATCAAGAAATAAAAACAACCAAATTAATGCCTGACTGTAGAAGAAGAGAAATTCTATACCTGCTATAGATGTTCCTATGAATAATAATTCAATCTTATGCAGGACTTTTTTGTTGTTTTAAATGAAGTCCTTTATATATTGACATTTGAGTGTGTGTGTGTGTGTGTATGTGTGTGTGATGTTAAATTTAGGTTCTTACAATCCTGCAACTTGTGTCATTTCTCACAAGATACATCCCTTTTTCACAAATGCCAGGCAAGTAATACCTTTGTTGTCAGGGGAACCAGTGATGTTTGAGCTGAAGTTTCTAGCCATGACACTGATGAGTTTTGTTTCTGAGGCTCTGATGCCTGCCTCTAGTCATCCTTAGATTTAAGCCCCCAGACCATTTGTTCCCCAGTATTCCACACGTTTAGAGATTCCTCATAGGTAAAGCTTATTTAGCAGGAGCTGTAACAAACTGCCCTTAAAAAGATGTCATTAGCTTTGTGGAAAGAAGAAAGTCTAGAATAAGTCAATTATTTACTGAGTGCTTTTTAAATATCACAGAGGTAGGTCACTGCTAGTTCGTTTTCACATCTATTTCACAAATATCTTAGGGATAAACCATTACTTCTGTGTGACTAAGAACTTAAAACGATCTTAATTAGTTATTTTGCTTTCAAAGGATAACTTGGCAATGTTTTAGTTAGCATATTCAATTCATTTTTTAATTTATGATCTTCTGCTTCTTACAATACTGCCTATGCCATCTGAAGTAGATTGTAAAGTGTTTCTTATAAAATCTCATTCTCCATACTAGACTAAAATAAAACTTTGTAAACTGCAACATTACCTGAAACGCTCCAATAAATCTTTTGGCTGATGTTTTATATGATATTCCTGGTCATCTGTGATTTTCTGTAAATTAGTTCTCTCATCTCAGAGACCACAGCTCACCTTTGTACCTCTAAGCCTAGAATGATGCAAAAGGCTCAGGAAGAAGATGATATTCTATTCAGTTCCGTATTTCCTGAGTTAGAGTCAGTTCACATTTTCTAGTTAGTTCTTTTCCTATCACTCAACATGGTTAGCAAATCGGAGACTACACAGCCATGTGGAACTATGTTATTCGGAAAGCTTTTTAGAACTCCCTCAGCAGATCTAACTTCATATACCATTGGTCAAACGTGTGCCGTATATTCATTTCTTAATCAATGTCTGGTAAAGGGAAGGAGATCGCCATGATTGGCTTAGACTGAGGTACTGTTACAGGGAAGGTGGACATTTGATCAGACTCAGAGTTCTTTCAACAAGGAGGAAGGGGCCAGATGTGTGTTGTATAAATGACCAACATTGTCTGCTACAGGTTGCATATGACCCGCCCGGGTCTGGCCAATCAATATCTAATATTCAGGGATATGTATAAGTTCCTTCAGGGTCTGGAGATGCCATAAAAATATGCTCAGATTTCTGGGACCGGAATTGGCCATTCTACTCTGTTAGGCAGGAATCTGAAAGGATCTAAGTTCTAAAGCTGCTGCCATCAACTTGCCTCAGGTGGTGCCTAAGGCCAAATAATACTACTGGCTCCCCCTCACTGAGCACAGAATATGTATTAAGGCAGAGTTCTAAGTGCTTTATGTGTCTTAACTCATTTAATCTTCATGATGCTCTATAAAGTATGTTCATACTGCTGCAGCTCTCATGATGTGGTGGCTTTCTGAACCTGTACCGTGAAAGGAAGAATGGAGACCGAAACCAGGTCCTGATGCCATTATTTGAGCCCTAAATTTACTCATGCCTTCAGCGAGCACTTAGACTTTTCCATTACACGTGGGAATAAATATTCTTTCATTTGGGTAGGTTTTGGTTGATTTTTATGTCACTTGCAACTGCAAAAGTCCTAAATGACAACAGAAACCACTAACACAAGCCTTTCAACATGAAACTAAGAAAACTGAGATGCACAAAGTTTAATTTACTTGCTCCAAATAACACATCTAATTTGTGAGATGGGAACACAAGTTCCGAACTTCTAGTCAAATGTTCTTTCCCTCTAAAAATGATAACTGATATTTAACAATCATCACTTCCTATGGGCCACATATGCGGACATGCCATTACTTATTCCATCCTCAGCAAGCCTGAGAAGAAGGGATCATAGTGTCTCCATTTAACAGGTAAGTAATTTGAGACTAACAAGGATACAAAACTTGCCTATGGTTACACAGAATCCAAGTGGAAGAGCTGGGAATCAGACCCAGGTGTGTGACCTGAGAGTCTGAGAGCTTCCTAGGGGCTCTCCAGCTTCTGACTACACCACGCTGCCCACTATTGGTCCCTACATTTTGGGCATAAAGCAATGACCTTGACATTGATTTCATGGGCTTGTCTGGAAGCATCCAGCCCTCTTTGTTCCTTTATTTGCATTTAGCAGATGGGCTTTACATTCTAAGCTAATTTTATTTTTTTTATTTATTATAACCCCTCTAAAGGGTGCCTAATGTTGCATTCCTTGGATGTCTGGTGATAAGTGTTAATGTAGGCTTTCCTGAAAGATTTTACTTAATTTTTTTAAAATTAATAGTAATCTTTTATTTATTTATTTATTTATTTTTATATTTATTTTTGGCTGTGTTGGGTCTTCATTTCTGTGTGAGGGCTTTCTCCAGTTGAGGCAAGCAGGGGCCACTCTTCATCACGGTGTGCGGGCCTCTCACTATCACGGCCTCTCTTGTTACCGAGCACGGGCTCCAGATGCGCAGGCTCAGTAGTTGTGGCTCACGGGCCTAGTTGCTCCGTGGCATGTGGGATCTTCCCAGACCAGGGCTTGAACCCATGTCCCCTGCTTTAACAGGCAGATTCTCAACCACTGCGCCACCAGGGAAGCCCTTGCCCAGATTTTACTTAATTTTGACTCCTATTTTGCAAGCAGCCAAATGCTTGAGAAGATAGCTGATGGTACTGTTAGTCAGGACATATGGGCCTTAGTCTTAGTTTTCCCAGTTAACACCATTTTGATTTTCAGTTGCTACTTAAATACTAAGACCTCTGTTTCTCCCCCAGAATAATGTGAATAATACACTGGTCTTATCTACTTCAGAGTTGTTGTAAGGTTATTCCAAAGCCTCACAGTGAGTTAATGTAAGAGATTATATTTTACTGGAAAATCGTTTTTCTATTTTCAGTTTTTACATTGGCATGTAAAGAGATTAATGCCTTATAGTTGTTTATGTAATGCCTATGAGTTGGGAAGTAGAGACAATTACATAAAAGAAAAAGAAAAAAACCTTAATTTTTCCTAGTTTAATGAATTACTGTAGCTCAGGCTTAGCATGTAATGTTATTCATGCCAAATTGGTGCAAAGAGACTAAACATAATCGTTTGACATTTCTCATTGGCACCAACTGGATTAAAGCAACTCATCCAGCCCTAGATATTTTTTTTTTTCCAGGATTGGGGTCTGCCTCTTTCAAACAAAACATGCAAATATAGAAAGTTTCAAATGACGGGGAGAAACAAATTGGGAGATAATCAAAATGTCATTGATTAGCAATTCTGGAAGCTGTAGTTTCTCTTCATTCGCGAAAGGAAAACCAGTACCAGCTGGCAAGTACCCTCCATCGGTGTCCTCACCAGACACGGCGTCCTTGCCAGACATGGTGTCCTGGCAGAGACCCAACTGTGTAAATAATGGTAACGACAGCACAGTCTAGGGGCTCATAGTCGGTCATGAAACTCTTTTTAATAGCATCGTCATTGGTGTGCTCATTGTCGTCACATTTATCACCAGCCCATCCATCATCATCATTACCCCCGGTATTTCCATAGTAGTCCTTGGTAGTTTAGGAAGTGTTTTCCTATGGAATGCTTACAACAAACTTGCACGGTGAGTAATGTTATTATCCCTGGTTTCATGCAAAGAGGCAAGAATTTCTTGTTAGAAGACCTTAGCTCAAGCTCTGGCTCAGCTCTGTTCAGTACATGTGAATTAACCACCTCTTTGTAACAGGGACCACACTTGGTGCTGGGACTTCTCTGACCCGAAAAGCAGCCTCCTGTCCCCAGAGAGTCCGTGAGCTGCCTCTCCTTCCTCTCACAAAGCTGATGGTTTTTGTGGTTAAACCAATGGTTTTCACCCTTGTGTCCCAGGACCTCAAGGTATTCACAGAGGTAGAAATAGGGTCCTTCAGGTTATGGTCAATATTTCAAAATTATAAGCTTTACCCTGGAAATTGAACCTTAACTCTGGAAAAGACTGCCCAGGCTAACTCACATATGGAAAAGATTGCGGAGGCTAACGCACATGTGAAATCAACTTTTCTGAAGTCTGATCTTGCAGGGAGAACTTCTATTTGGCCAGAATAAAGAGCACTTCGCGTATCGCAGGGCATAAGTTCGGAGCTCCCTTTAACATGCCTGTCTGATCTTTTGCCACTGTTCCATACACCTCATTGCATCCATAGTGCTAAGATTCCCCAGGCAGCATTTTCCCAAACTGCCCCAAATCTTGGTGGTGTCATAAGTCTGCTTGCCACACACTCACACCAGCTACGCCATTCTCAATTTTGTTTTCAATTCCAACACAAACGTGTTTGCAGAGCTGAACACTAGCTCCTCAGAGCCTGCCAGGGATTTCTATTTAGGGAACATGAGAGGCTTCTGTAAACTGAAGAGTTAGTGAAAAAATTTCCTGGGAAGTCCACAAATACCCATTCTACAATGTCTCTTGAAGTGAGCAGTATTTTATTTGCAGAAATCTATAGTGTGATTGGTGGAGTACGGGGTGGGGATGGAACGGAGCATTTGGTCCAGGTTAAAAGAGTGGGACCAAGTCAAGTACATCTGTGACTCTGGGGTGGAAAAGGGCTCCACTGCACCCCAGGTCCTAGCCCCCCCTACAAACCTGGGCGAGCTCCAGCCATAGCATGTGTGGTGGTCAAAACAGATCACCTGCCCTTCCCCTGGGTTCCACGGCATGTCTTAGCGCTTAGTCACAGAGATGAAGGATCCAGGTCCTGTGGAGTCAAAATCCTTGCTCATTGGAGTAAAAGATTATTTCAGCCACAATTAAGTAAATTCCTTGTCAACTCTTAGTTAGTGGTTCACATAACTTGCAATACAATGCACCAGTGGAAAAAGAGATTCACCCCGAGGGTGGCCTCATCCCACCAATCCCAGGGTACTTATAACAGTTAATATAAGGCGGTGACAGCAAAGCTGGCTCACAAAGGACCCCACAGGAGGCTTTCTTCACTGCCTAGGCTGGTGGCCTGCGGGAGCTACCTCAGTGGCTGGACTTAGCTGGCTGCCTAAAGGTTTCTGAGTTCAGTACCTGACCCTTCATTGGCCACCCTAGGGCTCACTGCAGAACAAGATGCCAAGAAAAATGGTACAGGAGGGCTTTCTGTGTCCCCAGGGCCTTGTGCAGTCTGATGACATTACTAGGCCCTTAATGTACACTGTCATAAACTCTTTAATATTAAATGTTCTCTATTGTTGGACTAAATAATAAATAATTTTCCAGAGGCCTAATGAATTCCTGTGTCACTCTCTTATATAAGGCCAGAAAAAATAACACTTGCTCTCATTGATATGTAGGATGTTTTTGCTTCTGCTTCTTTAAAATATTAGAAAAATCCAAAATTTCATGAAGAATAGAGTAATATCCTGCAAGGAAAATAGTGCCCTTAATACCTTTTATTATTGACTTTTAAGATCTACTCTCCTAGCAGCTTTCAAATATACAATACGGTATTATTAACCATAGTCACCATGTTATACATTACATTCCCATGACTTATTTTATTTTATAACTGAGAGTTTGTACCTTTTGACTACTTTTGCCCATTTTACCCACCACTCACCCCCATGTCTCTAGCAACCACCAATGTGTGTTCTCTGTATCTATGAGTTCAGGTTTCTTGTTGTTCTTTTGTTTTTCTTTCTTTTTTTTTTTCAATTCCATATGACAACGAGATCATATGGTGTTTTTCTCTGTCTGACATTTCACTTTGCATAATGCCTTCAAGTTTTTGTAGAAATGAAAACAATCTAAGTGTCCATCCATGTTGTCATAAATGGCGAGATTTCCTTCTTTTTTATGGCTGAATATTTCATTGTGTATATACATATATATATATATATATATATATATATATATATATATATATATATATATACAGATTTTCTGTATCCATTCAACCATCAATGGTCATGGTCACTTAGGTTGCTTCTGTTTCTTGGCTATGGTAAATAATGCTGCAATGAACATGGAGCTGCATATATCTTTTCAAGTTAGTGTTTTCATTTCCTTTGGATCAATACCAAGAAGTGGAATTGCTGGATCATATAGTAGTTCTGTTTTTAATTTTTTGAGGGACCTCCACCACACTGGGCACTTTTTTAATAAGCAGAGAATCTTATAGATTTTTTAAAATTAATTATTTATTTTTGGCTGCATTGGATCTTCCTTGTTGTGTGCAGGCTTTCTCCAGTTGCAGTGAGCGGGGGCTACTCTTCGTTGCAGTGAACGGCCTTCTCATTGCGGTGGCTTCTCTTGTTGTGGAGCATGGGCTCTAGGCATGCGGGCTTAAGTAGTTGTGGCTCGCGGGCTCTAGAGCACAGGCTCAGTAGTTGTGGTGCGCAGGCTTAGGTGCTCCACAGCATGTGGGATCTTCCCAGACCAGGGCTCGAACCCATGTCCCCTGCATTGACAGGCAGTTTCTTAACCACTGCGCCACCAGGGAAGTCCAAGAATTTTATAGATTTTGATGAAGTTTAATTTACTAATTATTTGTTCTAGAAATCTTTGCCTACATAAGTTTTCAAAGAGACTTTCCTACTTTTTTCTAGAAGCTTCCAGAAATATTTAAATAACTAACGCCCCAAATTAAAGTCCAGAATACAGCCTCTTCTAAAGCCTGAGATGCCAAGTGAAGTTTTAATGCACAAAGAGAATGTGGAGGGTTCAGTAGCTTTGTATGTCCTGAGAACCAGTCTCATCATTCCCAGCATGACCAGTGAGTGTGAGGAGTTTCAAGGCCCTAATTTTGGTGTTATTTTTGGAGATGACTTGTGTTTCTGTAGTTTTGGCTTCTTTGAGGATCAGAGTCATGCTTTGTAGCAAAGACTGCCAAGCTAAACTTTTCTCTGGGTGAGAAAGCACGTGTTTACCCACGTGCAAACCTGAGCTTTAGTGTCTTGCTGTAATTGCATCTGTAAAACCTCTTCCTCAAATATTACTCTTTGCCTCCGTGGAAAAACAGCATCTTTAGCAAAAAAAGACAAGTGGGCAAAGGTTTCCCCCACACCACCAGCAAGGTAACATTTAAAAATGGAAGTGGCTTGTGTAACCTACTTTTCTTTGGTTTTAAAATAACAGCTCCTAGATTTGCATTTGTTTTTAATTCTTGGCCCTGTGACCCCTGCTCCTGTTTCACTTGATAAATTCCATCTCGCCTTCCACAGGCAACAATTCAACCCTGAGCTTTTTCTAACTGTTTCATCAAAATGGTTTTAGGTAAGTTACCACTTCTCCAGACTGGGAGCTTTGTATTGAGAAAAAGAAAAGTATCTCCCAGTAATACTTTACCACTTGGATTTCCCAGTTTAAATTATGTTTATTGCTGTCTAATGTTAATTACTATCCACAATTAGGTAGTATGTAGAATATAACACACAACAGAGGCTCTGGCGATTCACCTATTTTGTCCCTGTAAACATACGTGTGTACACATGTATATATATGCATGCAGAAATCTCACAAGAATATAGGGAAAAGTCACTGTTTGAAAACAAAGAAGTGATTTTGTACATTGAGAATCACTGCCAGAAACACAAGAAGAGACACTGTTATGTTATTTGCATTAATGAGCAAAAGAACAGCTCCATAGAAAGATTCAGGATCCCTGACAATGTGCAGGTGGATACATGACAAACAGATAGAAATTAATATGCATATGTTACACAAACACTAATTAAACACACCTTGTGTTATTTTTCAACACATGAGTTTTCAGTAGTCCTATTTTTTCTTAATTACAGAAGTATGCATGCTTATTGTAACAGTTCAAGCAATATAGAAATGTATAAATTAAAACAATTGGTGGCTCTTTTCCCCAATAGTTCCATTCCTGAGGAAAACAATGTCAATAGTCTGGTATGTATCACTTTATACAAACACATAAAAAGATGTACACACAGAATTTATTATGTCTTGCTTTTTCTTTAAAATAGAAATTGAATCATACTATGCGTGTATTACCCCAAAATTTGCTTTTGTCATTTATTAATGTATCAAAGACATTTTCTAGGTGTATGTGTATATATACATTATATAATATATATTTATGTTTATATATATATTTGAATTGTTCTTTTTAATAGCAGCATAAAAAATGAATTTTTTCACTGTGTTAGTCTGTTAGGGTTGCCATAACAAAGTACCACAAATTGGGTAGCTTGAACAACAGAATTATTATTTTTTCACAGTCCTGGAGGCTGAAAGTCCAAGATCAAAGTACTTGCAGGGTTGGTGTCTAGTAAGACCTCTCATTATATCCTCACATGGCCTTTCCTCTGTGCACTCATATTCCTGGTATCTCTTCCTCTTCATATAAGGACACTAATCTTATTGGATTAGGACCCCACACTTATGACCTTATTTAACCTGAATTACCTCCTTCAAGTCCCTATCTCTACAGTGCCATTGGGAATTATGAATGTTGAAGGACACAATTCAATTCATAATACTCACAAATTCCTCTACTGTTTGGCACATCTAGTTTGTTTTTTAATCAATTTAACTGCACTTTTCAAAACCTTAATTTTTATAAAAATGGTTCACATTCATCATACAAATATATAACACAAAAAATACAATGGATAGAGGGGAAATGCAATTACCCAAATTCCTTCATGACAGAATAATCACTGTTAATCCCTGGTAAACATCATACTAGATAGATACATGCAAATAGATTAAAAAACAGGTGGGTAGGTAGGTAGATAAATAATTGGATAGATAGAAAGATAGGCAATTCTCCAAAAAAGCACATGCACTCTATTTTCATTGAAAAATGCTAAATTTACTATTATTCAAAGTTAATGAAAAAAGAAACATGAAAATAAAGAAATCAATGAAATTTGGAATGTTTTTTCTTCACATCAGGAATTAAGAGTTTCTTAAAAGTTACTCAGACTTTTTACACTGTCTGAAAAACATTAAATGGCTATGGCCATTATGTTTAAGTACATATTTCAACCTTACATGATATTTCTCAATCTCTTATGAAAGAAAAAGTTCATGCTCTCTGACTTCCAACATTCATGTTCATTTAACGATATCATTAGATTTTCCTTATCAAAATTTATATAATTTATATCCATTTCTGAATCTATATTTCCCACATTCATTAAGGTCCAAAATAAAAAGCATTCATCCATTGCTCACTAGCAATATTTTTGTTAGGGTGTCTCCAATCCTGAATTCTTTACTTGATTAACCTTTGAGAGCAGGAATTTATCTTCAAGTATGTTTATCAAGACATGCTCTGCATTCACTGAGTTCCAGCATGTCTGAGGATCTATGTCTTTTGATGAAAATTTGACTTGAGGTAAAATTTCTGGGTCACAATTTCTTTCTTCATAAATTTGTAAATATTGTTCCCATATCTCTTGGCATCCCAAAGTCTGGTGAAGAATGTTTTCCTCCTTTTTACATACCCAGTGTTCTCTACCTTGTTACTCACATGCCCGCTTCTATGTTTACTCTTAAAACTTGTTAACTATACAAGCACATACATGTGTCAAGAAATATTTATTTTTCTCAGCTCATACTCCCTCCATAGTTTGTTTTTTTTTTAACATCTTTAATGGAGTATAATTGCTTTACAATGGTGTGTTAGTTTCTGCTGTATAACAAAGCGAATCAGCTATAGATATACATATATCTCCATATATACTCCCTCTTGCGTCTCCCTCCCACCCTCCCTATCTCACCTCTCTAGGTGGACACAAAGCATAAAGCTGATCTCCCTGTGCTATGCAGCTGCTTCCCGCTAGCTATCTGTTTTACATTTGGTAGTGTATATATGTCCATGACACTCTCTCACTTCATCTCAGCTTACCCTTCCCCCTCCCCATGTCCTCAAGTCCATTCTCTATGTCTGCATCTTTATTCCTGTCCTGACCCTAGGTTCTTCAGAACCTTTTTTTTTTTAAATTTCATATATATGTGTTAGCATAGAGTATTTGTTTTTCTCTTACTGACTTACTTCACTCTGTATGACAGTCACTAGGTCCATCCACCTCACTACAAATAACTCAATTTCATTTCTTTTTATAGCTGAGTAATATTCCATTGTATATACGTGCCACATCTTCTTTATCCATTCATCTGTCAATGGACACTTAGGTGGCTTCCATGTCCTGGCTATTGTAAATAGAGTTGCAATGAACATTGTGGTACATGACTCGTTTTGAATAATGGTTTTCTCAGGGTATATGCCCAGGAGTGGGATTTCTGAGTCATATGGTAGTTCTGTTTTTAGTTTTTTAAGGAACCTCCATACTGTTCTCCATAGTGGCTGTATCAATTTACACTCCCCACCACCAGTGAAAGAAGGTTCCCTTTTCTCCACACCCTTTCCAGCATTTATTGCTTGTAGATTTTTTGGTTACGGCCATTCTGACTGGTGTGAGGTGATACCTCATTGTAGTTTTGATGTGCATTTCTCTAACGATTAGTGATGTTGAGCATCCTTGCATGTGTTTGTTGGCAATCTGTATATCTTCTTTGAAGAAATGTCTATTTAGGTCTTCTGCCCATTTTTGGATTGGATTGTTTGTTTTTTTGATATTGAGCCGCATGAGCTGCTTGTATACTTTGGAGATTAATCCTCTGTCAGTTGATTCGTTTGAAAATATTTTCTTCCATTCTGAGGGTTGTCTTTTTGTCTTGTTTATGGTTTCCTTTGCTGCGCAAAAGATTTTAAGTTTCATGAGGCCCCATTTGTTTATTTTTGTTTTTATTTCCATTTCTCTAAGAGATGGGTCAAAAAAGGATCTTGCTGTGATTTATGTCATAGAGTGCTCTGCCTATGTTTTCCTCTAAGAATTTTATAGTGACTGGCTTTACACTTAGGTCTTTAATCCATTTTCTGTTTATTTTTGTGTATGGTGTTAGGGAGTGTTCTAATTTCATTCTTTTAAATGTAGCTGTCCAGTTTTCCCAGCATCATTTATTGAAGAGGCTGTCTTTTCTCCATTGTATATTCTTGCCTCCTTTATCAAAGATAAGGTGACTATATGTGCATGGGTTTATCTCTGGGCTTTCTATCCTGTTCCACTGATCTATATTTCTATTTTTGTGCCTGTACCATACTGTCGTGATTATTGTAGCTTTGTAGTATAGTCTGAAGACACAGAGTCTGATTCCTCCAGCTCTGCTTTTCTTTCTCAATATTGCTTTGGCTATTCGAGGTCTTTTGTGTTTCCATACAAATTGTGAAATTTTTTGTTCTAGTTCTGTGAAAAATGCCATTGGTAGTTTGATAGGGATTGCACTGAATCTCCAGATTGCTTTGGGCAGTATAGTCATTTTCACAATGTTGATTCTTCCAATCCAAGAACATGGTATATCTCTCCAACTGTTTGTATCATCTTTAATTTCTTTCATCAGTGTCTTAAAGTTTTCTGCATACAGGTCTTTTGTCTCCTTAGGTAGGTTTATTCCTAGGTATTTTATTCTTTTTGTTGCAGTGGTAAATGGGAGTATTTCCTTAATTTCTCTTTCCGATTTTTCATCATTAGTGTGTAGGAATGCAAGAGATTTCTGTGCATTAATTTTGTACCCTGCTACTTAACCAAATTCATTGATTAGCTCTAGTAGTTTTCTGATAGCATTTTTAGGTTTCTCTATGTATAGTATCATGTCATCTGTAAACAGTGACAGTTTTACTTCTTCTTTACTGATTTGGATTCCTTTTATTTCTTTTTCTTCTCTGATTGCTGTAGCTAAAACTTCCAAAAGTATGTTGAATAATAGTGGTGAGAGTGGGCAGCCTTCTCTTGTTCCTGATCTTAGTGGAAATGGTTTCAGTTTTTCACCATTGAGAATGATGTTGCTGTGGGTTTGTCATATATGGCCTTTATTATGTTGAGGTAAGTTCCCTCTATGCCTAATTTCTAGAGGGTTTTTTTTATAATAAGTGGGTGTTGAATTTTTTCAAAAGCTTTTTCTGCATCTATTGAGATTATCATATGGTTTTTATCCTTCAATTTGTTAATATGGTGTATTACATTGATTTGCATATATTGAAGAATCCTTGCATTTCTGGGATAAACCCTACTTGATCATGGTGTATGATCCTTTTAATGTGCTGTGGATTCTTTTTGCTAGTATTCTGTTCAGGACTTTTGCATTCATGTTCATCAGTGATATTGGCCTGTTGTTTTCTTTTTTGTGTGACATCTTTGTCTGGTTTTGGTATCAGGATGATGGTGGCCTCGTAGAATGAGTTTGAGAGTGTTCTTCCCTCTGCTATATTTTGAAAGAGTTTGAGAAGGATGGTTGTTAGCTCTTCTCTAAATGTTTGATAGAATTCGTCTGTGAAGCCATGTGGCCCTGGGCTTTTGTTTGTTGGAAGATTTTTAATCACAGTCTCAATTTCAGTGCTTGTGATTGGCCTGTTTATATTTTCTATTTCTTCCTGGTTCAGTCTCGGAAGGTTATGCTTTTCTAAGAATTTGTCCATTTTTTCTGGGTTGTCCATTTTATGGGCATATAGTTGCTTCTAATAATCTCTCATGATCCTTTGTATTTCTGCACTCTCAGTTGTTACTTCTCCTTTTTCATTTCTAATTCTATTGATTTGAGTCTTCTCCCTTTTTTTCTTGATGAGTCTCGCTAAAGGTTTATCAATTTTGTTTATCTTCTCAAAGAACCAGCTTTCAGTTTTATTGATCTTTGCTATCATTTCCTTCATTTATTTCTGATCTGATCTTTATGATTCCTTTCCTTCTGCTAACTTTGGGGTTTTTTTGTTCTTCTTTCTCTAATTGCTTTAGGTGTAAGGTTTATTTGAGATGTTTCTTCTTTCTTGAGGGAGGATTGTATTGCTATAAACTTCCCTCTTAGAACATTTTTTGCTGCATCCGATAGGTTTTGGGTTGTCGTGTTTTCATTGTCATTTATTTCTAGGCATTTTTTCATTTCCTCTTTTTTCCTTCAGTGATCTCTTGGTTATTAAGTAGTGTATTGTTTAGCCTCCATGTGTTTGTATTTTTTACAGATTTTTTCCTGTAATTGATACCTAGTCTCATAGCGCTGTGGTTGGAAAAGATACTTGATTTGATTTCAGTTTTCTTAAATTTACCAAGCTTGATTTGTGACCCAGGATATGATCTATCCTGGAGAATGTTCTACGAGCACTTGAGAAGAAAGTGTATTGTGTTGTTTTTGGATGGAATGTCCTATAAATATCAATTAAGTCCATCTTGTTTAATGGGCCATTTAAAGCTTGTGTTTACTTATTAATTTTCCTTTTGGATGATCTGTCCATTGGTGAAAGTGAGGTGTTAAAGTCCCCTACTATGATTTTGTTACAGTCGATTTCCCCTTTTATGGCTGTTAGCATTTGCCTTATATATTGAGGTGCTCCAATTTGGGTACATAAATATTTACAATGGTTTTATCTTCTTCTTGGATTGATCCATTGATCATTATGTAGTGTCCTTCTTTGTCTCTTGTAAAAGTCTTTATTTTAAAGTCTATTTTGTCTGATATGAGAATTGCTACTCCAGCTTTCTTTTGATTTCTATTTGTATGGAATATCTTTTTCCATCCCCTCACTTTAAGTCTGTATGTGTCCCTAGGTCTGAAGTAGGCCTCTTGTTGACAGCATATATATGGGTCTTGTTTTTGTATCCATTCAGCTGGTCTATGTCTTTTGGTTGGGACATTTAATCCATTTACATTTAAGGTAGTTATCAATATGTATTTCCTATTACCATTTTCTTAATTGTTTTGGGTTTGTTATTGTAGGTCTTTTCCTTCTCTTGTGTTTCCTTGGTAGAGACGTTCCTTTGGCATTTGTTGTAAAGCTGGTTTGGTGGTGCTGAATTCTCTTAACTTTTGCTTGTCTGTAAAGGTTTTAATTTCTCCGTCGAATCTGAATGAGATCCTTGCTGGGTAGAGTAATCATCGTTGAAGGTTTTCCTCTTTCATCACTTTAAATATGTTTTGCCACTCCCTCTGGCTTGCAGAGTTTCTGCTGAAAGATCAGCTGTTAACCGTATGGGGATTTCCTTGTATGATATTTGTTGCCTTTCCCTTGCTGTTTTTAATATTTTTTCTTTGTATTTAACTTTTGATAGTTTGATTGATATGTGTCTTGGCGTGTTTCTCCTTGGATTTATCCTGTACGGGACTCTCTGTGCTTCCTGGACTTGATTGAATATTTCCTTTCCCATATTAGGGAAGTTTTCAACTATAATCTCTTCAAATATTTTCTCAGTCCCTTTCTTTTTCTATTCTTCTTCTGAGACCCCTATAATTTGAATATTGGTGTGTTTAATGTTGTCCCAGAGGTCTCTGAGACTGTCCTCAATTCTTTTCATTCTTTTTTCTTTATTCTGCTCTGTGGTAGTTTTTCCACTATTTTATCTTCCAGGTCACTTATCCGTTCTTCTGCCTCAGTTATTCTGCTATTGATTCCTTCTAGAGAATTCTTAATTTCATTTATTGTGTTGTCCATCATTGTTTGTTTGCACTTTAGTTCTTCTAGGTCCTTGTTTAACGTTTCTTGTATTTTCTCCATTCTATTTCCAAGATTTTGGATCATCTTTACTATCATTACTCTGAATTCTTTTTCAGGTAGACTGCCTATTTCCTCTTCATTTGTTTGTTCTGGTAAGTTTTTACCTTGCTCCTTCATCTGCTCTGTATTTCACTGTCTTCTCATTTTGCTTAACTTACTGTGTTTGGCATCTCCTTTTCGCAGGCAGCAGGTTTGTCGTTTCCCTTTGTTTTTGGTGTCTGCCCCCAGTGGGTAAGCTTGGTTCAGTGGGTTGTGTAGGCTTCCTGGTGGAGGGGACTGGTGCCTGTGTTCTGGTGGATGAGGCTGGATCTTGTCCTACTGGTGGGCAGGACCACGTCCGGAGGTTTGTTTTGGGGTGTCTGTGACCTTATTATGATTTTAGGCAGCCTCTCTGCTAATGGGATGGGTTGTGTTCCTGTCTTGCTAGTTGTTTGGCCTAGGCTGTCCAGCACTGTAGCTTGCTGGTCGTTGAGTGGATCTGGTCTTAGCATTGTTATGGAGATGTCTGGGAGAGCTTTGGCCATTTGATATTACATGGGGCTGGGAGGTCTCTGGTCGACCAATGTCCTGAACTCAGCTCTCCCTCCTAAGAGGCACAGATGTGACATGTGGCCGGAGCACCAAGACCTTGTCAGCCGCACAGCTTGTGTCCTAAAAGAATAAGTTCAGGGAGTCAGTGGAGCACTTGGCCCGCAGAGTTTTCTCTTGCTGTCGCCTGACTCCTTATAAACACATCTGGTTCTACAAGAATGAAGTCACTAGCCTCTGTAGTAACTGTCCTTCAACACCCTCTGAAAGAATTTCAGGGCAGAGATCAGGAATGAGACACTCTGTGCTCTGTGAAAACCTCACAGCTCAAAGGCATGACAGCTCTGGGAGTTTCTTCCCGGCGGAGCTTCACCATTAACTGTTTGCCGCATCACCAAGGGAGTCCCGGAGGCGACGGGCACTGAGGCAGTGGAGGCGGGGCCTGGGGCAGAGGGTGCTACGGAGTCCGGCCCTGGGAGGGCAGACCCCAGACTCTGTGTCCACCCTCCACTTCCACCTGGCTCCACAGATATCCCTTGGACAACGTGCTTTGAAAATTTAAAAAAAGAGTTTTCAGCGTGGGAAATGTTCTCAGCTGTCAGAAGGTTTTTGTGAATTCTCTCTTTGCGTAGCTCCCTACAACCTTTGAGAGAGCGAAAAGATGCGGTGCCTGGGGCAGTCAGAGCTGTGTGGGACCAACAACGGGGCGGAGGATGGGCTGCCACCTGCTGCTGCCAGCCCTGCAAGTAAATAGGCCTCGCAAGCCAGGGCCACCAGCAGCAGAGCGGCGAACACCCCAGAGGAGGAGGCATCGTCCCCCTCCATAGTGAACCATCAAAGTTTTAACAGTTTATCATTCCATAATATTTTTCTAAGTTATAAATATAAATATTTGTGTGTATATATGCCCCTTATGCCTCTTCTTACCTCTCTTTTAAATAGAAGCATACACTATATATGTTCTCCAACCTTGATTATTTTTAACTTAACAAATACCCTGGAGATCACTCCATAGTAGTATGAAGAGATAGTCATGATTCTTTTATTAAAAAAAGGAAAAGTTTAGTGAGGTATCATGGGCACACAGTAAAAGACATATATTTAAATGTTTGCATTTTCTAGAAATTTGTACATATGGAATCATACATTGTGTACTTCCTTTTTCTGGATTCTTTCACTCAGCATAATTATTTGTAGAGTCATCATGTAGCTGTATTCATCAGTCGTTGTCATAGTTTTATTGTTGATTAGTATTCAGTTGTAAGGATATACCACAAGTTATTTATAAACTCACGTTTTGACAGACAGTTGGGCTGTTTTCCGTTTTGACCATTACAAATAAACATTTGTGTATAAGTCTTTGTATGAGTATGTGCTTTCATTTCTCTTGAGTAAATCCTAGGAGCGGAATGGTAGGATCACATGGTAGGTGCATGTTTAAAATTTTCAGAAATTACTACACTGTTTTTCAAAGTGGTTATACCATTTTAAATTCCCACCAGCAATGTGTGAGAAATCCAATTCCTTCACACTCTCACCAACACGTGGTGTGTGCGGGCAGTCTTTCCAATTCTAGCCTTTCTACATAGGAGTGTAATGATTACTCATTATGGTTTTAATTTGCATTTCCCTAATGACTAATGCTGTTGCGTGTATTTTCATGTGCTTATTTGCCCTCTGTATATCCTCTTTGGGGAGGTGTCTGTTCAAGTTGTTTGCCCATTTTGAAAATTGAGCTTTTGATTTTCTTATTGAGTTTTGAAAGTTTTCTCTGTCTGTGGCTTATCTCTCCATCCTCTTAATAGTGTCTTTCAAAGAGCAGAAGCTTTAAATTTTGATCAAGACCAATTTATCATTTTTTTAAAATTTTATAGAGTTTACTTATCTGTCATGTCTAAGTAATACGCTTAACCCAAGGTCACAAAGATATTTTCTTACGTTTTCATCTAGAAGTTTTACAGATTTAGACTTTACATTTACATTTATTATCCATTTTGAGTTAATTCTTATGTATGGTGTGTGGCGTGTATTGAAGTTAATTTTTTGCCTAAGTATATATATCCAATTGTCAAGCTTGATTTTTTTTTTTTTTTTAAAGACCAGGTGTTCTTCACTGAATTGCCTTTGAACCTTTGTCAAACATCTCTTGTCTATATATATTTGGGTCTATTGCTAGAGTCTATTCTGTGCCTTTGAGCTAATCAGTTTCTACAAAAGATAAATTCCTGCTGGCATTTCAATTGGACTTTTATTGGGTCTAAAGATTATTGTGGGGAGAACTGTCATCTTAACAATATTGTCTTCTGACTCATGACCAAGGTAGAAACTGTTGTGTGGGGGAGTTGTTTGATCTTTGATTTCCAGTTGTTTGTTTCCAGTCTATGCAAATACATTGATCTTGCACCTAGAAAACTTAGTATACTAATTCATTAGTTCCAGTTGCTTTTTTTGTAGTTTACATCAGATTTTCTACATACATGAGCATGTTGTCTGTGAATAAACACAATTTTACTTCTTTTTTTCCAATATAAATGCCTTTAATTTTTTACTTATCAGGTCAAGTAGTTTTTCTGTAGATTCCATCAGGCATACATAGGCAATCAAGTCTACAGATAAAGACAGTTTTACTTCTTCCTTTACTTGCTTTTCATTTCTGGCAGTAATTTCTGAGAAATCACCAACATAATCCAATTTCTACATCTTTAAATTATTCTGTAAATAGGATTTGTGTTAGAGTTACTCAGAGGTTATGTGGATATTATGTTTCCTTACTGAAACATTAAGCTATGTGAGTAGGGCAGGAATATATTTTCTCTTTCATTTAGGATCCATGGAAGTTCTCTGGTGGAAAGTGATGCTCCTTGCATAGATGATGGTCAACCAGTCTAATCACTGGGTACAGAATACCAACAAGGAGCCTCAGGTGCAGGCTGAAAAACTAAATATAATCTGCATATTTTGCTCATATTGATAGACAATTTTCTAAACACAATTCTTGGTGGAAAGTATCTATCCTATCATTTGTTTTATAAAGCTAACAAAATTATAAACTTGAAGAAACAATATATTTTATCCCACCTTGTTCTTTTGTTGTATGTACAAGGTTCTAGAAAATAATGAGAGAGCAGCAACTGTAATTCAAACTTTCCATCTTCTGGGCTATTCACTGTAGTGATGAACAACGTAAACTCTGATAACATACTTGAGTTTAGCATCTCAGATTTTTACTAAATAGCATTGATTCTTAGGACAAGTTAACCTCTATGGGTCTCAGTTTTCTCATCTGTAAAATAGGAATGATAACAGCACCAATTTCACATTTAAATTGAGAATTGGTGTCTGGAACTAGGATTATAGAAGGAATAATTAATTATAAAAATTAAAAAATATATGTTTCTAGTTTGAAGGCTTAGTAATATCCTATAGTAAGAATTAATTTAATCCTCTGAAACTTTCAACAGATTTTTTTTCCCTATTTTCCTATGGACTACATGTCTTTTAAAAAAATGTAGAACCAATTTCTTTTGAAAGAGATAATATTGCCACAAACGAAGATATCACACTTCAAGGCAATCTTTAAATATACGCAAGTCAGAGGTATTTTATTTTTCAAAAACTTATTTCTAAGTTGTGTGTTTAGAAATTGGACACACAGTAACCTTCTAAAATGTTTAAAATAGTTTTAATGTACTTAATCCATTCTATAAGCCTATGTAAGACATAGTTAATGGGCATACATATGCCATAGTAATTGTCCTTTTTAACCAACCACAAAATATATCAATGTTTCTATGAGAAAATTCATCTTGAGCATTATCTTAAATGATCCCTTTAAATTGAACAAATATGTATGAAGCTCCAACTTTGTCTCAGAAATGGTTTTAGATGATTTGTTTATATTTTCGTAATAACTGTGTAAGATGTAAATGGGGTATTATTATCCTAATTTCACATATAAGAAAATGGAATTTCAGAAAATTTAAGTAACTTTCCCACAGTTACAGATTATAGTAAAGCTAAGATTCAAACCAAAACCCCAAGTTTTTTCCATGATACTTTGTGGTCTCTTTTTCCTGAAAACACACAAATACACACACAGCCCTGGCAGTTGGACAAAGAATTTTTGCTTCAGACCCATGACTTTCTACAGAATCACATATGTTCTTCAAGCTACGCCCCTTAATATGATTACTTGTGTTTTAGTTTTATGGGACCATCTCTCCCAGTAGACCAGGAGCACCTTGAAAGTAAGTTCTATGTTTTGTTCATCTTCATAAACTCCATGGCAAACATTGCCAGTCACATACAGATGTTTTATAAAGGTTTCTTATACTTAACTTTTAGAAGGTTTTTGTTGTTTTCTTGATAAAGTTTTTTAGATTTGATAGACTTTCTCCTCTGTTCCTCTCACCTCTCTACTTTCACTTTTTGAAATCTGGTAGGGAAAGATAAAGGTCTATATTTGTTTTGGGGGAGTCTTTTAGTGAATGAAGAATAAAGGAAGATTGAGTTTAATTTCTAAAATACTTGAGTTGGAAGAAAAAGGGCCCAAGACCAGAGAGGTTACCTGAGAAACCAGTTCCCAGGCTGAGGGATGAGAAGAATGAGCACACGTGCCAGTTCACTCCATTTCTTTCCATTTTTTTTTTCACTTCCATCAACATTGTTATTGAAGATCACATCCTGGTGAACCAAGGAAGAATGTGTGTGTGTGTGTATTTGTGTGTGTGAGAGAGAGAGATCAGAGGCAAGCCCACAGAATGACAGTAAACAAAAGAGAGAGAGAAAAGTCTGAATCAGATCACCTAATAAAGCTTGTGGCATGAGTTGTTCCCAGAAATCCGTTTTTTGCAGATACCATAATGATGAACAAAAGATACGATGGGCCAACCTTTGGTTCATTAGTATGAACAGTAATAGTAGATCAGATTAAGAGGGCCCTCGAGAGTTGATTATACCCACACAGCTTAGACAGGTTGGGATGTGGGAGGCATGAAGGAAGATGCTCCCTGGCCCATCTTGATATTCTCACAGTAGTCCCTAAAGATGTTACCTTCATAAAGAAGTGGAGTAGTTGCCAAGATAGTAGCCAAGAGCTTAATGTTAGAGATGAGGACATGTACTGAATGGAGAGGAAAGGCAGGATAGTACACTTGAGCACCCAGAAGGTCAAGAAAAAAAAGCAAGGGCAGCAGGCATGGCTGCCCGGGGTATGCTACTGCCTTCCGATGATATGCCCACTTCCCTGGTATAGTCTTAGGTGCCTCTTCTACCAGAATTAAGGTTAATAGACCCTAATTAACCCAGGTACTCTACAAGTATTAAGCAAATAAATTCATTGTTATAAATTCAACAATTACAAAGGTATTAATTTAACTTTTGGCACTTTTTTTTCTAATAGCTTGGCAGATAGCCATACACATCAACACAATGTGATATACTTAAGAATAAATACCAAGAGAATCTTTTATTTTAAGGGTAACAGGACTCTAAACATATGCCATTGGAAGCCTAAAGAAGCCCTTGCCTAGCATATTTCTTATATGTGCACAAAAATTCAAAATAATTGTGGGTGCATAAATGTGAACATTACTACTAGCGTATCTATGGATGTGTTTTTAATGCTGATATGTCTCCCTCTCCTAAGAAATGAACATTTTCTTTATAGAGTTGGGGAAAATGTTCCCTTGGGAAAATATAAGCACAAAAATAATTACAGAATACAGTGAACTTTCTAAAAATTGAATCACTTACTCAAAAGAAATAGCAAATAGATAGCAAATTCTAATATTTTGTATTAGAATACAAAGCAATTGTTTTTATAGCTGAAGCAACAAAGTCCATGGGGGCAAATAATAATTTGATGCCAAGCATCCACATAAATAACAAGTCCTTCAACTTCATCTGCCCTCCCTGACTGGGTTTTCCTTTAGGGTAATATGCTGCTTTCTGAGTTGCTCAAGTTTTTCCTCCTAGAGTCATAAGTAAGTTGAGATTTTCTAGAAAGGACAAAGGTCTTCAATCTGAATGATGTAGGACTCATGGGCAAAACAGCTGGCTTGATTCAAAATGCATAGCAACCTAAATGTCCATTGACAGATGAATGGATAAAGATGTGGTACAAACATACAATGGAATACTACTCAGTCATTAAAAATGAATGAAATAATGCCATTTTCAGCAACATGGATGGACCTAGAGATTGTCATACTGAGTGAAGTAAGTCAGACAGAGAAAGACAAATATCATATGATATCGCTCATATGTGGAATCTTAAAAAAATGGCACAAATGAACTTATTTACAAAACAGAAGTAGAGTCACAGATGTAGAAAACAATCTTATGGTTACCAGTGAGGAAAGGGGGGAGGGATAAATTGGGAGATTGGGACTGACATATACATACTACTATATATAGAATAGATAATTAATAAGAACCTACCAAATAGCACAGGGAATTCTACTCAATACTCTGTCATGACCTATATGAGAAAATAATCTAAAAAAGGGTGGATATATGCATACGTATAACTGATTCACTTTGGTGTACAGCAGAAATTAACACAACATTGTAAATCAACTATATTCCAATAAAAAATTAACTAAGAAAAACAAAATGCATAGTCATAACCTAAAGTATAAATGTCCATGAGTCCATACTGATATAAATAAATGCTTGAAAAAATAAATAGGGGACATAGAAAAATCTCCTATGCAGAAGAATTCCAAATAATTTATGTAGATACTTGGCCCTCAAGGAGGTGGAGAATAAGTCCTTACTCCTTAATTGTGGGCTGCACATAATGAGTTCCTCCCAGAGAAGACAGTATGAGAGGAAGGGAAAAATAACTTTACTTGGAGAAATCTGACAAACACTACCTCAGCCAGGTGATCAAGTGATATCAACAGTGATAAGTCATGTTGATAGTATATGTTCTTGATATAGTGTGATGAAAATGGAAATTTTCCTCTCCAGTCTTAACTCCAATCTAATCATGAGAAGAATATCAGACAAATCTCAACTGGGAACATTCTACAAAACACCTGACCAGTGCTCCTCAAAACTGTCAAGTTCATCAAAAAGTCAGAGAAACTGTCATAGCCAAGAGGAGCCTAAGGAGACAGAACAATTACAGGTAATGTGGTGTCCAGGATGGGATCCCAAAACAGAAAGAGGACTTTAGGTAACAAATAAGGAAATCTGAATCAAGTATGGACTTTGGTTAATAATAATGGATCACTACTTATTCATTTGTTGTGACAAATGTACCATACCAATGTTAGATGCTAATCATAATTGAAACTGGATGTATGGGCTGCATGAAAACTCTTGGTACTTTCATAATTTTTCTAGAAATCTAAAACTGTTCTAAAATAAAAAGCTTATTTTAAAATATGCAGAGAATTATTAGAGAAAAATGCACAGTATCTGAATATAGAGGATCCTGTGAAATAATAGGAAATATATATATTGGTCTCTACCCCCGGTCCCTTGCACAGAGCTCCTAAAACCCTTGTAATTTCTTAAGTGATAAGAACACTAGGAGAACATTTTGTTCAAATATTTGGTCTTTGACCCTGGTGTCTAACAAAGAGTTCCTAAATCCTTTGGAATTTTCTGGGTGATGGGAGTGTATTTTGTTCTAATGAGGTGATCCTTGGTGGGCTCCTGGATGGGGGTTGGTCACCAGAAAGACCAAGCCATGATTAGAAGCTTGGAACTTTCAACCCTGACCCCCAGGGCTGAGGAGAGGGCTGGAAATGGAATTAACGATCGATCATGCCTGCATGAGGCAGCCTCCATCAAAATCTCACAAGTATGGAAAGTTCCAGGTTGGTGGACACGTGGAGGTGCTGGGAGGGTGGTACACTTGGAGGGACCATGAAGTTCCTTGCCCTCCCCACATACCTGGCCCTGTGCATCTGATGCATCTGGCTGTTTATCTGTATCCTTTATTGTATCCTTTTATAATAAACTGGTCAACAGTAAGTAAACTGTTTTTCTGAGTTCTGTGAGCTGCTCTAGCAAATTAACCAAACCTGAGGTGTGATCCTAGGGACCTTCCATCTACAGCGCATCAGTCAGAAGCACAGCTAACAACTTGAACCTGAGACTGGCATCTGAAGGGATAAGGGCAGTCTTGTGGGATTGAAGTCCTTAACCTGTAGGATCTGACGTTATCTCCAGGTAGATAGTGTCAGAATTGAGCGCATTGTAGGACATCCAGCTGGTGTTGCAGAATCGCTTGGTGTGGTGGGGCAGGAAACACACGTACACACATCTGGTGTCAGAAGTGTCGTGAGTGTGGGAATAGTGTGAGAGTAAAGGGGAAACGCCCGGGAGGAGGAGTGAGGTTTACTTTACAGATTTCATTTGACTAAAGCCCACAGCAATTAGTGAGATCTGGGGGCAACGCATACAGAATGGGATGAAAGAGGAAATACGGACCATGGAATATGTGGCTGAGGAAAACCTGAAAATTTTATAATGCAGGTCTTCAGAGAATCCATCTCTTAATTATTGATTTAAGGATTGTGTAATATCACGTTTATGTATTTAAATCACTGTATGCTCTTTGGAAACAAGATTTTTAAAGTATTTCTCCTCTTGTGATATATTACCTTGTATTACCTTCCCTTCTCCCCTAGAATACACAGCTTTTGTGCTCAATCTTTCCCTCCCTGGTCCCATTCTCTCTCTCTGTCTCACTATCCCTATCAGCTTTGTCTCTTGATCTCCCTGTTTCACTTTCTGTCTCTCTCTGTTTCTCTCTCTCTCTGTCTTTCTCTCTCTCTCACACACACACACACACACACACACACACACACACGCACACACACCAGTGTTTTTAGAGGCAACAAGGAGGCAAGAGAACAATCTATTCTTTTGAGAAAAGTATAACGAAGATAATGACAACTGGTCCCTCTCCTTTAATAGTGAACTCCTTCTTATTTACGTGAGACTATCTACTTAAAAGGACTTGACTTTTATTATATTTTTGTCAAAGAAATATCAAACG